>NC_092707.1:317800143-318103173 GCF_047496885.1 Scyliorhinus torazame | reverse complement strand
GACCGGACTTTGCTGACTGTTCGCTGGTGGCGGGATTCTCTGGTCTTGCCGGCAGCGCATCCTCACCTGTGGATTTCCCGGCAGTGTAGGGTAGCTTTAATGGGAAATTCCATTGACAGCGGAAGAAGCAGAGAATCCCACCCCCAGAGCCATGCTCCTCCACCACTGGTACATTTAGCTTGTCTTCTTAAAATCATTGAAGCTCTTTCGAGACTTAGACATAGAGACAGCTCTTCTGTACAGGAGTAGGTTCAGGAAAATCCAGCTCATGGTGCAAGTTTTTGCCGATAGTGCAAGTGAGGACATAGGGAAACCAGAGGAGGATATGGGATCGATACTAAAAATACAAGTGGAAAAGGGTATTTTTAAAGTTAGCAATTTGCGGGTGGCACGATGGCACAGTGGTTAGCACTGCTGCCTCACAGCTCAGGAACCCGGGTTCAATTCTGGCCTTGACTGACTGTCTGTGTGGAGTTTGACTTTCTCCCCGTGTCTGCATGGGTTTCCTCCAGGTGCTCCGTTTCCTCCCACAGTCCAAAGATGTGGATTGCCATGCTAAATATCCCCTTAGTGTCAAAAAAGGTTGGGTGGTGTTACCGATGTCGTGTTGGGTGTTCTGATGCACAAATGATCCAACACGGCTGTAGATGGTACAACTCTGTTTTATTGTCTTAACTACGGTAACAATTAACTGCTGGCTTGGGTACGTGCTTCACCAGCTAACCTGTGGACCCAGCCCTATCACTATCTTAGTGAGGCACTCAGCATATGGTCTGTGTCTAAGTGGCACGCTGTGAGCTCTGTGCTCTGAGCTATCTCCTGGTAGAATGAGCGGGAACTGTGGCGTTCCCTGTTTTATAGTGCGTGTGCTCTCACTGGTGATTGGCTGCGATGTTATGTGTGTGCTGGTTGGTCCAACTGCTTGTCCATCAGTGTGTGCGTGATTGCACCATGATATGCTGATGTGGATATCATGACAACCGAGATACGGGGATAGGGTGGAGGCATGGACTCAACTAGGGTGCTCTTTCAAGGGCCGGTGTGGACTCAATGGGCTGAATGGCCTCCTTCTGCACTGCAAATTTTATGATTCTATGAGAAGAGTCGGGCTACATGTCTGCCTAGTGAGGAAGCGACTCAACTACCCACCCCTGATAGTGTACAGGCAAAGGATATCATATGAAATTATGTCAGAGGAGATGTGTGTCAGTAAAAAAATAAATTTTATTGATCATTGTGTCAAAGTTTAAAAATATATTTTATTGCAAGAAATTTGGAAAAGTTGAGGTAATTATTAAACAAAATGTCATACACTAGCTGCTAATATTAAATGTTAAGTTAACATAGTATCAATGTTTTGTATTTGTTTTTTTTAATATTTTAATTAAAGTTTTACATCTTTACACTGTGCATAAAGATAGATGAGATGTTTACAGTTTACATGTTGTTCCTTTTCAGCAACCCCCCCCCCTTTGCATCTCCCCCCCCCCTCCCCCCTTCCCTCGACTTCCCTTCTTCCACTGTTTCCGGGTCTTATCCTGGGCCCTTTATTTCACCGTGGGTAGTTGTTCGGTGTTTGGCTGTGGGCACTGCACTCCTTCTCCCTTCCCTGCCTCCCCTCTCTTTTTTTCCGCTCTTCCATTCCTGTTGTCTGCCTGTTTTTTGAGGGTTCCTTTTCATGTGGCCTTGTGTTGGGCCCTCTGGTCCCAATGTCGGTCCTTCTCTGGCCTCCCTCTGGCCTCTTCTCTTAGTTCCAACCTCACAAAGGGGTGTGGTTACCTTCAAACTGGGCAACGCTGGGGACTGTGCAGAGTGTCCCGGAGCAGGCCCACATAAACGTTCCGGGCACCAGTTCTGCCTCATGCAGCACGACAACCTCGAATTCATAGATTTCAGCACCATCATCAGAGCCTATCGTATCTCACAGACTGTCTCTGTACCTGAGAAAACTGACAAGCTGAACTCTAAGAAATGATTCGATGTACATATATTTGTGGCTTAATGTAAAATAAGATCTTTTAGTTTTACAAGAGAGAAAGGATGGGGGGGGTAATTTTGCACCTGCGCTCTCCACAAACACAAATGGCAACTTGAGTGCAAAGTCCCGCGAGCATCGGGAAATGAGATTCTTGCCGGCGAGATCAAATTTCACAATTTTCCCCAACACTCGCCGTAACAAGGTTCCCACCCAAAAGGAGCGGGAACCTCATTTCAATAAGTTTGAATAGATTAACATATTATTAAAGGGCTTCCCAGCTATGTGATTCCCCCCCTCGCTAAATATTCATGTGTCGGCGAGGTTCTAAACAGCGATCTATGAATGGAGATCAGTCAAGGGAAACACGCCGGGGGAGCCAAGGTGGGTGTAGCCCCTGGGAGGAGAGTGACATGCCCAGGAAGTGTGCTGGCACTGCCCCCTGACACAGATTGCCCCCTTTTGGTGGTGGAGGGGGAGAGAGGAGTTAGGAGGGGGAGAGTGCTCCGGATACTGCTGTGAAGGTGGCGGAAAGGGTGAGAGATCCCTGATACTAACATGATGGTGGTGGGTTGGGGTCACCCCGATGCTTATGGGGGGTTCCTCTGTTTGTATGTAGGTGCAATAAACTGAACATGACACATCCAATTGAGGATGATAGTTTCCATGTACTCATTGAGAGTGAAACCCCCCCCCACCCCCTTGGGAGTGGGTAACTTACTAGCACTGGGATAAAAGGTCAGCCAGTGTTAGGCTGACAAGAAAGGAGAGAACCCGATAAGCTGTAGTTGGGCCTCATGTATGTAATGCTGTGTTAATAAACGCCTCTACAACTCGCATTGGACTCCCCGTGCCTTCATTAAAGTGGGGGAGGGGAGAAGTCTATTTCCAGCGCAGATCGGAGCGCCCCTTAAAGAGGATGCCCCTATCTCTGTGGACAGGCCCTGCCCCGCAAGAGTGACCATGTAAGTCACGCCCCCCAGATTTCCTGTGCATTGAGTGCCAGAAGATCTGGTGTGAAAACTGGGGTGTGTTTCTGGAGAGATACATAATTCCACATGCGGTGTTCAATTTTTCAATGTTTGATTAGTATCTGTTTACAGTTCACTGTGTGTGATTAGTTAAACCTAGGTGTGGTGATTGTGAGAAAGGAACTGACCTGTCTGCAGACATTTTAAAGCATTGAATAAAACTACTGTTGCACACATAAAAACTGGCGTATCATCTCGCATATTTCCAAGACATAAAATACAACACTGTTCATCCACATTCTACCTCTTGGCGTCATTGACAGACAAAGGGATTCGGGGATATGGTGTACGGGCCGGAGAGTGGAGCTGAGTCCACAAAGATCAGCCATGATCTCATTAAATGGCGGAGCAGGCTCGAGGGGCCAGATGGCCTACGCCTGTTCCTAGTTCTTATGTTCTTATGACAAGGAGGTCCAGCACTATTTCTCCACCACTTCTCTTGACCGAGTGACTACCTCCATGCTGTCTAACATCAGTCAAAACAAATACGTTTCCTCCTGGAATGTTGTGGAGGATGATGTGGAGCAAGTGGACCAAGAGTCTTGCATATTTGTGATCATTGTATCAGAAGGTTTAGATTAATAATGAAGTTCTCCCCATGTCTGCGTGGGTTTCCTCCAGGTGCTCCGGTTTCCTCCCACAGTCCAAAGATGTGCAGGTTAGGTGGATTGGCCATGCTAAATTGCCCTTAGTGTCCAAAAGGTGGGGTGGAGTTACTGGGTTACGGGAATTGGGTGGAGGGGTGGGCTTGGGTAGGGTAGGGCCGGTGCAGACTCGATGGGCCGAATGGCCTTCTTCTGCACTGTAAATTCTATGACAATTCTATAACAACAATTTGAACTAAAACTTCTAAATTGGAAGAGGGCTAACTCCAACGGGATAATAGGGGATCCGGAGTAGATTGAAACAAAAGTTTGACAGGTAAAAGTGTAATGGAACAATGCACAGAATTTAATCTCGGCAGCGAATGGTCTCACCAGTCAATTGGAGAAGGCCCACATATTGAGCAACAGTCAGGTATTTAGGTGGCCTGTGACTGGTCTTCCTTGGGATCAGGGAGAATGTGAAAACGCCACACGGACTGTGACCCAGGGCCGGGATCAAACCCGGATCCTCAGCACAGTGAGGCAGCAGTGCAGTGGCCAATTGATGACCACTTGACAACCCTGGGACTCCATAGAATCCCTACAGTTCAAAAGAAGGCCTATCGCGTCTGCATGGGCCCTCCTATACAGCACTCTACCTAGGCCCACTTCCCCATCCCATTCCCATAATCCTGTGCATTGATCATGGCTAATCCACCAACGTGCAAACCTTTGGACACAAAGGGGCAATTTAACATGGCCAATCCACCTAACCTGCACATCCCTGGAGGAAACCAGAGCACCCGGAAGAAACCCACACAGACACGGGGATAATGTGCAAACTCCACACAGACAATCACCCAAGGCCGGAATTGAACCCAGGTCTCTGACGCTGTGAGGCAGCAGTGCTGACCACTGAGCTACAGTGCCGTGTCAGTCACTCCAGCAGCCTGCCCATAGCCTCCCCAGTACTGAGCACCAGAGCTGCAAAACTCTGATTGGCCAACAGCTCTCAGTAGGCAAGACTTCTGCCTCAGTGGTTGATTCCAGTGGAAGGCCCACTGCTGGCCTTATCACTGTCTGCTTTTTTAAAAATTAATTTTCCGGGATATGGGCATCGCTGGTTAGGGCAGCATTTATTGCCCATCCCTAGTTGCCCTTCAGAAGGTGGTGGACCACCGCAATCCCTGAGGTGTAGGTACACCCACTGTGCTATTAGGGAGGGAGTTCCAGGATGTTGCCCCAGCGACAGTGAAGGAAAGGCAATATATTTCCAAGTCAGGGTGGTGAGTGACTTGGAGATGGCCTCCAGGTGGTGGGGTTCTCACGTATCTGCTGCTCTTGTCCTTCTCAATGGTAGTGGTTGTGGGTTTGGAAAGTTTTGTCTGAAGAACCTTGGTTAATGTGTGGTTCAATGAGTCTGCCCAAAAAGAAACAGCACAGATCTCTAGCTGGCTCTCCAGCTGGCAGCCAAGAAACCCAATGCCTCAACAAGATTCCGTCCTCAATTTCATGGTCCTATGCCCTACACCTCAAAGATGCCCGAAAAAGATCTGACCTGAAATTGAGTTGGGTTACTTTCAGCTGTCCAGCTGAAATTAACATTGGGTCCTATTGAGGGGATTAAATGTAAAGTCGGCATAGTCCCAGATGACCATAGGCTGCTTCCCCTTTGAAGGGGAGAGCTGACCGTGGTGACTTAACCTGAGGACCATCACACCACTGGCGAGGGGCAAGGTTGAGCCGGTATAAGGAGGGGATTATTGAGGGGATTGATGCTGGGTCTAAGATCCCTGTGCCAAATTGGGCTGCCATTCACATGCATCCCTATCATCATTAGAAACATTTCAATGTATTTGTGAAATGTAATATTTCAACAAATTTTAAATAAATCAAAGGTAGCTTAAGTCACGCTGAGCTCTGGAAGCGTATACTTTCTTCCTCATAACTGGAACAAGGGCCTCCTATGGTCAATGTACGAACTTCATTGTATTAATATTTTTAAGTTATTCCCATTGTCAAATCAAGTTAAACAACATATTAAATATCATAACATCATTGACAACATTTGAATATATTTGTTTTGTTATATCTGTTTTGAAACACATTTATAAAAGTTTAACAATACAAAGTGGCCTTGTCTCAGAGGAAATTTTTATTCATTTTCTCTTTCCACAGATGTTGCCAAGCCAGCTGAGTATTTCCATTATTTTCTGCTTATATTTATGGGGCGGGATTCTCCGACACCCCGCCGGGTCAGAGAATCACCGGCGGCGGCGTGAATCCCGCCCCCACCGGCTGCCGAATTCTCCGGCGCCGGGGTGTTGGCGGGGGCGGGAATCGCGGCGCGCCGCTCGGCGGCTGCTGGCAGCGCTCCCCCCCGGCGATTCTCCGGCCCGCGATGGGTGGAGTGGCCGCCCGTTTTCGGCAGGTCCCACCGGCGTAAATCACAACAGGTCCTTACCGGTGGGACCTGGCTGCACGGGCGGCCTGCAGAGTCCTGGGGGGGGGGGGGATCTGGACCCGGGCGGTGCCCCCACGGTGGCCTGGCCCGCGATAGGGGCCCACCAATCCGTGGGCGGGACTGTGCCGTGCGGGTACGCTTTCCCTCCGCATCGGCCGCTGTCAACCTCCGGCATGGCCGGTGCGGAGAAGAACCCCCCTGCGCATGCGTTGGGATGACGCCAGCACACGCTGGCGCTCCTGCGCATGCGCCAACCTCCGTGCCAGTTGGCGTGGCGCAAAGTCCTTCAAAACATTTCGCCACCGGCCTAGCCCCCCGAAGGTGCGTAGGATTCCGCACCTTTGGGGCTGCCCTATGCCGGAATGGTTCATGCCACTTCTCGGCACCGGAGTGGCCCGCCCTGCCGGTTCACGGAGAATCCCACCCATGATTTCCAGCATTGACAAGTATTTTGCCTTTTGGGAATTTTTGTCATGCAAGTAATATTTATCTGTATTTATATATATTATATATCATTCAGAGCTTTTTACAACTAATGTAAAAGACATGGATGTAGCTTGGATTTATATTAAGCTGTCACCGTTTTACTTGAAGGGCTTTTGTCAGTCCTTATGGCGGTTGCAATAATCCAAGGTCAGAGGCTTGATGCTTGAAGAATCTTTCTTCAGATGGATATTTTAAAAGGGTAGAGTCAGCCAGATTTTCTGCTTTATTGATTTATTGCTGCTGCTCTTAACAAAGACTAGCAGTTACAAAATATTAAATTAAAAATTACAAAATAAGGACCAGTGGAAATATCACTGGTTATGGATTACGCCCTCAAGAAGCTGCTGGTCACACATGATGTGTCTGCTTAAAATGTTGAAAAGTTTTTTTCTGTGGCAGGTTCAATGGCTGAATCACACGAGTGTAAGTATATGACATCCAGCATACATCAAAAGAGGAAAAAGCCTTTTAACCCTTTGACGACTGATTATTGCTTCACAATGCATTATTGTTCAGTACAATAGCCCAAAATATGTTGCCAAAGCAGCACTACATGTGTCAATGCCACAACAACTTCAGGAAATGTGGAAATTTAAAAGTTGCATTTATGGATTTGTGCCACTCCAATTAAGGAGTAATTTAGCAATCCAATTTCCAATTAAGGGGCAATCCACCTTGGGTTGTGGGGGTGAAACCCACGCAGACACAGGGACCACTTCACTGTTAATCTCAAGAAAATGGTATTTCACCAACTGCCCCCTCCCCCCCCCCATTCAAATACACTAAATGGTGTGGAATTCCTGTACTTGTGCAGTAGAAACAAAGTAAACTTCCTACAGATCGTTAAATCAAATCATATATAATTTAAATACTCTCTGAATGACATAATAAGATTTAATTATTGCCAGTCAACCTCTTTGGCACTGAAATTCCTTCAGGGTTTAATTGTTATTTAGAAAAAATAACAATTATTATTCCTTTTTCCCTGTCTTTTTCCCGCTCTTTTAATCCAATCTTCCTTTCCCTCTCTTTATTTCTGTTTCTGATTTGACATTGAATCATTCCACTCGAACTTACACTTCCTTCTCAATCCTTGTGCTGTTGATTTTATAGTTCTTCAATCTGATTGGTTAAAAAGGTGGACAATTGCTTGCCCTTTTCACTTAGATTCCAGACATAAAGGACACCAAGTCATATCTGTTTTGCACCGTGTCTCACCGTAAGTAATTATTTAAAACACGTTCAGGATGGCATCACAGGTGATGTGTCAAGGCTGCAGCATATGGGAGCTCCTGGATAACATTGTGATCCAGGGCACACATGTCTGCGGTAAGTGTTTGTGGCTTGAGGAACTTCGGGTTAGAGTCATTGAGCTGGAGGCTGAGCTGCAGACACAATGACACATCAGGAAGGGCGAGTGTTACCTGGGTACTTTGTTTCAAGAGGCAGTCACACCCCTTAGGATAGAATCTCCTGATTTGGAAAGCGGCCAAGGGCAGGAGGGTGTGACTGTAGCTGAGGCAGGTAAGAGGACCAGAGAGGAAGTGTGCAGTAGTGTGAGTTTCTACAATTGTCTGACAGGTTTGAGGTTCTTTCAGCTCATTAGGATGAGAGTGGGTGCTGCGGGGTGGATGAGCTGACTGGCAATGATACTTTGATACAGGATGGATTTGAATGGGGGACCACGCAAGAATGTAATGATAGTAGAGGGAGATTGACACTGTTCTCTGTAGCAAGGATCAAGAGTCGAGACAGATGTGTTACCTTCCAAGTGCCAGGGTTTAGGACATCTGCTCCAGGCTGGAGAGGACATTGCAGTGGGAGGGGAAGGATCTCTTTGCCATGGCGAATGTGGGAGCACTGACACAGGTAGAACAAGGAACGAGGTTCTGCATGGAGAGTTAGATGAGCTGGGCACCAAATTAAACAACAGAACCACCAAGTCTATAATTTCTGGATATCACCTGAGCCGCATGCAAATTGGCATAGGGTACAGAAAATTAGAGAGTTGAATACGTGGCTCAAAGGCTGGTGTGGGAGAAGTGGGTTCGGTCATGGGGTAATGGCGCCAGTACTGGGAAAGTTGGGGCTTTACCGTTTGGATGGCCGACATTGAACTATGCTGGGAACAGTGTTCTTGCAAATCTTATAATTAGGAAAGTGGAGACGGCTTTAAACTAAATAGAGTGGGGTGATGGTTCTGGAGAGGGGATATGTAGACTTACAAAGAAAAAGGATATGTCAGCATAGCAACTATTTCAGTAAAGATACCGAGACTGTGACAGGAATGGACAGAGTGTATAAACATTAAAAAAAGCAGCAAATAGGATCAAACAGAGGAAAATGGTAAAAAAGGCAAAATTAACGGTGCCTAACTTAAATGCATGTAGTATTCAGCAAAAAATAAATGAATTAACAGCACAAATTGAGGTTAATGGGTATGAGCTTGTAGCCAATACAGAGATATGGTTACAAGGAGATCAAAGCTGGGAACTAAATATTCAGGAATACTTGACTTGTTGTAAGGACAGGCAGGAAGGAAAGGGTGGTTGGTAGCTTTGTTAGTACTAGATGGAATCAGCGTGATAGCAAGAAATGATTTTGGATCAGAAAATGTGAAATGAACCTTTCCGACCATTCATGCCGGTGGAATCTCCTGATCCTGCCGAAAGCGCACCCCCACCATGGGTTTCCCGGTGGTGAAGGATGCATTCAATGGGAAACTCCATTGACAATGGTGGGAAGATCCCACTGCCGGCTCATGGTGGGCTGCCTCCATCACCACGAAACACATGGCAGGTTGTGCAGAAAATCCCACCCATACAACCCATGTGGGTGAAGGTAAGAAATAACAAGGGGATGAAGATACTGGTGGGAGTAGTCTATAGGCTCCCTAACAGTAGCTATGCTGTAGGATGGAGAATAGGAAAAGAGATAAGGAGGGCATGTAAAAAAGGCAGTACATTAATCAGGGGCGACTTTAATCTTCCTGTGGATTGGGAAAATCAAACTGGCAGAGGTAGCCTTGAGAACGAATTCGTAGAATGGATTTGGTACAGTTTCCCAGAACAATATGTTATGGATCCAACCAGGGATCAGGCAATTTTGGATTTGGTTCTGTGTAATAAGGCAGGTTTAATAAACAATCTCGGAGTAAAATGTAACCCTGGAAACTGTGACCCCAACATAGTGGAATTCAGCATTCAGTTTGAGAGTGAGAAACTTGGGTCAGAAACAACTGTGCTAAACTTAAATAGAGATAATTAAGCAGAGTTGGTAGACTGGACTGGCAAAGAGTTCAGCAGAAAAAATGATTGTTCAGCAATGGCAGACCTTTATGAAAATAGTTAATGACTCCCAACAAAGATATATCCCAGTGAGAAAGAAGAATTCTAGGAAGAGGATAAATCAACCATGGTTAACCAAGAAGTGAAGAACAGTATTAAACTGAAAGTAAAAACATATAATGTCGCAAACATTGGTGGTAAGCCAGAGGATGAGGAAAGTTTTAAAAACTAACAAAAGATGACTAAAATAATAAGAAAAAAGGAGAAGATAAGCTATGAGGGTAAACTCGAAAGTAATATAAAAAGAGACAGTAAGAGCTTCATTAAATGTATAAAAAGGAAGAGAGAGACTAAAGTGAGCATCGACCCCTGAAAGAATGAGACTGGGTAAAAATCATGAGGAACCAGGAAATGGCAGAGGAGTTAAATAAATTCTTTAGTCAGTCTTCACTGTGGAAGACACTAATAACACTGCAAATATACTAAATAATCAAGGGCAAAGGGAGTGAGGGGGAGGAAATAGATACAACAATTATCATTAGGAATAAAGTACTGGGGAAACTAATGGGCTAAAGACCGATATGTCCCTTGGTCCTGATGGCTGGCATCCCACAGAGATAGTGGATGCACTGGTAGTAATCTTCCAAGAATCCTTAAATTCCTGAAAGATCCCAGAGGATTGGAAAACTGCCAATGTAACACCTTTATTCAAAAAGGGTGGGGGAAAAAAACAGGTAACCATCGGCCAGTTAGCTTAATATCTGTTATTGGGAAAATGTTAGTGTCCATTATAAACAATGTAATTTACAAATACATAATATAATCAAGCATGGCTTCATGAAGCGGAAATCATGCCTGACAAATTTATTCAAATTCTTTAAGGTGGTAATGAGCAGGATAGATGAAGGGGAACCAGTAGTTGTAATATACCTGGATTTCCAAAAAGCATTCAATAAGGTACCACACAAAAGGCTACTTAATAAGATAAGAGCCCATGGTGTTGGTGGTTGTTTAGTAGCATGGATAAAGGATTGGCTAACTAATAGAAGACAGAGAGTTGGGATAAGAGGGGCATTTTCAGGACAGTAATCTATAACAAATGGAGTGCCACAGGGATCAGTGATGGAGGCACAATTATTTGCAATATGTACCAATGACTTGGATGAGGAAAGTGAATGTCCTATTGCCACGTTTGGTGATGACACAAAGATAAGTGGGAAGGCAAATGGTGAGGGTGATACAAACAGCCGACAAGGGGATGTAGACAGTTTAAGTGAGTGGGCAAAAAGCTGTCAGGTGGAAAGTAATGTCGGAAAATGTGAAGTTATGCACTTTGCTTGGCAGAATAAAAGAGCTGAATATTATTTAAATGGAAAAAGACTGCAGAAAGCTGCAGCACAAAGGGATTTGGGGTCCTTGTGCATTAATCACAAAAAGCTAGCATGCAAGTTCAGCAGGTAATAGGGAAGGTAAATGGAATGTTGGCCTTAATTTCAAAGAAATTAAAGAAGTATAAAAATCGGGAAATCTTGCAGAAACTATACCAGCACTGGTTAGACCACGCCTGGAATACAGGTTTGGTCCCCTGATCTAGGGAAAGATATACTGGCATTGGAGGCAATCCAGAGAAGGTTCACTGGGTTGATCACAGATATACAGGGATTTTCTTATGGGGAGAGGTTGAGTAGGCTAGGCCTGTACTCATTGGAGTTTAGAAGAATGAGAGGTGACCTTATTGAGACATATAGGATTCTCAGAAGGCTTGGCAGGATAGATGCTGAGAAGTTGTTTCCTCTTATGGGAGAGTCTAGGAGCAGAGGGTATAATCTAAGGGTATGGGGTCACCTATTTAAGACAGAGATGAGGAGGAATTTCTTCTTTCAAAGGGTAGTAATTCTGTAGAATTCTTTACCGCAGAGGGAAGTAGAGGTTTTAGTCATTAAGTATATTCAAGGCTGAGATAGACAGATTTCTAATCAGAAAGGGAATCAAGCATTCTAGGGATAAGGCGGGAAAGTGGAGTTAGAACATAGAACATAGAACAAAAAACATTGCAGCGCAGTACAGGCCCTTCGGCCCTCGATGTTGCGCCGACCTGTGAAACCACTCTAAAGTCCATCTACACTATTCCCTTATTGTCCATATGTCTATCCAATGACCATTTGAATGTCCTTAGTGTTGGCGAGTCCACTACTGTTGCAGGCAGGGCATTCCACGCCCTTACTACTCTCTGAGTAAAGAACCTACCTCTGACATCTGTCTTATATCTATCGCCCCTTAATTTAAAGGTATGTCCCCTCATGCTCGACATCACCATCCGAGGAAAAAGGCTCTCACTGACCACCCTATCCAATCCTCTGATCATCTTGTATGCCTCAATTAAGTCACCTCTTAACCTTCTTCTCTCTAACGAAAACAGCCTCAAGTCCCTCAGCTTTGCCTCATAAGATCTTCCCTCCATACCAGGCAACATTCTGGTAAATCTCCTCTGCACCCTTTCCAATGCTTCCAAATCCTTCCTATAATGCGGCGACCAGAATTGCACGCAATACTCCAAATGCGGCCGCACCAGAGTTTTGTATAGCTGCAACATGACCTGATGGCTCCTAAACTCAATCCCTCTACCAATAAAAGCTAACACACCGTACGCCTTCTTAACAACCCTCTCACCTGAGTGGCAACTTTCAGGGATCTATGTACATGGACACCGAGATCTCTCTGCTCATCCGCACTGCCAAGAATCGTACCATTAGCCCAGTACTCTGTCTTCCTGTTATTCCTTCCAAAATTAATCACCTCACATTTTTCTGCATTAAACTCCATTTGTCACCTCTCAGCCCAGCGCTGCAGCTTATCTATGTCCCTCTGTAACTTGTAACATCCTTCCACACTGTCCACAACTCCACCGACTTTAATGTCATCTGCAAATTTACTCACCCATCCTTCTACGCCCTCCTCCAGGTCATTTATAAAAATGACAAACAGCAGTGGCCCCAAAACAGATCCTTGTGGTACACCACTAGTAACTGGACTCCAGTCTGAACATTTCCCATCAACCGCCACCCTTTGTCTTCTTCCAGCTAGCCAATTTCTGATCCAAACTGCTAAATCACCCTGAATTCCATGCCTCCATATTTTCTGCAGTAGCCTACCATGGGGAACCTTATCAAACGCTTTACTGAAATCCATATACATCACATCAACTGCTTTACCCTCATCCACCTGTTTGGTCACCTTCTCAAAGAACTCTATAAGGTTGTGGAGTATCATATAAGATCAGTCAGATCTCATTGAATGACGGAGCAGACCCAATAGGCTGAATAGCCTACTTCTGCTCCTACATCTTATGACGCTATGTCTGATATAGAATATATATTGTAACTCTTAAGAATATTACAGTTGTACTGAGGCACCCCAGAGTGGAACACTCAGTTCCAGAGAGACTATTTAAATTTTATTGCACTTTCTGTAATATCCAAGTCTAAAAGTTTTGTAATGCACTTTTATAAACACCAAAAAACGGTCTTGATTGATGAGTTCCTGTAATTTAACTGCAGAACTGTAAATAGTACTTACAAGCTAACGTGTTGTGGGTTCCAATCTGTCTGAGTGTGCACCCACATTCCTGGGAAATGTTATTCCCAAATACTCATTCATTAGTGTGAAATTCAGTCACCAGTTTGATCAAGCTGATAAACCAGAATCTTCTCATCAAAACGTTTCATGTGTTAATGGATATTTACAAACCCAGTACATAGGATTGTTGCAAGATTTAAGAAGATACAACCAAATGCGAGAAGGGTTTGTGACAATCAATGTAATGGTGTGATTTTGGCACTACAAGGAATGTGTGTTTAGAAACAGGGGAAGCATTTTGCAAGGTTAACTGTAGATCATTCACACACAAGGGAATGCTTTCTTCTGAGTGGTCGACAGGATGGGTGCAGTTGGTGTCATGATATCCGCATAAGCATATCATGGTGTAATCACACACACACTGATGGACAGGCAGTTGGACCAACCAGCGCACACATAACATCACAGCCAATCACCAGTGAGAGCACACACACTATAAAACAGGGAACACCACAGTTCCCGCTCATTCTACCAGGAGATAGCACAGAGCACAGAGCTCACAGCGTGCCACTCAGACATAGACTATGTGCTGAGTGCCTCACTAAGATAGTGATAGGGCTGGGTCCACAGGTTAGCTGATGAAGCACGTACCCAAGCCAGCAGTTAGTTGTAACCATTGTTTAGACAATAAAACAGAGTTTTACCATCTCTGTTGGATCATTTGTGCAGCAGAACACCTAACACGACAGTTAGGAAGTTCAGGGAATAACATTTGTAAGTACTGATTATCTTGAAGGGAATAGGGTACTGATATTGACAGGGTATAAGTTATTGATATTATTGTTAAAAGTTTACCAAGGTGTGCTGAGTTGTAAATCTTGACCATTTACTCCGCCGCACGGGGTTCAGATTGGACTTTAGAGTTAAGAATATCTGATGGGATCTGCGAGTTCACCCAACTGCACTCACCTGAACTTTTACTGATAACCAAAGTCTGGAGGATCCTCAAAATTCTTCTGAGGTTTTTATGAAGCAACAACATATTTTATGAGGTAATGTAGCCCAAAATTCACTATTGGCCTCACACTTCCCCATACAATGTCAGTCCGGCGTCTTCTGACTTGTAATCTAATGGCATCCAGATGCATCCATTTATTTTATTGATAACTGCTTCACACGAGTCAGCTTTCTTCAGAGTGTGACCATTGGTCAACTCCAAAATGCTTTTCAATTTCATCCTCTGCTAATGGCAAGTTTTTTATTCTTTACACATTCACTGCTGCCTGCTCGACAG
The DNA here is from genome assembly GCF_047496885.1 of Scyliorhinus torazame. Classification (NCBI taxonomy): domain Eukaryota; kingdom Metazoa; phylum Chordata; class Chondrichthyes; order Carcharhiniformes; family Scyliorhinidae; genus Scyliorhinus; species Scyliorhinus torazame. Next base: position 318,088,476 of record NC_092707.1, on the reverse strand, counting down.
GCGGCAGTCCACATTGACTCATATTAAAATCCATCGATCATCTCTCAGTCTACATACCTACATAATTGATTCCTGTCTCTCTAAAGAGAGTCACCGCTAAAAAAATTCAGCCTGTTCCTTATCATTCACAAATATTGACCAGTATGGATCCCAAAATAGTTCCATGTGGACCATTCACTGCTTACTTTTGTTTATGCAGAGAACTCATCATTTATCACTACATACTGTCCTTCCTGATTAAGCCAATTCTCAATCCTTCCAGACAATTCACAATTTATTGTATAAAATGTAACCTTCTCTATTAGTCTTTCATAAGGAAATCCAAATAAACTATATCCTCTGATTTACCCTCATCTACTAGCTAAGTTATTTCCTCAAAGAGCTCCTACATTTAGATGTCCATCTACAGCATTCTATACCATGATGAATGTCTGCCTAACAGTCCTGTAGTTATCAGATTCATGAATAATTATTTTATAATTAGTGGGGTTGCATTTGCTCTCCACCAATCCTCAGGTGCTAGCAGGTCGTCAACCCCGCCAGAGATCGGGGTCAAACCATTCGCATACCGTTATTGGGATGTGGATACAGGCCAATTGGATTCTTGGGCGGGATTCTCCGGGAATTGGTGGGCAGAAACAGCGCAGTGGAGTGGCGGGAACCACTCCGGCGCCGGGCCGCCCCAAAGGTGCAGAATCCTCTGCAACTTCAAGGGCTAGGACAGCGCCGGTGTGGTTTGTGCCCCGCCAGCCGGCATGGATGGCCTTTGGCGCCGCGCCAGCCGGGGCCGAAGGGACTCTGCCGGCCAGCACGGGTCCGCGCATGCGGGGGAGCGTCAGCATCTGCTGACGTCATCCCCGCGCATGCGCAGGGGGGTTCACCTTCGCGCAGGCCATTGCGGAGGATTACACGGCCGGCGCGTAGGAATATAGTGCCCCCACGGCACAGGCCGGCCCGCGGATCGGTGGGCCCCAACCGCAGGCCAAGCCACCATGGAGGCACCTCCCGAGGCCAGATCGCCCCGCCCCCCCCCCCCCCCCGAGGACCCCGGAGGCCGGCCACGGAGCTGGGTCCCGCCGGTAGGGACCTACCTTGATTTATGCCGGTGGGACCTGGCAAAAACAGGCGGGAACTCGGCACATCGCGGGCCGGAGAAATCGGGCGGACCGGGACCCATTGAGTCGCGCCGGTCCCCGACATTCTCCAAGGCGGGCGGCGCGACTCACGCCATGCCGCCTTTTGGGGGGTGGGAGAATTGGGAGGACGGCGGAGGTGGGATTCACGCCGACCCCCGGCGATTCTCCCACCCGGTGGGGGGCTGGAGAATCCAGCCCCTTGTCTCCCAACCAATCAGCCATGCCACTGGCGTGTTTTCATGCCGGTCCAGACCACATCTGGACCAACATGGGGTGCAAATGTCAAACTTACCTGCAAGAAGGCCTGCAGTTGCCTGCAGAGAATGGAAAGGAAGGCGGAGGCGTGTAACGGCCAGACCCTGGAACACCAAGTGCAGCAGTGGGTAGTTGGAGCATCTACAGAGTGGATCGTCTAACTTCAGGACCTTCCAAGAGATTGATATCTTCTTTCAACTGCGATGGCCATGCACCTTTTAAATATGGCACCCGAATATTATGGCGGGAAAAACATTGGGAACCTCCCAACTGCATAATTAATTCAGCCAGTGTCGTGCAATATGGTGAAAATTCCAAATGGTCTCGTGACCATTTAAAGTTAGCCATTTTCCATTACAATCCTGGAGTTGAATTGAATTTTACATGGCTGGAGAAAATCTTCACTTCAAAGAGAGCGAGAGAGATTCCTTACTGTTTCTTTCTGCAATTGTTCCAGGTGACCCTTGATGATCTCTCTATTCCTGGCTTGGCAAAACTGGGTTTTAAACCTCCTACCTGTATATTCCAAGAAATTAATTTAATTTGCATGTCTTGCAGTCATTATTATAGAACAGGTAACCATGGGTGAAATTCTCCGCCACATGCTGCCGAGAACGGTATTCTCGATGCGGTGGAGAATCGTGTATTGGGGGAAAAAATATAATCACCGCTCGGCGCCGATCCAGTACCGATGATTCAGTCCCCTGCTGGCGGCATCAGGGTTCATGCCCCACACCAGAAACAGGATGGAAATGGGTCTTCTGTACTCACTTTCATCCTGTTAATGGAATGTACAGGATGTTCTCCATACCTCCGTGATGCTCCAACCCTTGGGCCGGGATTCACGCAGGCCTGGATTGGTGCAAGTAATAGCCAGTGTCGTCCTGGTGTGGTAGACCTCGCGGTGGACCAAGTAGGTAAATACTTAATGTAGGTGTTCCCAAAGTCCATCAGAGGGCCCTCCACTATGTAAACCCTGCTCAACCCAGACCCCAGATCCCCCAATTAGACCCACCAGCAGATTGCCCATCAGACCCCCCACCAGACTCATCAGGAACCACCATCAGGACCGTCATCAGACCCCTCTCCCCACCAGATACCTCCATCCGAACCCCCCAAATCAGTGACTCCCCATATCAGAGAACTTCACATATCGGAGACTCCCCATGAGAGTTCCCCATAACAGAGAACCCCCATATCAAAGTAATCCCATAACAGAGATTCCCCCATGTCAATAGACTCCCTCTTACCAAGGAGCCCCATATAAAATCTAGCTATGATTGACAGCTTCTGAAAACACCAAAAGCAGTTAAGTGCTTTCTTCTGAGAAAAAGAGGAAGTGAAAGCACGTAACTACTAGATATTTATTAACTTTGCAGTTACCTTAAAAACAGGGTACTTGGGATTCATTCAATCCTAAAGGCATCTGGCTTTCTGGAAGCGATTACCCTGTCAATTGAAGCCTACTAAAAGCTATTTATCTTTGAAAGTGAATAGAAGCCTTTTAGATCAAGGGATCGGAGAGGGCCTTTTGATGTGTTTTGACTTCCTAACAGCTGCTGCATTGTACACTTCTGTCTGAGGCGGCAGGTATAGGGGACAGGTGAGTGAAGAATAAGTAATTTTTCACTTTCTGCCTGGACGGCACTTTAGCTTCCAGGCAGGGGTGACTGATGGTGGTGGGGGGGAGGGGGTCTTTAATATGGCTGTGATGTCTGATCTCTGATGAGGGGTCTCTGATATGGGGGTGTCTATGATGGGGGATCTCTCTGATACAGGGGGTCTGATGGGGATCTCTGGTGGAGTTTGGGATCTCTGCTAGAGGTGCCTGATGGCAGGTTCTGGTGGGGGGAACTGGTGGGAGGGTCTAATGGGGGGTTCTCTGATTGGGATTCAGGCAATCCTCATGTATCTGTGCTGTGTTGCGGGTGACCTATTGATTTCCATGGTGGGAGAATGTAGGATGCCCCTACTTGTCAATGGTGGGACAGAATTTGCATTGTGGGGTGTAGGTGGGTCAGTTGGCAGCCCTTGCTATCAGGCCGCACGGTCAAATGGCAGCCCAATAGCAGGATTCATAACGGAATCCCTTGAGCTCCCTGCCATGTATAAATTTGTATATCTAGAAAGAGTGAATCACTCCTGGGTGCCACTCCTATTGCCAGCGCAAACCAGGAACGATTAAACTCCGACGGGAGAACATGGGGCGGGATTCTCTGACCCTGAGGCTAAGTGTTGACGCTATCGTAAACGCATCGCGTTTCACGACGGAGTCAACATACCCTCAGGAGCAGCGATTCTGACGCCTACAGGGGGCCTGCACGGCATTGGAGCAACCCACGTCATCGTCAAATGGGCACCACGGGTCTGCGCATGCGCACTGCGACCGGTGCCAATGCATGCGCAGTGAGACCGGCGGCAATGCCCGCATGTGCAGTGGCTCCCTTCTCCATGCTGGCCCCGACGCAACATGGCATAGGGTTACAGGGGCCAGCACGGAGCAAAAGAGGCCCCAGCCCGAAAGACCGGCCCGCCGATCGGTAGGCCCCGATTGCGGGCCAGGCCACAGCAGAGGCCCCCCCAGGGTCGGACCCCCCTCCCACCCCACCAGGCTGCCCCCGGATGCATGCACACTGAGGTCCCACCAGGTAAGTCGACACATGGACGGCTCCAGCGGGACTCGGATTTTTTGCGTGGGCTCGGCCCATCCTGGGCGGAGAATCGCTGGGGAGGCCGCGTACAGAAAATCGCTTATTGTCACAAGTAGGCTTCAAATGAAGTTACTGTGAAAAGCCCCGAGTCGCCACATTCTGGCACCTGTTCGGGGAGGCTGGTACGGGAATACTCCTTCAAGAAGACTAAAGTGCCAACCAGTTGTGTGCACTATCCCTGAATAGCCCGGTAAGTGCAAATTTGGCATTGCAGCCATGCCAGAAAAATGTGAGTGAGATGTAAACATTTCCACTTGTCTAATGTTGCTAATTTGCTGTTGTCTCTTAATTTGGCTCTGTTTAATTATGTTTGCTCAAGAGTCGCCAGGTATCTTTCGATACCGCCACAAGGTTCAAAACCGAATACTGATCAAAGACTTGATACACCAGTTCGTAAGTTCAAAATCAATCCTCATTTATTTACACACAGTCAAATCTACTCATGCATAAAACTCTACAACCTAAACTATCACTATCGCTAAAAGCCTATACTTAGCTTCGGGTGCCCACTCAGTCAGAGGAACAATAGCCGTTGCTCGGTTCTGAGGCTGCTGGGTTGAGCTGTTTACAGGATAGCAACTAGGAGCGTCTATCTCGTGCGTTGACTTGGAAGTTACTTGGTCTGGCGTAGCTTCGGCAGGTCTCTCCTCGCTGAGAGCCAAGACCAGGAGAGCGATTCTCTCTTGGGGAATCCTTTTTATACCCAAAAGGGCTTTGCGCGCTTTTGGGTGGGCCTTGAACTTGGCCCCAATTAATTGGGCCGTTTCCCAATCGTTCTTATCGATTTTCCTCCAATAGAGGGGTGGATTCCCTGATTGTTGGGCGTGTCCTAGGTGGCCGTTGGTTTGCTTTGTTTTAGTCTCTTCTGGTGTCGGGGTGTCTGTCTTAGCATTGTTTACCTAAATGTTGCCGTTTTGTTCCCGGGGATGGCTCTGCAGTATCGGTCTTGTCTGAGAGCTACAGCTCTAATCAACAGACAGACCTTGCACCTGCTTGCTTTTTCAGTATTGTCCAATTTTCCCTGCATTCTTTGCAAAGTGTCCATTTTGTAATCAGGATGTGGCCATCCCAGATGGCTGCACTCCCTCCTTGTGATTCTCAACGCGAAGCGCGAAGGACCACATTACTGCGTCGTCGTCGTCCTCTGACCAAATGGGGCACCCATAATCAGGCTCTACTCTGCCCTATCCTATGAAACACAAGTTTACCTAAATCATTTTAAATATATACACTATTATAAAACTCTACGGGACGCTACGACATTAATGCATGCATTACAGAAAAATAAAAAACTGGAACCTCTAACTATCCTCAATAAACTATCCTCACTCAAACAATACCAAAAATAATCTATAACATCTTAAACTGTACAAAATAGCAGCACACAAATTTCTTTGGCCTGGCAGTCAGGCACAGAGGTTTACATTTCTTTATTTAACAGAATTCATAAAGAAAAACGGATGCACTTTAATTCATGTCAAGGGGTTCGGGGGTTTGGTGGAATCCAAAAATGGGGGACCTAAACCTGTATACCGGGGTGCGAGAGCAGTAGGCTCTCTTTCGCCATTTCCTGACTCTAAGTGTTTGCACGACACTGCAAAGTATCGCCATTACTAAGAGGGCTTCTACTACATACGATAGTGAGTACCAGGTGATAAACGTATCACACCAGGTCGGGGTATTGTTAGCTGTCGCGGGGCTAACTATCTCAGGGTTCTGTGTATTGCGGGGGTGGGAATCATTCCCAGCTTGTGTGGTAGGGGTCAGGGGGGGAGGGTCCGCGCACAACTAAAGGGATGCCGCTAAGATCCAGGTGAACATGATGGAGGTCCTTTTCATCTTTCCGTCTTTCTGTCTTCTTCTTTGTCTTCCTCTGGGGTTCCTGAGGTTCCGGAGTTCTGTGAACACAAGCATAATTTCTGTTATTACCTTGCTTAAGATCTCGTGTGCCTGTCTGTCTGTCCTTTGTTGCCAATCTCCCTTTATAATTGGTCACCATCTGTGACTCCCTCATTTAAAAAAAAAACCAAATATTTGGGACAAGACATCCGAGAAAAATACTGACATAATGCGAGCTGTCTCGCAGCCTGTGCGATCTGCCATCCTAGTGTTTTAGGATGTAAATAGCATACGGAAGCAACCTAAGGGTTGCCGAAACCAAACAAAAGAATTTCGAACTGAAAGTGCAAAAATGGGGTGCGTGGGATTCCAATGATCAATGCTGTTTGTGCTCTACCCGAGCGTAGCTGACCAGAGGGGGTTCCTCAGGCAGGGCAGGGACCAGTGCCATTTCTCCACTGCCTGAGCAACCGGCAAGAACGGGTAAGACTGTGGTCGTCGTGGGGGTTGCCTTGGTGTCTGCTGACAAACTTGTACCTTTAAACTGGTTTCTGTTGACAAAGTAGTTCCTCTGAACTGGTTTCTGTCAACAGTTCCTCTGAACTGTTGTCTGGGGACAAACTTGTTCCATTAACAGCCAGGGGGCATTAAAGGAGTGGTGACATGGGGCCGTGAAAAACTTTCAAGTTGACAAACAACACTTAATATTAACACTAACGAACAAACATACAACAAACATGGTGCAGGTTCCATCAGAAAGGACACCGTATCTCTCCATCGGTTCCTTTTTTCCATCATCTGGACACCTCACTGCTCAATAGCGAACAGGGTCAGAAAGGGGTTTGTTTGGTGGGAGTCAGACTCTATGTCATCATCTTCTCCCGGCTGCCAAACTCTTGACTGTAGTAACCGTGCTAAAGCTGCTTGGGGCGAATTGGGGTCCATCTCATCATTCCGGGTGAGCCTGAACAAATTGTCTCGGTGCCAGTGTCGAGGTTGGAGCTACTATGCTTCAATCCGTAATCGTCGGGTGGTGGGTCTGGGTCAGGGGCTTTGATGTAAGTAATCTCAAATGGGTCGGTAGAATCATGCTCAGATTCGCTGGGAGTGGGGCCTGGTACAGGGGGATAATCGTAACGTGGTGTGCTGTGGCTATCATCGTGATCGCTATCACTGTCGCTGCTGGTTGAAGGAAGGGAGAGGCGGAGTCGTGCCTCTGGGGGTGGAGTTGAAGTCGTGTCTGAGGATGGGCTGGACTGGTTGGGGGAGGGTAGGAAAACATCATCTGTGGGCAGGGTGTGCTCGTCTGCTGCTGCGAGCAAGATGTGTTGTGTGTGGCTATTTTACGAGCCATAAGCCTTGAGCTGGTTTATGTGAAACCACGCAGACTTGCCATTGGGATATGTAATCTTGTATACCGAGGGGCTGACTTTGTCCGAAATGGAGTACGGTCCGGAGAATTTAGGGGAAAGGAATGAACTGGGGTTGTATAGGGAAAGCATCACTTGCTGCCCGACTGCAAACTTGGTGGCGTGTACTGTTTTGTCGAAACAAGCCTTGCTCTGTTTCTTCCTGGTCCCAAGTCTCACAGCTGCTGCGAGTTGGGCTGCCTTTATGTTCTCTATCAATTGTTGTACAGCATTTTCATGCGTGAGGGCTGTGACTGCGGGGCTGGCCAAATCCAGTCCTAATAAATACTCTGTCCCTTTCATGGGGCGTCCGGTCATGAGAGTGTGGGGGGTGTATCCTGTGGATGTGGATACCGTGTTCCTTATAAACATTAAAGCAAATGGGAGAACTGAATCCCAGGTGCTGCTATTCTGCTGTACCATTTTCATGAGGGTGGCTTTTAATGTCCTGTTCATCCTCTCTACAATACCACTTGACTGGGGATGGTATGCTATGTGAAACTTTTGTCGAATGCCGAAAACCATGAGGACGTTTTTAATTACACGTCCTGTGAAATGGGAGCCTTGATCGGATTCTATACTGCGGGGGAGTCCCCATCTTGTAAAGATGTGATATGTTAATATTTTAGCCGTTATCCTGGCCGTATTAGTTCGTGATGGAAATGCTTCCACCCATTTTGTGAAGGTGTCTATGATCACCAACACATACTTATAACCTTTTCTGCAAGGGGGTAGCGGTCCTACATAGTCCATCTGGAGATTTGTCCAGGGTCCATTAAGGGGGCGGGTATGACTAAGTTGAGCCTTTTTCGCATATCTGTCCGGATTGTTCTGGGCACTGATCAAGCAATTCTCTATGTAGTTGGTAACATCGGTTTTAAATCAGGCCACCAGCAGAGCGGTCTGAGGTGGGCTATGGTGGGTTCAACACCTTGGTGTCCATGATTGTCATGGAACTGACAAATGATCTGGTTCCTGTCCTGGCTGGGAACTATATAAATGCCATCCTTTAAAATTACACCATCATGTGTGGTTAGTGAATTTTTGTATTTGTCATACGGGGCTGGGAAGGTTACCTTTAAAACATCCCTGAGTTTCTCGTCCTCTTTCTGTGCCTTCACTAGATCCTGACTATTGGTCTGTGAGACCTGAACTGGGTGTACTGGGTGCTTTCGGGGTGGTTCCAAAAATAACCGTGCCTGGAGCCTGCCTTCGCTAGGGCGTCTGCTTTAACGTTCCCAGGGGGGGAAGAACGGTGATGACTGCGAACCTTAATTATTCCATATTTTCTATCCTTCGCTGTCTCTAAGATATGGCGGAGTAATGGGGGTGGAGGTAGGGGCTTATCGTCCGTGGAAACAAATCCTCTTGTTTCCCACAGGGGTAGGAATTCCGTCAAACTGTTGCGTACATACAAGCTGTCTGAATAGATGTCTGCTGAGGTCGGGAACGAGTCGGGGTGGTCTACAATATAAGCGATTGCTGCCAGTTCTGCTGCCTGCGAGCCTAAGTGTCCTGGCAACTTTAATGCAATCTCATCTAGAGCGCGTCCCTGCGCGTCCTCTACGTAAATACCGCAACCGGCAATTCTCTTTCCATTTAACACTGTGGAGGAGCTATCCACGTAAATCTTCAGGGGTGCGCACGTGTCTGTGGGCTGGGGTCTCTAGGGTGTAATACCTGCTTTCCTGGGAGGTGTTTTGGGAATAAATGGGCCTGTGTTGTGTTTTGTGGTGATGATCTCACACTCATGAGGGGTGCCTGCATACTGCAAATTATCGGCAAGGAATGTGTGAGTTTTGGTTCTCTTTACCGTGATGTCCCGTCCCTGTAAAAGAAGGGTCCAACGGGTTGCGCGGATTTGGCTGACTGAGCCATCTTTAAGTCGGCCGTCTAACAATAGCTGTGTCAGTATGTGTTCTGTGAGGATGGTGATGGGGTTGAGTCCTGTAATGTAGGCGAAGTATTGTACTGCCCAAAAAACTGCGAGCAGGTGCCTTCCACAGGCAAAACATCTGTGCTCTACAGGGTCTAACACGCGTGAGGCGTATCTACGGGGCGTAATTGGTCATGGCGTTCCTGGAGGAGCACGCCTCGGTCGGTGCTTGCTACTTCGATAGCATACGGGGAAAGTGGATCTGGGGCCTGTGTCTGTGCTGAGTGTTCTTTTTAAAGCATCCATGGCATCCGTATGCTGTGGAAGCCATTCCCAAGGTGCCTGCTTCTTGAGAAGTTCGGAAAGTGGCGCTGCTTTAGTTGCGAAACCGTCAATATGGTTTTGGCAGTAGCCAACCAGTCCTAAAAATGACCGGAGGGCTGAGACATTGTGGGGGAGGGGCAATTTGACGATCGAGTCAATTCTCTTTTGCTCGATCTCGCGTTGACCATGTGTGATCACTGTTCCCAAGTAAATCACTTTCTCTTTCAAAATCTGGGCCTTCTTGGGGTTGACTTTACAACCAATTTCTTTTCGGAGTCCTAGGAGTTCGACGAGAAGCGAAATGTGCTCTCCCTTTGTGTCTGTCTGTAGTAACAAGTCATCTACGTACTGGACCAGACAATCGGGGCGGGAAAATTTTGCGAATCCATTTGCCAGCTGTCGGTGGAAAATGGAGGGGGAGTTGTGGAAGCCTTGTGGAAGGCACGTCCACGTATACTGTTGTTCCTGGAATGTGAAGGTGAATTTGCACTGGCACGTTTAGCCAATGGAATGGACCAAAAGCCGTTGCTAATGCCCAAAACCGAAATTTTTTTTGACTGGAGTCCCTGTTTGAGCATGGTCTCAGGACTACAGTGGGGGCTGCTGCTGGGGTTACTTTGTTCAGTTCACGGTAATCAACGGTCAGTCGCCATGATCGATCCGGTTTCCTGACAGGCCAAATTGGTGCGTTGTTTGTGGAGGCTACTGATCTGTGTATGCCTTGATCCAACAAACTCTCTATTACTTTGGAGATTTCTCCCTCTGCTTCCTGGGGAAATCTGTACTGCTTCTGGGGTTTAGGGTCGGGACCTGTAATGTTCACAAAGCCAGCCAATTTGCCACAGTCGTGCTTGTGCTGTGCAAATGCCGCTTTATGTTCCTGCAGGACTGCCCTAACCTGTTTGTCTGCACTAATGGCTCGAGGGTCGAACCAGAAGTCTCCTACTGAGCTAATCCTGTTTACGTACTCTCCTACTGTGAGCGTGGCGGGGGCTCGTGCTGCCTTTGCCATTTTCCATACACACTTGTTCACTGGGTCAAAAGAAAGGTTGTGGGAGCTCATAAAATCGATCCCTAGGATATGTTCTGCTGTCTGGGGCAGATCAACCAAAACTACAGGGTGCTTAGTTGGAATGCTACCTATTTGTATCACTACAGGGGCTGTGATGTGTCCCTGTTGTAAATGACCTGTAAAACCGCTGAGTGTGATGGTGTCTGTTGTGGGCCACGTGTCTCGCTGAAACATCGTGGAGGAATTGAGTGTGGTGCGGGATCCTCCTGTGTCCCAAAGAAATTCTACGGGTTGTCCCCGAACTTTGCCTGCTACTACCGGTCTACCGGATCTGTCCCAAAGGGTGTCGCAGACCCAAGTTGGGGAACCCGAACACCGTCAGTCGGTGCCGTTCATGTCTGCATTCTCTGAATGGGTGCTAACGCAATGGATCGACTTTGTCCTATTCTTGTTTAGGGTGCCTGTCTGTTGGTTTCTCTACTGCTTTTGGGGCACGTTGCACTCTCGTGCAAAGTGTCCTAACTGTCCACAATTGTAGCATTCTTGAGCTTTGGGCTGGGGTGCGCTGTTCCTGCCCTCGTTTACCCATGCGGGGTTCTGGTGCGCTTTAACTGGATTCATGTGTGCCTGCTCTTCATCGGGTTTTATAAATGCGTTTTGCCTTGGAGTGATTGCTCCCAAGCGCGGGACAATCTTTTCAAAACCCACATTTCATTGTGGGCCTCGTCTGAGGGGTCATAATTTGCGCAAGCTTCCTGTCCTGCGTCTTTCGCGTGAGAGACTAGGATTCAAGTCCATTTGGCCATATTATCTGGGGACAAATCGGCGCGGGCTAACTCTCCAAAAACTGCTGTGAAGTGTATCCACAAGCGTCCAGCAAACGCTGTGGGGTGCTCTGTCTTCTTTTGCCTACACTTATTTAGGCCTTCTCCTCTGTTGTAGCCGATCGCATCAAGGATCTCTTGGAGTGTGCCTCCTCCTACATTCTGTGGGTCAGGAAGGGCTGCCATGATTGAAGGGTCGAGGCTTAAAACTGTGAGCTTCACTTGCTCCTTCTCCTCCAGGCCGTACATGGTAGCCTACTCTGCTGCAACTACTTAGCTTCGGGTGCCCACTCAGTCAGAGGAACAATGGCCGTTGCTCGGTTCTGAGGCTGCTGGGTTGAGCTGTTTACAGGATACCAACTAGGAGCGTCTATCTCGTAGCGTGCATTGACTTGGAACTTACTTGGTCTGGCGCAGCTTTGTCAGGTCTCTCCTCGCTGAGAGCCAAGGCCAAGAGAGCGATTCTCTCTTGGGGAATCCTTTTTTCCCAAAAGGGTTTTGCGCGCTTTTGGGCTGGCCTTGAATTTGGCCCCAATTAATTGGGCCGTTTCCCAATCGTTCTTATCGATTTTCCTCCAATAGAGGGGTGGATTCCCTGATTGCTGGGCATGTCCTAGGTGGCTGTTGATCTGCTTTGTTTTAGTCTCCTCTGGCGCCGGGGTGTCTGTCTTAGCATTGTTTACCTAAATGTTGCCTTTTTATTCCCAGGGAGGGCTCATTAGTATGTAGATGGTTCTGCAGTATCGGTCTTGCCTGAGAGCTACAGCTCTGATCAACAGACAGACCTTGCACCTGCTTGCTTTTTCGGTATTGTCCAATGTTCCCTGCATTCTTTGCAAAGTGTCCATTTTGTAATCGGGACGTGGCCATCCCAGATGGCTACACTACCAACAATGCCATTGTTATTCTGCATTGACTTCCATATATGCAGCATATCAAGTTTCTAATTTTCACCCTTTTGTTTAAATCACCTCAATGGCCTCGCCCATCTTTATATTTGTAATCATCCAAGGCCCGATAACTCCCCGATTATTCCTTTGAGCCTGGCCACATGTGTATTCTGCCTCTTCCATTCGCCCACCATAGAGAAACTGGGAAATTAAATTATCAAGGAACATAAAACGATGTAGGAAAATATTTACAAGTACGTGAACAATATAAGGAAAGTCGGGATCGGAGTAGGGTCACTAAGGGGTCGAGAGGGTAAAATCAAAGGCAGTGATACTATGTCAGAAATACTAAACAAATATTTTGCTTCAGTATTAAAGATTCAAACTTTGGAATCATAACCACAATTTTCACATGAGCAAATTACACCAAATTGAGGAGTTAGTCCACAACGAGGAGAACTGCTGCATCTTACAAGAACACAGAAATAAACTTGCAAAATGGGCATATAATTGCAAATCAACTTCAACACAGGTAGGTGTGATGTATCAAATTTTGGTAACAAAAGATAAGAGATTGCATATTACTTGGAAAATGAGAATCTCTATGGGGTAAACAATGGGATCTCAGAGTAGAAGTTCAAAAATCACCAGAAGTAATGCAGGTAGATAAAGCTATTAATAAATGTTGGATAGGGAGTATAATAGGGTAAATTACAAACTGGTTCGCGCCTGGTGAAAATCTTGACTTTGGCCAGTCCCGTTATTTACCCAGTGCGTCCAGATCCGCACTGGGCGCAACACGGTGGTTAAATCACACACGGAGCTTTGGAATTTCAGCGAGGGCATGTCCTTCGTGACTGGCAATTTGCCGGAGACTGCCACTCTAAGGAAGCTACAGGCCTGAAAGAATTCCCTTGTAAAGCAGTAAGAAAAATTTGAAATAGCTGACCACATAGAATTCCAGATTAGAATTAAAATTATACTTGTCATTCTTACTCATTTTTAAAAGCACTGGCTGGAATCTGGGCAATGTTGTCGTATTTTCACTTGCTAATAATTCAAAATAAAACATTTCTCAATATAGCTTCTGGGAAATAATGCCATGAGAAGGTAGGTTCCAAATAAAGAGAGCTGTTTATTTACTGCGAATATTAAACATAAAAATATTAATTTGACTTAATCATCCTAGACATTGGCAGTGAAAATGACCTCTGCGGGAAGGAAATATTAAGCCTCTTGCATTAATGGGCCATTAAAGAGATGTGAATTCTAGCCAGAAAGAAAAAGCCACTTGTTTCAATCATTAATTCAATTTCACAGAATCCGGGTGCAGTACGGCATTATCAGGACCCTCGATTTTCTTAAATTAAACAAAAATTGAAAGAAGCAAAAAGTGAATTGAAACCAGACGGATTAAACATGTCATGTCACATCAGTGTTATCTGACTACCTTTGTTACTATGGCGATTGGTTTCTTCTGTAAAATCATTTGCTGAATCTGGGAGGATGAGAAGTATCAGCTTACCTGCAGGCTGACACAAGTGGAAAAGTCTGGTTCGATAAAAAAAATATATAGAATTAGATTTTCACATTTCTTTGAAGTGGAGGCACCACAAAGTGATGGGTATTATTTCCAGACGATTAAAGAGATTAGGATCAGCAGCATTTAATAATATTAATAATATATTTTACCATGTGAATGCTTGTATGTTTATAAAAACAATTTTGAGCCAAGACTTTAATCAGTCCAGTTTAACAGAATTAAACTCATTGGAGGGCTGTGACCAGTGGTGTTCCACAGGGATCAGTGCTGGGACCTTTGCTCTTTGTAGTATATATAAATGATTTGGAGGAAAATGTAACTGGTCTGATTAGTAAGTTTGCAGATGACACAAAGGTTGGTGGAATTGCGGATAGCGATGAGGACTGTCGGAGGATACAGCAGGATTTAGATTGTTTGGAGACTTGGGCGGAGAGATGGCAGATGGAGTTTAATCCGGACAAATGTGAGGTAATGCATTTTGGAAGGTCTAATGCAGGTAGGGAATATACAGTGAATGGTAGAACCCTCAAGAGTATTGAAAGTCAAAGAGATCTAGGAGTACAGGTCCACAGGTCATTGAAAGGGGCAACACAGGTGGAGAAGGTAGTCAAGAAGGCATACGGCATGCTTGCCTTCATTGGCTGGGGCATTGAGTATAAGAATTGGCAAGTCATGTTGCAGCTGTATAGAACCTTAGTTAGGCCACACTTGGAGTATAGTGTTCAATTCTGGTCGCCACACTACCAGAAGGATGTGGAGGCTTTGGAGAGGGTGCAGAAGAGATTTACCAGAATGTTGCCTGGTATGGAGGGCATTAGCTATGAGGAGCGGTTGAATAAACTCGGTTTGTTCTCACTGGAACGAAGGAGGTTGAGGGGAGACCTGATAGAGGTCTACAAAATTATGAGGGGCATAGACAGAGTGGATAGTCAGAGGCTTTTCCCCAGGGTAGAGGGGTCAATTACTAGGGGGCATAGGTTTAAGGTGAGAGGGGCAAGGTTTAGAGTAGATGTACGAGGCAAGTTTTTTACGCAGAGGGTAGTGGGTGCCTGGAACTCGCTACCGGAGGAGGTGGTGGAAGCAGGGACGATAGTGACATTTAAGGGGCATCTTGACAAATACATGAATAGGATGGGAATAGAGGGATATGGACCCAGGAAGTGTAGAGGATTGTAGTTTAGTCGGGCAGCATGGTCGGCACGGGCTTGGAGGGCCGAAGGGCCTGTTCCTGTGCTGTACATTTCTTTGTTCTTTGTTCTTTGTTAAACTGGGGAACTAATCTTGAGGATACCGGGGTGGTGGGTTATAGGAAAATGTTGGAGAAAATGAGTACACCATTTGACTCTCAATCCATAACTATGTTAACATTGTTGTTTTCTGGGGTAATCAAAGCACCCAACTGACTCATGTTGGAGTCTCATCTTCATATTCAAATCAGGGTCCTATCATTTATGTCAATGGAGTTAAGCCTCCTTGCTGATAACCATAATTTGCATCTTATATTGCACTTTATATTTAGGGGTGGCACGGTGGCACAGTG
This sequence comes from Scyliorhinus torazame, assembly GCF_047496885.1. Classification (NCBI taxonomy): domain Eukaryota; kingdom Metazoa; phylum Chordata; class Chondrichthyes; order Carcharhiniformes; family Scyliorhinidae; genus Scyliorhinus; species Scyliorhinus torazame. The sequence continues at coordinate 318,073,117 of NC_092707.1, read as the reverse complement.
GTTAGCATTGCTGCTTCACAGTACCAGGGACCCAGGATCAATTCCGGCCTTGGGTCAGTGTCAGTGTCAAGTTTGCCCGTTCTCCCCGTCTCTGCGTGGGTTTCCTCCGGGTGCTCCGGTTTCCTCCCACAGTCCAAAGATGTGCAGATTAGGTGAGTTAGCCATACTAAATTGCCCCTTAGTATCTAAAAGGTTAGGTGGGGTTACAGGGATAGGGTGGGGGGAGTGGGCCTAGGTGGGGTGTTCTTTCGGAGGGTCGGTGCAGACCCGATGGGCCGACTGGCCTCGTTCTGCACTGTAGGGATTCTATGATTTATATGCTCACATTCTTTCTGCAAGTCAAACCTTTCCCGTGTCCACCCACCTGCAAATTACCTGACTGCTGGATTTTTGGCCTCCGTGCTACATGCTCTTAGCAGTTCCAAAGCCAACAAGCTGTCTCTAGATGCCTACTTCAGGCAGGTAACTAATTAGAGAGATGATAATGAAGCCCACTGTTAAAATGGACTCGGTTTTCCACTGCAGTTTCCAGCTGGCAGTTAAAACCTCCCCCATTAAATGAGATTTTGCATCCGATTGCAGGGAAGATGACGAGGAGAGGCTGCATTAGATTAAATATTGCTGAAAAAAGAGAGATGTCGAAGCTTTTCATCCTGCACTTATCAGGACACTTCACAAGAATGCCAATGATAACTTATACTGTATGAGAAGAGAGTGCTGATTCGTTGCCAATGGACTCTGATTAGTAGACATGTCTCCTTTTTTTAAGCAATACTCAAGTTCAGTACTACCAAATGACTAGTCTGATAAATAGTAGTTCAGAAATAAGAGGCAGCTTATAGGGAGAAATACAAGGCAGCCGGAGTGGATTAGAATTATAGAAATGCATGGAGCCTGGTAAGGAAGGCTGGTGAGCTGGAGGCACAAGAAACCACATGTCATTATGATATTATGGGAATAATGGAGACCTGGCACTTAATATTCCTGGATATAATGTGCTCAGGGATTTAGGGAGGATAATAAAGGAGCGAATTGTGTTTCTGATCAATTTGCAGTTACAGAACTAAAATGGGATGATGCACTTGTGGGTTCAAAAATCAAATTTAATTGGTTAGAATTCAGGAAAAACAAAGGAGCTATGCTGTTGGGTGCAAAATATAGGCCATCAAATCATAGAAAGGCAATAAAGGAGAAAATTTGCATACCAGTTGTAGAATATTGCTGAAGCTTGAGAGGAGTAATAATGGTGATTCAATTATTCTGATACAAAATCAGAAAATCATAACGTAAAGGGAGAAGTGAAGAAGAAATGTGTACAAGAGAACGTTATTGATGAGCATGTTTCCAGAGTAACAAGAAAAGAAGCAAAGCTGCATCTAGGTCTGGGGAATAAAGTGAGGCAAGAAGAACATGTGTCAGTTGAGTAACCTTTGGGAAACTGATAATATATTCAGTTTAGACTAGTTATGGAAACGGAGGAGAAACAAAATTAAATTTCAAAAATATTCAACTGGATGAGGTCTCATTGCAGCGAATTGAAATAAGATCTAGCCCAGGTAGGTTGGAATCAAAGATTGGCAGGTAAACCAGTAAGTAAACAATGGCAGGCCTTCAAAAGGGAAGATAAGCGGTGTGCAGACCAGACACATTTCCACAAGGGGAAAATAGAATATCGAAAGCTAGAGCTTCATGGGTGACCGAAGTTATATTGGAAATATTGGATTAGGTCCGATATCAGCCACAGGGATCGCAAGAAGCATTGCCCCACATCCACTTCATAGAATCCCTACAGTGCAGAAGGTGGTCATTCAGCCCTTCAAGTCTGCATCAACCCTTGAAAGAGCATCCTACCTGGGCCCGTTACCCCGCCCTATCCTCATAACCCCATCTAACCTGCACACCTTCGGACACTAATGGGAAATTTTAACATGGCCAATCCACCTAACCTGCACATCATCGCCGTGGGGGGTTTCCAGGCAGGGGTCTTTGTAATTAGGGGCTTTCAGTCAGGGGCCTTTGTAATGGGGGGGGGCTTCCAGGCAGGGGTTTCTCTTATGGGGGGTTGGGTCTCTGGTGGGGGTCTCACTTATGGGGGGTGTTCTTGAAGGGGGTCTTTCTTCTGGGGGAGTTTCTGGTGGGGGGGGTTGGGTCACCCTTGTAATGGGGGGGAGCCAGAAAATCCCATGGTGGAGGGAGACGGAGTTATGTTGCGGGGGGAGGGGGCCCAGCTGCCGGACCTCACTGCCAACCGCTCAAAATGGCAGCCCCCCAATAGTGGGATTCGCAACAGAATGCCTCGTAATCACCGGCATGCATAAAGTTGCATGGCAAGGGATAGCGAATTTCCTCTGGATTCATCTCCGGCGGGTGACTATAGTCTCCTAAATGGAGAATTCCGGCCCAGATCATTTTGCAAATTTGGGTTGCAGTTCAGAAGTTTGGAAGAAGATAAAGGGCGTGCACCCAACACGGGTGAATCATGTGAGAACCCCAAATCGGACTCCACGCTGACGGCGGGCTGTTCGCAAGTTAACTGACTCTCTCCTCTTGGCGAGATCCAGATCTGAATACTTAAATGAGTCTAACAGCTAATTTAAATACCCAGATGCTGGATTCACCCGGCGCCCAGGACAAAACGGCCGCATCTGTGAGACCTCGCCTGGGTGCCATTTAGTCCTGATCCACATAAATGACACAAATGTGGACCATGTGCAACGACACCTGGGGATGTTTCCCAGGCGATTGGAGCCCCTGAGTGGCCGAGAACAGGGGAGGGTGGCACCCTGGCCCTCCCCCGGGCACCTGGGTACTACCAGCCTAGTGCCTAGGCAGTGCCACTGGGGAATCCCGGCAGTGCTCCCCATTCCCACATTGGGTGGATTGACCATGCTAAATTGCCACTTAGTGTCCAAAGGTTAGGGGAGGTGCCGGGATAGGCAGGGAAGTGGGCTTCAGTAGGGTGCTCTTTCAGAAGGTTGGTATAGACTCGATGGGCCAGCTGGCCTATTCTGCACGGTAGGGATTCTATGATGCAAGGGGCACTGCCAGGGTGCCAGGCTGGCAGTACCAGGGTGCCCAGGAGCCCGGTTGGCACTGCCTAGGGTCAGGCCCAGGGAGGCCTTGCCACTTTGAGAGGGAGTTCTCAGGGGCCTCCCCAAGGTTGGGGAGTGAGAGGGCGTGCCTGAAAGCGGTGGGGGGAAAGATCGGGGCTGCTGGACAAAATGGCACCCCGACCTGCGATGAGCTTTCTTGATGGCAAGCTTCAGCTCGCCATCAGGAAATCCCTCTAAGTGCAGCCTTGGCAAAGTATCATTGGACGGCAGGATGTTTCTTGTTACTGCATCCTTCGAGAAACACCCTGCTAAACAAAGCCATCTACTGACTTTAACTTCAGTCCGCTGAATTTCATCCAAAGAACAGCAAAGAATGACAAAAGATTAATAAGGATGGAAAAACTGGAGTACTAGAGAAAGATTGCTAGTAATATAAAGACGGATAGTAGGAGTTTCTAAATATATTCAAGTAAGAAAAGAGTTTAAAAAGTGAGCATTGGTGCCTCTGGGGAATTGATATTGGAAAGTATGGAGATAGCGGATTAATTAAGTAGATATTTTGCTCCTATCTTCACTATAGAGGAGATAAACAACAATCCAGAAAGTTCTGTAAATCAGGAAATGGAAGGGAATGAGGAACTAAAGAAAATTACAATCAGCAGGGACGCAGTATTGAACAAATTATTGGATATGCGGGCTGAAAAATCCCCAGGCCCGAATGGACTTCACCGTAAGGTATTGAAAGAAGTGACTGGTGAGATAGTTGATGAATTGGTTTTAATTTTCCAAATTCGGGGAAGTATCCATTAGGTTAGATTAGGGCGGCACGGTGGCACAATGGTTAGCATCGCTGCCTCACAGCGTCAAGGACCCTGGTTCAATTCCAACCTTGGATGACTGTCTGTGTGGAGTTAGCACGTTCTCCCCGTGTCTACCTGGGTTTCCTCCGGGTGCTCCGGTTTCCTCCCACAGTCCAAAGATGTGCAGGTTGGGTGGGTTGGCATCTGCTAAATTGTTCCTTAGTGTCCAAAGGTTAGGCAGGGGAGTGGGCCTCGGTAGGGTGTTCTTTCAGAAGGTTGGTGTAGACTCGATGGGTCAAATGTCCTCCTTTTGCACTGTATGGATTCTATGATTAGAAAATAGGAAACGTAACTCCTTTATTCAAAAAGGGAGGGAGACAGAAAGCTCCTTATTTAAGGAAAGATGTAAATCTTTCAAATCTTCAATGGTTAGGTGAGGTTACAGGGTTACGAGGATAGGGCGGAGGTGTGGGCTGAGGTAGGGTGCTCTTTCAAGGGCGGATGTAGACTCGATGGGCCGAATGGTCTCCTTCTGCACTGTAAATCCTCTGATTCAATTCTATGAAATGCATTAGGAGCAGTTCAGAGAAGGTTTACTAAACTAATAACATGAATGGCCATCTTATGAGGAAAGGTTGGAGAGGTTAGGTTTGTATCCACTAGAGTATAGAAGAGTAAGAGGTGACTTGACTGAAACGTATATCATGATTGTGGAAAGGATGATTCCTCTTGTGGGAAAATCTAGAACTAGGGGTCACTGATTAAAAATAAGGGGCTGTAATGATGAAGATTTTTTTTTCTCTCAGAGGGTGGTGAGTCTTTGGAACTCTCTGTTTAAAAGATGGGAGAAGCAGAGTCTTTGAATATTTTTAAGGAAGAGCTCAATAGTTTCTAGATTAACAAGGGGTGAAAGGTTATCAGGGATAGATGGGAGTGCAGGGTCAAAGTTGCAATCAGATCAGCCATTGATCTTATTGAATGGCAGAGCAGGCTTGGGGGTCCGAGAGGCCTACTCCTGCTCCAAATTCATATGCTCATGTGATCAGGCTGATGCGTCAAATAATCTGATACCCGCTTACCCTCTTGCCGACCTCTCTCTGTCTCCTCCGCAGCCTGCAGCAAACATTGTGCAGCAACCTTCCTTCTCCTCCGAAGAGAAACCCTCGGAAGGTGCAGCGTCACATCCTTTCTCCAAACAAAGCACTGTCACAGATACTGGTACTTGAGCAGGATTTCGTGCATGAGTCAGGGTTCATGCACACACTGGTGAGGTCATGTCATATTTGCACGGGCAGCTGCTGGAGAATGTGATAGAGCAGACCTCAGGCAGCTGGGGGAGTTTCTGATGTGATCCAGATACTACTTCCAAGTCGGATGATGAGCCTCTGGAGTCGTCGATGAGGTGGCAGATGCTGGATGACCAGCTCACGGTTGGTGGAGATTTGATGGATATACCAGAGGGGTTTGTTCTCTGACCTGGACTGTGGACGTATCCATCCAGGTCATGTGTATTGCAATCACCCACTCTTTGGAGCGCCAAGCTTCCTCCATTGACCTACTGGCAACTGTCCTGGAAAAGCAAACTGAGCTCATTGCAGAGGCAATCGTTGGGATGCACTCCATCACCATGGCTCTGGGTTCAGTGCCACAGCCGCAGGGCAACAGGGGAATTGGGAACTTGGTCACCCAACCAGCTCCTGGAACTGCACTGGTTGGCAGAGAGGACTCATGAGTCCTATTGGTGGGGGATCAGCTGCAGTTGCCTCCATCTAAGAGCTCCTCTCAAGGAAGTTGGGGTCAACATCTCCTCCATTCACAGGCTTTGACCTTGCCACAGCGACTCAGCACTTGCATTCATCTCAGAAAGAATCTCTTGAAATGACCGGTCGCTCAAGGCCACATTTGCACAGAGGACGTTCGCCAAAGTCATCCAGGGCAACGGAGGTGACAGATCAGACTCTCCAGGGCAGCCCCAAGTGAGGGAGGATAACTGCGCAGGAGTACTCATAAATGTATTTGTAAAAATCCACATTAGTCATGAATAGGAGCACATAGATGATATATTCCATTTAGGTGTTAGAATGCCTTGAAGGCTTGTGAATAAAGATAAAAATCACATTCACAATTGCTTATGTTCTCATTGATAGCTGTGGCTGCATGACTTGGTTTGAAGATTGAGGTAGAAATCAAAGGTTGAGGGAGGGCAGGAAGAATTGTGTAAACGTGTGGATCGGTGGAGAAGGTTTGGATGTAAGGGCTTCAGGATACTCTTGATGGGAGATGGAGGGAAGATATTTCACTAAACCCATTTTTATCCTTGAAAGTCTGAGTCATCTTCTGCACTAAGTCTCACTCAGTTGCGGGTAGCTGAATCATTTGCTGTATTTCCATGGGGTAACATAAGGTCATCAGCACCTCTGATGAAGGTTTCTTGCTTCCTCCTGACCAGGGTCTGCCGCTAATTTGTCAACCTCCTGAGGATCTACAGCCTCCTGAGCCTCCCTATGATCTCTTCTCCATCCAAACCAACTCCTCCTCATCCTCTTCTCCTCACTGGAGGTTGTGTCTCCAACAGAGACCACAATCCCCATCTGTCTCCAAGAGCTTTCACTCTTCCCGCCTGGGTTGCGGGCAGGAGAATATTCCAGGAACAATCAACAGAGCATCTGAAGTTAGGTCACAGAGCAGCCATGATCTTATTGAATGGTGAAACCGGCTTGAGGGGTTAAATGGCCTATTCCTGTTCTACATTCCAAACAGATGAGAAAGGCCCTGCACTGGCAGCATGCTAATTGCTGGATGCTCTGTGACAAGGGTTCTTCTCTTCAAACCTTTCACTGGCAAAGGCTCCATCTTTCAGATAAGACATTGAACTGAGGCCTTGACTGCCCTCGTAGGTGAATCCCACAACACTGTTACAAAGCTGGGGATATATATTCTTCAATCAACACCATTAAAAAGAATATCACCTTTAATTGGAGTTAGTTGTCCATTGCATAACGTTTCCCACAATGGGGGCAACATTTGGATCCATTATTGGAGGAAGACCTTCACATAATGAGGGAGAGGACACTAACTGCATGGAGGATGTGAAAGAAAGTGGAGCGACAGTTGTTGACAGTCAGTTCACTTCATTGAAGTTAGTTATAGCTGAACAATCCCTACTCACGTACAATAACAGCCCTCTTCAATCCTGTCCCAGTCCTGTCACCCAACGATCAACAACATTGACTCAAATTACCATAATTGTTATTCACACACTGAATATTGTTTCATCAAGCATTGCTGCAGGAACACTCTTTGCATACCATCAAAAGAGATGACATCATGTTCCATTCCCATTACAGGTCCTGCTACCGGGCTGCAGCCTAGCAATTTGCAGGATAGATTTCAGGAGATTAGTTGGTCCAAATGAAGCTTCTATCTCCCAATATGGAGATGATCCAACATGTGAGCATCCTTGTGAGGTGAAATTCGATGCCTTCAGAAGTTGCTGGAGCACAGAAATTATCTTATTAAATGCCCGGGCTCTGAACTCTGTCCTCTTCAGTCGACCTAGAAGTGAGCTGGTCCTCTGCGAAGTTCTCACCTTTCTTGCCATAGCTAGTTGGTGAATCCCCCAGGATAGTGCCTGCAAACTCACTGCCGAAGTGATGTTTGATGCCGACTTATGGGGCGGGATTCTCGGCCCCACCGCGCCACATTTGCACCCCGACCAGCCGGCGGGTTTCTCCGTTACGCTGGCCGGTCAACGGGGTTTCCCATTGTGGGGCAGCCCCATGCCATCGGGAAACCCCCGGGGGCTGGCAAAACGGAGAATCACGCCGGCGGAGAATCCCAGCCATGATGTGGAGATGCCGCCATTGGACTGGGGTGGGCACAGTAAGAAGTCTTACAACACCAGATTAAAGTCCAACAGATTTGTTTGGAATCACTAGCTTTCGGAGCGCTGCTCCATTCACCATTTACAGGTTGCACCGCAGGAATACCCCAATGTTCCTTACTCAGCACCTTCCAAACCACGACCACTACCATCTAGAAGGAAATGAGCAGCAGATACCTGAGAGCCCTACCACCTGGAGGTTCCCCTCCAAGTCACTCACCTATCTGACTTGGAAATAGATTGCCGTTCCTTCACTGTTGCTGGGTCAAAATCTTGGAACTCCCTCTCTAACAGCACAGTGGATGCACCTAGACCTCAGGGAATGCAAGAGTTCAAGAAGGCAATTCACCACCACCTTCTGAAGGGTAATAAATGCTGGCGTAACCAGCGATGCCCACATCCCATCAATACATTTTTAAAATACCTCTTTATCCCAGAAATCAGCCTGGTGAACCTTCTCTGAATGGCTTCCAATGTGTGTGTATCCGTCCTTATATATGGCGACAAAAACAGTACACAGTATTCCAGGCGCTGTCTCACTAAGCACGGGAGCAAGACTTCACCATTTTATTTCCAATCCCTTTTGCAATTAAGGCCAACATTTAACTTGCCTTCCTAATTATGTGCAGTACCTTCATGCTAACTTTTTATGATTCAAGCACAAGGACAGGCAGATCCCTCTGTCTGCATCATTCTGAGGGGTATGCAGCTGAGGCGAGGGCAGCGAGTGTTGCTCCTGCTGGTAATGGTGTGGATCTGCTCTTGTCTCTCAGCAAAGATGGATGGTAGAGCCCAATAAGCTGCTCTCATGCCATGGTGAAGGCTGACAGTAGGGAGCGCAACGTAAGGTTAGTTAAGTGCTTGCCAGATGAATAACAAAGAACAAAGAACAAAGAAAAGTACAGCACAAGAACAGGCGCTTCAGCCCTCCAAGCCTGTGCCAACCATGCTGCCCGTCTAAACTAAAATCTTCTACATTTCCTGGGTCCGTATCCTTCTATTCCCATCCTATTCATATATTTGTCAAGATGCCCCTTAAATGTCACTATCGTCCCTGCTTCCACCACCTCCTCCAGCAGCGAGTTCCAGGCACCCACTACCCTCTGTGTAAAACAACTTGCCTTGCACATCTCCTCTAAACCTTGCCCCTCGCACCTTAAACCTATGGACCCTAGTAATTGACCGCTCTACCCTGGGGAAAAGCCTCTGACTATCCACTCTGTCGATGCCCCTCATAATTTTGTAGGCCTCTATCAGGTGGCCCCTCAACTTCCATCGTTTCAGTGAGAACAAAGCGAGTTTATTCAACCTCTCCTCATAGCTAATGCCCTCCATACCAGGCAACATCCTGGTAAATCTCTTCTGCCCCCTCTCTAAATCCTCCACATCCTTCTGGTAGTGTGGCAACCAGAATTGAACACTATACTCCAAGTGTGGCCTAACTAAGGTTCCATACAGCTGCAACATGACTTGCCAATTTTTATACTCAATGCCCCGGCCATTATATGCCGTATGCCTTCTTGACTACCTTCTCCACCTGTGTTGCCCCTTTCAGTGACCTGTGGACCTAGATCTCTCTGACTTTCAATACTCTTGAGGGTTCTACCATTCACTGTATATTCGCTACCTGCATTAGACCTTCCAAAATACATTACCTCACACTTGTCCGGATTAAACTCCATCTGCCATCTCTCTGCCCAAGTCTCCAAATGATCTAAATCCTGCTGTATCCTCTGACAGTCCTCATCGCTATCTGCAATTCCACCTAACTTTGTGTCATCTGCAAACTTACTAATCAGACCAGTTACATTTTCCTCCAAATCATAATATATATACTGCGTACAGCAAAGGTCCCAGCACTGATCCCTGTGGAACACCACTAGTCACAGCCCTCCAATTAGAAAAGCACCCTTCCATTGCTACTCTCTGCCTTCTATGACCTAGCCAGTTCTGTATCCATCTTGCCAGCTCACCCCTGATCCCGTGTGACTTCACCTTTTGTTCCAGTCTACCATGAGGGACCTTGTCAAAGGCCTTACTGAAGTCCATATAGACAGCATCCACTACCCTACCTGCATCAATCATCTTTGTGACCTCTTCGAAAAACTCTATCAAGTTAGTGAGACACGACCTCCCCTTCACAAAACCATGCTGCCTCTCGCTAATACTTTTATTTTCCAAATGGGAGTAGAACCTAGCTCGAAGAATTCTCTCCAGTAATTTCCCTACCACTGACGTAAGGCTCACCAGCCTGTAGTTCCTTGGATTATCCTTGCTACCCTTCTTAAACAAAAGAACAACATTGGCTATTCTCCAGTCCTCCGGGACATCACCTGAAGACAGTGAGGATCCAAAGATTTCTGTCAAGGCCTCAGCAATTTCCTCTCTAGCCTCCTTCAGTATTCTTGGGTAGATCCCATCAGGCCCTGGGGACCTATCTACCTTAATATTTTTCAAGACGTCCAACACCTCGTCTTTTTGGATCTCAATGTGACCCAGGCTATCTACACACCCTTCTCCAGACTCAACATCCACCAATTCCTTCTCTTTGGTGAATACTGATGCAAAGTATTCATTTAGTACCTCACCCATTTCCTCTGGCTCCACACATAGATTCCCTTGCCTATCCTTCAGTGGGCCAACCCTTTCCCTGGCTACTCTCTTGCTTTTTATGTACATGTAGAAAGCCTTGGGAATTTCCTTAACCCTATTTGCCAATGACTTTCCGTGACCCCTTCTAGCCCTCCTGACTCCTTGCTTAAGTTCCTTCCCACTTTCCTTATATTCCACACAGGCTTTGTCTGTTCCCAGTCTTCTAGCCCTGACAAATGCCCCCTTTTTCTTTTTGACGAGGCCTACAATATCTCCCGTTATCCAAGGTTTCCGAAATTTGCCGTATTTATTCTTCTTCCGCACAGGAACATGCCGGTCCTGAATTCCTTTCAACTGTCATTTGAAAGCCTCCCACATGTCAGATGTTGATTTATCCTCAAACATCCGCCGCCAATCTAGGTTCTTCAGTTCCCGCCTAATATTGTTATAATTAGCCTTCCCCCAATTTAGCACATTCACCTCGGACCACTCTTATCCCTGTCCACCAGCACTTTAAAACTTACTGAATTGTGGTCACTGTTCCCGAAATGCTCCCCTACTGAAACTTCTACCACCTGGCCAGGTTCATTCCCTAATACCAAGTCCAGCACAGCCCCTTCCCTAGTTGGACTATCTACATATTGTTTTAAGAAGCCCTCCTGGATGCTCCTTACAAACTCTGCCCCATCTAGGCCCCTAGCACTAACTGAATCCCAGTCAATATTGGGGAAGTTGAAGTCTCCCATCACAACAACCCTGTTGTTTTTACTCGTTTCCAAAATCTGTCGACCTATCTGCTCCTCTATCTCCCGCTGGCTGTTGGGAGGCCTGTAGTAAACCCACAAGATTGTGAGTGCACCCTTCTTACTCCTGATCTCTACCCATATAGACTCACTGCCCTCTGAGGTGGCCTCCCGTAGTACAGCTGTGATATTCTCCCAACCCAGCAGCGCAACTCCGCCACCCCTTTTACATCCCCCTCTATCCCACCTGAAACATCTAAATCCTGGAACGTTTAGCTGCCAATCATGTCCTTCCCTCAACCAGGTCTCTGTAATGGCAACAATATCATAGTTCCAAGACTTATCCAAGCTCTAAGTTCATCTGCCTTACCGGTAATACTTCTTGCATTAAAACATATGCACTTCAGGCCACCAGACCCGCTGTTTTCAGCAACATCTCCCGTCTGCTCTTCCTCAGAGCCATACTGGCCCTATTCCCTAATTCTCCCTCAAAGCTTTCACCTTCTGACTTATTGCTCCGGTACCCACTCCTCGCTATACTAGTTTAAACCCTCCTGTGTGACACTAGCAAACCTCGCGGCCAGGATATTTATGCCTCTCCAGTTTAGATGCAACCCATCCTTCTTATACAGGTCACACCTGCCCCGAAAGAGCTCCCAGTGGTCCAGATAATGAAAACCCTCCCTCCTACACCAGCTGTTTAGCCACGTGTTTAGCTGCTCTATCTTCCTATTTCTAGCCTCACTGGCACGTGGCACAGGGAGTAATCCTGAGATTACAACCCTAGAGGTCCTGTTTTTTAACTTTCTGCCTAGCTCCCTGAACTCCTACTGCAGGACCTCATGCCCCTTCCTGCCTATGTCGTTAGTACCAATATGTACAACGACCTCTGCCTGTTTGCCCTCCCCCTTCAGAATGCCCGCTACCCGTTCTGAGACATCCTGGACCCTGGCACCAGGGAGGCAACATACCATCCTGGAGTCTCTTTCACGTCCACAGCAGCACCTATCTGTGCCCCTGGCTATAGAGTCCCCTATGACTATTGCTCTTCTGCACTTCGACCCTCCCTGCTGAACATCAGAGCCAGCCGTGGTGCCACTGCTCTGGCTGCTGCTGTTTTCCCCTGATAGGCTATCCCCCCGACAGTATCCAAAAGGGTATACCTGTTTGAGAGGGGGACAACCACTGGGGATTCCTGCACTGACTGCCTGCCCCTTCTGGTGGTCACCCATTTCTCTGCCTGCACCTTGGGTGTGACCACATTTATATAACTGCTATCTATGATGCTTTCCGCAACCTGCATGCTCCTAAGTGCATCCAACTGCTGCTCCAACCAAACCATGCGGTCTGTGAGGAGCTCCAGTTGCGTGCACTTTCTGCAGATGAAGCCATCCGGGTCGCTGGAAGCCTCCCGGACCTGCCATATCTCACAGTCAGAGCACTGCATCCCTCTAATTGACATTGCGTTAATTAATTAGTAAATTAATTTTTTTTTTTTAAAAATTTTAAGTTACTGTTAACTATATGTTTCTTAGCTCTAGATTTCTACTATAAATGTGAAAACTAAATACAGTACTCTCCGATCTCTGGCTTAGAGACCTCTCTAAATTATAATTAAGTAATTATGTTTAATTAGTTTAACAGTGCTTAATTTTTGCATTTAGTGTAGATTCCCAACTAGCCAATCAGGTCACAGCTTTACTGTGCTGTCACTTCAGTCCCCCCCCCCCCCACACACACAATTTGAAAAGGTAATAACAATAAAAATAAAAATCACTTACCTTCCCAGGATGCTCTCTGGTTCTTTCCCTGCAGATTAAATGTTACAGGCCAGAAGAAAGAGAACAAAACAGTAGGGAAAAAGCACCTTCTCCCACTCTGCACTGAATTACCTCACTGCACCAAATTACCAAGTTCCAATTCTCACTCTGGATGTGTCTCACTCACTCAGGATATGTCTCCTTCACCTGTGCAAAGCTAACCTTCCAAGAAGTTGGCAATCACCTGTCAAGCTGTGATAGCACTCGCTGAGAGAAGTGTTTTGAACAGCAGCCTCTCACCTGGGCCCTGCTGTAGCTTTTCAGTTTCACTGATCAATGTCTTCCCAGTTTCGTCAGCCTGGCGAGGTGGAGGCACAGCATAGAAACCATGCACTATTAAGAAAGCTGGACTTCATGGTGAAACGGTCTCTGAATTGCCTCTTTAATCATCTCCAGTGCGTTCCCACCGTACCCACAGAGATTCCTCGCTGGACTCACCATCTGTCCCCGCCAAAACCAGAAAACCAGAATGATGTCTGCGGCAGACCAAGGAATCAGCAGGGGTTGCACTGAAGCACAGGAAAATGGTGTCCAGGTCCCAATAACATCATAAAACATTCATTTAATTATATTTATTAAGCTGCTGAAATGAAATTTCACTGGAAAATCACAATAAGTGAGCAGCCCAGCCAATTTGTTTGTTCCTGAATATTTATCCCACTGCCGCCACATTTGTGCTAAAAGAAACAAGGCGGTCCGCCAATAAAAGCAGCCCATTCACCTTCCCGCTAAAACCAAATTCACTATTTGTGATTGTTTACAAATTGAACATTGTGTCTCCTAGATCAAATCCAGATGAATCCAGTGAAAATAATGGTTTCAAGACTGCCCCCCCCCCGGACAGCACCACTGTCGACACCTTTTAGCCACAAGCGTCTGTGAAAGCATCCTTAACCACTATTTTGTTCTGTGTTCTTCATCAAACTTCCTGGCTGTGCTCCAACACTCTCTTTAATACCACAGGCCATCGTTTTATCAACATGAATGCAGCGCCTTTTGTAAATCTGCTTGGATGAAAGTTTGGTCATTTTGTGCACTGTAAACATTATATTTCCTTTCGTAACTGCTGTATCATCTTGTGAAATTGGTTTGCTGATGGATGAACCCACAACAAAATATTTCTCATGATCTGTCACATGCATGGTTGCAACTCTCTGACTATCTGATATTAAAATCTTTTAGAACCTATTTGCAATATGTCAGCGTTGAATATTATTTGTTGCTCAGCTTCCTGATAAATCTCTAAATTCTGTCGAATTCTACTTTTCTCTTTGGCAGTGAACTCTCCTCAGCAGCTATTTGGCTCACAATCCCTCGTTTAGATCATTGACATTGTGAATACTAAAGGCCCCAACTACCTGCAGGTCTCCATTAATGATTGCTGCACCTCCCGATTTTTTTAGTTAGCCCAGCTTCGGTATTTTATCTCCGGCTCCGTAGGTCTTCACATGTATTATGGCTGTTTTGTGTTTATTTGAACAAAATATTTTCTGTGGAAATTCTAAAAGCTTCTTTCCTCCACCAGCTCTGTCACTCTAATAAATGGTCAAGAAATCAAAGTCTTCAGGGATTATATTTCACTCTCCTGGGGTTTCTGAGTAACTTCAGGAGATTTCACATCAGAGGACTTTTTAATTCCTTTTCAATTTATTAAGTGCTCTCACTTCCATTCCTCTAAGTCGACATGTTTTCAATTGCTTGAATTTAATAAGTCTTTCATTGTTTTGCTGATCTCCAGTTCCAAGCATTCCAGAATCCTTTGACAGGTTGGTTATTTAATTGCAGGAAAGAATTAATGCACTGCTCAAAGAGTGCTATTTCTCAGTTTTACGGGACAAAAGTCAGCGAGACGTCACAATGTGAATCCCGTCCATGTGGGCAGGATCACTTTCTGGAAAATCTGCATATTAGAGTGAGACAGCTAGTTTCACTCTAAAATGCCTTCCCAAGATCTACCCAAGGTGTTAGACCTAACCCTTTGCCTTGGAGAGCTTGGGAGAGAGTCGTTCAGTTGTGGGGACCAGATGGAACGCCACTCATGGAAGTCTCCCAGGGAATTGGAGGCCCCTAGATGCATGCCCTCTGGGCAGCGCGGTATCGTGGCACTGCTGGTGCCACCTGGGCACCTGGCAGTGCCACCTGGGTGACAGCCTAATCCCTCGCAGTGGTCCTCGAAGGCGCTGAAGAAGACCAATTGTCTACTGGACTCATGTGTCCTTCCTGGAGCTGTCCGATGCCATATGCTGATGAAGACTCTGCCCAACTATGGAGACGATGCGGCACCTGTATCATGTGCTTGTGGCACCTGTACCACTCCCTGTGGCCGACAAGGTCATGGCAGCCCAAGCTTTTTCGCCAAGGGGTCCTTCCAAGGCTGACAAGGGACTTCTGTGGTATCTCACAGGCATCCACCTACTTATACGTGCAGTAGTCAGATGATGGATGCACTGTATGTAAGCGATGTCCACTACATCCACTTTGTCCTGGACCAGGCCCAGCAGCATGAGGGAGCTACGGAGTTTGGCACACAGCTGGTCTGTACAGGTGCAGGGGGTGATAGACTGCACCCATGTCACTCCCCATGCCCATGGCACCAGGAAGTCCCTTCATCAACCGGAAGGGGTTCCACTTCCTCAACAGCCAGCTAGTGTGCGACCACCAGATGCGCTTCATGCATGTGTGTGCCTGTTTTCCAGGGAGCATACATGAAAGTTACATCCTCAGCCAGTCACAAGCACCTGGAATCTTCAAAGGACACCCCAGGCTACAGGGATGGCTCCTTGAGGACAATGAATATTCCCTCAGGTCCATAGAATCCATATAATTCCTACAGTGCAGAAGGAGGCCATTTGACCCATCGGGCCTGCACCAACCCTCCGAAAGAGCAATCTACTACAGCCCTTTCTCCCGCTCTATCCCCATAACATTGATCATGACTAATCTACGTAACGTGCATATCATTGGAATGTGGGAGGAAACCGGAGCACCCAGAGGAAACCCAAGCAGACACGGTGAGGGAGCGCAAACTCCACACAGACTGACACCCAGGACACAGAATCAAACCTGGGTCCCTGGCACTGTGAGGTAGCAGTGCTATCCACTGTGCCACCATGCTGCCATAGTGGCTGATGACGTCAGTGCAGAGGCCACAGAACGCGGAGGAGACCAGGTACAATGAGGCTCACAATGTGATCCAATCTGTCATTGAGCGATGGATCAGTCTGTTAAAGATGCACTTCCGCTACCTTGACAGGTCTGTGGGGTTCTTCAATACAGCCTCCAGAGTGTCTCCTGCATTGTTGTGGTTTGCTGTGCCCTCCACAACCAGTCTCTGCAGTGGGGTGAGGAGCTTCCTGAGAACGACCTTGAATAGCAGTATGTGTTCACGGACGAGGGGGACATGCCTGAAGGCACCGAGGAAGTGCCTACTGAGGAGCCTGGCGATGGAGGGCCAAGGCGGGGGTGAGGGCATGTAATAATAATAATCTCTTATTGTCACAAGTATGAAGTTACTGTGAAAAGCCCATAGTCGCCACATTCCGACTGTCCAATCCCTGGGACGTTCCTGCCGCCACCTAATGTGCATCAAAAGCAATGTAGTGCTCACCAGATACTGACCCAGAGGCCAGCTAAAGTCGCCCACCGAGCTGTTTGTCTCAGCTCTGGAGGATGGTACAGATAACAGCCGTGATGTTTCTTCGCTGTCCTCTGGCATCTCCTCCAAGGTTGTGTCGAGGGTGGGTGGTGGGACCTGTAGGACGCGCCGGTCTGAGCGGGTGATGTTCCTGCAAGGGAAGGGACATGGCGTTAGTACATGGCCATGGCAATGTTCTGGGATACACAGAGTTTGGGCATCTAGATGAACTTGCAGAGGCTCCTCACGCTTCTCTCGCAGGCCCACCTCACTCAACACGGCACTACTCCTGCTCCTCCCCTGTGAGCTCTAGGGCTTTCTCCTCAAAAGGAGTCAAGATCTTCAGCTTTGGCATCCCACTGCATTCTTCGTTCACTCACGGTGGTTGTGAGCAAGCTTATCCTGCAAGACAATTGTGGGAATGATGTTAGTTGGCCATCTGCTGGGTCAGATGTTGATGAAACCTGGCATGTGTGGGAATGTGATTACATAGATACATAGATACATAGAAGATAGCAGGAGGAGGCCTTTCGGCCCTTCTAGCCTGCTCGGCCATTCATCACGATCATGGCTGATCATCCAACTCAATAGCCTAATCCTGCTTTCGCCCCAAAGCCTTTGATCCCATTCTCCCCAAGTGCTACATCCAGCCGCCCCTTGAATATATTCAAAGTTTTAGCATCAACTACTTCCTGTGGCAATGAATTCCACAGGCTCACCACTCTTTGTGTGAAGAAATGTCTCCTTATCTCTGTCCGAAATAGTTTACCCTGAATCCTCAAGCTGTGACCCCTGGTTCTGGACACACCCATCATTGGCGACATCTTCCCCGCATCTACCTTGTCTAGTCCTGTAGAATTTTATAAGTCTCTATGAGATCCCCCCATTCTTCTGAACTCCAGCGAGAACAATCCCAACCTAGACAATCTCTCCTCATATGACAGTCCTGCCAATTCTAGAATCAGTCTGGTAAATCTTCGCTGCACTCCCTCGAGAGCAAGAACATCCTTCCTCAGAGAAGGAGACCAAAACTGCACACAGTACTCCAGGTGTGGCCTCACCAAGGCCCTGTACAATTGCAGCAACACATCCATGCTTCTATTAGATTGTATTTGTTTATTGTCACGTGTACCGAGGTACAGTGAAAAGTATTTTTCTGTGAGCAGCTCAACAGATCATTAAGTACATGGGAAGAAAAGGGAAGAAAAGAAAATACATAATAGGGCAACACCAGGTATACAATGTAACTACATAAGCACTGGCATCGGATGAAGCATACAGGGGTGCTTTTAAAGAGGTCAGTCCACAAGAGGGTCATTTAGGAGTCTGGTGACAGTGGGGAAGAAGCTGTTTCTGAATCTGTTCGTGCGTGTTCTCACACTTCTGTATCTCCTGCCCGATGGAAGAAGTTGGAAGAGTGAGTAAGCCGGGTGGGAGGGGTCTTTGATTATGCTGCCCGCTTTCCGCAGGCAGCGGGAGGTGTAGATGGAGTCAATGGATGGGAGGCAGGTTCATGTGATGGACCAGCGGTGTTCACGACTCTCTGAAGTTTCTTGTGGTCCTGGGCCGAGCAGTTGCCATACCAGGCTGTGATGCAGCCAGATGGGATGCTTTCTATGGTGCGTCTGTAAAAGTTGGTAAGGGTTAATGTGGACATGCCAAATTTCCTTAGTTTCCTGAGGAAGTATAGGCGCTGTTGTGCTTTCTTGGTGGTAGCGTCGACGTGGGGGGACCAGGACAGATTTTTGGAGATGTGCACCTCTAGGAATTTGAAACTGCTAACCATCTCCACCTCGGTCTCGTTGATGCTGACAGGGGTGTGTACAGTACTTTGCTTCCTGAAGTCAATGACCAGCTCTTTAGTTTTGCTGGCATTGAGGGAGAGATTGTTGTCGCTGCACCACTCCACTAGGTTCTCTATCTCCCTCCTGTATTCTGACTCGTCGTTATTTGAGATTCGGCCCACTATGGTCAGCACGGTAGCACAGTGGATAGCATTATGGCTTCACAGCGCCAGTGTCCCAGGTTCGATTCCCCGCTGGGTCACTGTCTGTGCGGAGTCTGCACGTTCTCCCCATGTCTGCGTGGGTTTCCTCTGGGTGCTCCGGTTTCCTCCCACAGTCCAAATATGTGGTTTGGCCATGCTAAATTGCCCTTAGTATCCAAAATGTTTAGGAGGGGTTATTGGGCTATGGGTATATTGTGGTAGTGAGGGCTTAAGTGGGTCGGTGCAGACTCGATGGGCCGAATGGCGCTTCTGCACTGTATGTTCTATGGTCGTAGCGTCAGCAAACTTGCAGATGGAGTTGGAACCAAATTTTGCCACACAGTCATGTGTGAACAGGGAGTAGAGTAGAGTAGGGGGCTAAGTACGCAGCCTTGCGGGGCCCCGGTGTTGAGGACTATTGTGGAGGAGGTGTTCATTCTTACTGATTGTGGTCTGTTGGACAGAAAATCGAGGATCCACTTGCAGAGTGGGGAGCCAAGTCCTAGGTTTTGGAGCTTTGATATGAGCTTGGCTGTGATTATGGTGTTAAAGGCAGAGCTGTAGTCAATAAATAGGAGTCTGATGTAGGAGTCCTTGCTGTCAAGATGCTCTAGGAATGAGTGTAGGGACAGGGAAATGGCGTCTGCTGTGGACCGGTTGCCACGGTATCCGAATTGCAGTGGATCAAAGCATTCTGAGAGTATGGAGGTGATGCGCTTCATGATCAACCTCTCGAAGCACTTCATTACGACTGACGTCAGGGCAATCGGAAGGTAGTCATTGAGGCAGGTTGCCTGGTTCTTCTTTGGTACCGGTATGGTGGTGGTCTTCTTGAAGCAGATTGGGACCTCGGAGTGGAGTAGGGACAGGTTAAAGATGTCCGCGAATACCTCCGCCAGCTGGTCAGCGCAGGCTCTGAGTGTATGACCAGGGATCCCGTCCGGGCCCGTCGCCTTCCGAGGGTTGACTTTCAGGAAGGCCAATCTGACTTCGGAAGCTGTGATGGTGGGTATGGGTGAGTTATGGGCTGTTGGGGCACTCAACAGCGGATTGTTGGTTACCTGCTCGAACCGAGCATAGAATGCATTGAGTTCATCGGGGAGGGGTGCGTTGCTACCAGAGATACTGCTTGGCTTCTCTTTGTAGCCCGTTATGTTGTTTAGTCCTTGCCACAATCGCCGAGAGTCTGTCTGTTATTCTCTCTTGGCATCTCAGAAGGCTTTGTGGAGGACATACCTGGATTTCTTGTATAAGTCAGGGTCGTCTGACTTGAACGCCTCAGATCTGTCCTTCAGTAGGGAGTCAATCTCGCGATTGGATTGGATTGGATTGGATTTGTTTATTGTCACGTGTACCGAGGTACAGAGAAAAGTATTTTTCTGCGAGCAGCTCAACAGATCATTAAGTAATTGATTGAGCCATGGTTTCCGGTTGGGGAACGCACGTACTGCTTTCTTTGGCACGCAGTCGTCCACACATTTGCTGATGAAGTCTGTGACGGTGGTGGCTTACTCGTTTAAGTTGGTCGCTGAGTTCTTAAATATGGACCAGTCCACTGTCTCTAAGCAGTCATGTAAGAGCTCTTCTGTTTCCTCGGACCAGCACTGCATGACCTCCTTAGCTGGATTATCCCGCTTGAGTTTCTGCTTGTTGTGGTAGTCTGTGTTAGGAGGATTACAGTACCTAGTAATGCCGGAATACCATTGGTGGAGAATGTACTTGTTCCATTGGATAAGCTTGCATGTTAGCTCCGCCTTGCAAGGCGGGGTATAAAAGCCCATACTGCCCCAGCACCTTCCTTCTGTACCTGCGCTGCTGGGGGAAACATCTGGCATATTAAAGCCTTCAATTGTCTCCAATCTCGTTTCTGAGGTTATTGATTGTGCATCAATTTAATACGATAGATTTAAAAGAATGGAGCTCCGAATCAAGCCGGAGTGTCTGCAACTCAGCTCCCACGCGACAAACTCAGCATCAACCTTCAAGCACTGGCTGGCATGTTTTAAAGGATATCTCGGAATGGCCAAAAACACACCCATGGGAGAACAGAAATTGCAAGTCCTGCACTCGAGGGTGAGCCCAGAAATTTACACCCTCATCGAGGACACGGAGGACTTTGATGCAGCAATGGAGCTGCTAAAAGGACAATATATTCACCCGGTAAACCAGGTCTACGCCCGACATCTGCTAGCAACGAGGCGACAAATCCCTGGGGAATCGCTGGAAGAATTCTACCGTGCGCTCCTGGCGTTGGGGAGAAACTTCAGCTGCCCGCAAGTTTAGGCGAGCGACCACACAGAACTCTTGATCCGGGATACTTTCGTGACAGGTATGCTGTCCTCCCAAATCCGCCAGCGATTGCTGGAAAAAGACACCCTAGGCCTCAAGGAGACACGGGCCCTTGCAGGCTCCCTGGATGTGGCCTCCAGAAACGCTCGCGCTTACGTTCCCTACCGCGCGGCAGCCCCCTGGGCAGCGTGGAACCCCTCCGCAGCCGACCCCGAGATATCCCCCATCCCCCCACAAGCTTGTGCAGCAAGGCGGCCTGGCAACCCCGGGGGGCCCCGCTGCTACTTTTGCGGGCAGGCCAAGCACCCCCGGCAGCGCTGTCCGGCCGGCGCATCCACCTGCAAGGGATGCGGTAAAAAGAGCCACTTCGTGGCGGTATGCCAGGCCCGGGCAGTCGCTGCGGTCTCCGGTGGCGAATACGGACCGCCACCACAACCTGCTCCACGGTCCCCGTGCGGCCAGCGGGTGCCGCCATCTTCCTCCTCCAGGGCCATGTGCGGCCTCTGGGCGCCGCCATCTTGTCCCGCGGACGCCACCTGCGATGGATGGGCGCCACCATTTTGTGCACCCCAGCCATGTGCGACCAATGGGCGCTGCAATCTTGGATGGGCCCCCAGGACCCCAGCTCGGCTGATCTCACACCGCCCAAAGAGAACGTTTAACTGCTGCCACGAGTAGCCTCGGTGACCCTGGACCAGTCTCGGCCCCGAACACTATCAACTGCTACGACGACGGTGCTAATCAACGGGCATGAAACGTCCTGCCTAATCGACTCTGGGAGCACGGAGAGCTTCATACACTCCGACACAGTAAGACGCTGTTCTTTCCCCGTCCATCCCGTTAATCAAAAATCTCCCTGGCCTCCTGATCTCACTCAGTAGAGATCAAGGGGTTTTGTATAGCTAACCTCACAGTCCAAGGAAGGGAGTTCAAAAACTACCGACTCTACGTCCTTCCCCACCTCTGCGTGGCCACACTACTAGGATTGGATTTTCAGTGTAACCTCCAAAGTCTAACTTTCAAATTCTGTGGCCCTATACCCCCCTCACTGTCTGCAGCCTCGCGATCCTCAAGGTTGATCTGCCCTCCCTGTTTGCGAACCTCACCCCGGATTGCAAACCCGTCGCCACCAGGACCAGACGGTAAAGTGCCCAGGACCGGATTTTTATTAGGTCAGAGGTCCAACGGTTACTGAAGGAAGGTGTCATTGACGAGTCCTCCTGGTTCCCATTCGCCATCCCCTGCCCCCACATGACCGCAACCACCGTCATAAACGCCTTCCATGGTATCTTTACTCTATTCGGTTTCCCCGCCTATATACACAGTGATAGGGAGTCCTCCTTTATGAGTGACGAACTGCATCAATTCCTGCTCAGCAAGGGCATTGCCTCGAGCAGGAGGACCAGTTACAATCCCCAGGGAAACGGATAGGTAGAGAGGGAGAACGGAACGGTCTGGAAGACCGTCCTACTGGCCCTGCGGTCCAGGAATCTCCCAGTCTCCCGCTGGCAGGAGGTCCTCCCGGATGTCCCCCACTCCATCTGGCCACGACTAACCAAACACCTCACAAACGTCTCCTTGTCTTCCCTAGGAAGTCCTCCTCTGGGACCTCGCTCCCAACCTAGCTGGCAGCTCCCGGACTCATCCTGCTCCGAAAACACGTGCGGCCGCACAAATCGGACCAATTGGTCGACAGGGTCCATCTCCTCCTACGGGACCTGCCACCCGCTGGATCCCCACACACAACCCTGCCACCAGCCCCACCCTCCCTCCCACCGGCGCACCCACAGCCGCCCCCTTCCCAGGTGGATCGGTTCTTCCACCGGCCCCGTCTAGGCCCTGCCCACCGGCGCACCCCTCAGTTGCCCCCTTCCCAGGCCAGTCGGCCATTCCGCCAGCCACGTCTAGGGGTGGTGAAGCCGCTGCAGAAGCCGAAACCACGCTCCCGGAGTCACAGACGCCCGAACCTCCACCGACATCGCCACCAAAGTTACGATGATCGCCGAGGATGACCAGGGCCCCCGATCGACTAATTGCTTCCTTTTGAAATGTACATTACTGTTGTAAATAGTTAAAAGTTGTAATGAGGTAAAACGCTGTACGGAGGCATTACGGTACCTTCATAACTATAACTTCTACTACTTCTACCACGTTATAATACGAAGCCACCACCCCCTCCGGACTCTTTTTTAACACGGGGTGAATGTGATAGTCTGTGTTAGGAGGATTACGGTACCTAGTAATGCCGGAATACCATTGGTGGAGAATGTACTTATTCCATTGGGTAAGCTTGCATGTTAGCTCCGCCTTGCAAGGCGGGGTATAAGAGCTGCCCCAGCAGCTTCCTTCTGTACCTGCGCTGCTGGGGGAAACATCTAGCGTATTAAAGCCTTCAATTGTCTCCAATCTCGTTTCTGAGGTTATTGATTGTGCATCACTTGTATGCCGGGAGAAGGAGCACCGTCTTATGGTCTGATTTCCCAAAGTGCGGTCGGGGGATGGAACGGTAGGCACCCTTGATTTTTGACTAGCAGTGGTCAAGAGTGTTGTCGCCCTTGGTGGGACAGGAGATGTGCTGGTGGAATTTTGGCAGTACACTCTTGAGGTTGGCCTTGTTGAAGTCTCCGGCCACAATGAGCAAAGCCTCCGGGTGTTCTGTTTCGTAGTTGTTTATAACTGTGTACGGTTCGTCCAGCGCCTTCTTCACTTCTGCCTGGGGTGGGATGTATAGACCATAAGACCATAAGACATAGGAGCGGAAGTAAGGCCATTCGGCCCATCGAGTCCACTCCACCATTCAATCATGGCTGATTTCAACTCCATTTACCCGCTCTCTCTCCATAGCCCTTAATTCCTCGAGAAATCAAGAATTTATCAACTTCTGTCTTAAAGACGCTCAACGTCCCGGCCTCCACCGCCCTCTGTGGCAATGAATTCCACAGACCCACCACTCTCTGGCTGAAGAAATTTCTCCTCATCTCTGTTCTAAAGTGACTCCCTTTTATTCTAAGGCTGTGCCCCCGGGTCCTAGTCTCCCCTGCTAATGGAAACAACTTCCCTTCATCCACCCTATCTAAGCCATTCATTATCTTGTAAGTTTCTATTAGATCTCCCCTCAACCTCCTAAACTCCAATGAATATAATCCCAGGATCCTCAGACGTTCATCGTATGTTAGGCCTACCATTCCTGGGATCATCCGTGTGAATCTCCGCTGGACCCGCTCCAGTGCCAGTATGTCCTTCCTGAGGTGTGGGGCCCAAAATTGCTCACAGTATTCTAAATGGGGCCTAACTAATGCTTTATAAAGCTTCAGAAGTACATCCCTACTTTTATATTCCAAACCTCTTGAGATGAATGACAACATTGCATTTGCTTTCTTAATTACAGACTCAACCTGCAAGTTTACCTTTAGAGAATCCTGGACTAGGACTCCCAAGTCCCTTTGCACTTCAGCATTATGAATTTTGTCACCGTTTAGAAAATAGTCCACGCCTCTATTCTTTTTTCCAAAGTGCAAGACCTCGCACTTGCCCACGTTGAATTTCATCAGCCATTTCTTGGACCACTCTCCTAAACTGTCTAAACCTTTCTGAAGCCTCCCCACCTCCTCCATACTACCTGCCCCTCCACCTATCTTTGTATCATCGGCAAACTTAGCCAGAATGCCCTCAGTCCTGTCATCTAGATCGTTAATATATAAAGAGAACAGCTGTGGCCCCAACACTGAACTCTGCGGGACACCACTCGTCACCGGTTGCCATTCCGAAAAAGAACCTTTCATCCAAACTCTCTGCCTTCTGCCTGACAGCCAATCGTCAATCCATGTTAGTACCTTGCCTCGAATACCATGGGCCCTTATTTTACTCAGCAGTCTCCAGTGAGGCACCTTATCAAAGGCCTTTTGGAAGTCAAGATAGATAACATCCATTGGCTCTCCTTGATCTAACCTATTTGTTATCTCTTCAAAGAACTCTAACAGGTTTGTCAGGCACGACCTCCCCTTACTAAATCCATGCTGACTTGTCCTAATCCGACCCTGCACTTCCAAGAATTTAGAAATATCATCCTTAACAATGGATTCTAGAATCTTGCCAACAACCGAGGTTAGGCTAATTGGCCTATAATTTTCCATCTTTTTCCTTGTTCCCTTCTTGAACAGGGGGGTTACAACAGCGATTTTCCAATCCTCTGGGACTTTCCCTGACTCCAGTGACTTTTGAAAGATCATAACTAACGCCTCCACTATTTCTTCAGCTATCTCCTTTAGAACTCTAGGATGTAGCCCATCTGGGCCCGGAGATTTATCAATTTTTAGATCTCTTAGTTTCTCTAGCACTTTCTCCTTTGTGATGGCTACCATATTCAACTCTGCCCCCTGACTCTCCGGAATTGTTGGGATATTACTCATGTCTTCTACTGTGAAGACTGACGCAAAGTACTTATTTAGTTCCTCAGCTATTTCCTTGTCTCCCATCACAAAATTACCAGCGTCATTTTGGAGCGGCCCAATGTCAACTTTTGCTTCCGTGTGGAACTGGTTTCCTGGCTGCCATTCTCCTGGCTTGGCTCCGAGCAAGTGTTGTGGAGCCATTTAAATGCAGTGCTTCTTGATTAAAGTGCTCAGATGAGCCTTGGGGTGATGAATCAGATGCTTTGTGCCATTGGTGCGGCATTTTTCATGTGGAGAGAATTTTTTTTTCAAAGTGCCTAAAAACTGCGGCCCAGATCACGCTGCCAGGGCCAGCGGGATTCACACCGGTTTTCACACCAAATGAGACACAGCGACAATTTTAGGAAATTTAGCCCATTAACTCTGTTTCTCTCTCCACAGAGGCTGCCAGACCTGCTGGGCGGGATTCTTCGTAGGTTGACTCCTGAATTGGGAAGCATGATTGGGCAGAGAATCAGATCTGACAGTGAATCACGGCGGGTGCTGATTTCATGCCAAATCGCAATTCTCCGTCGCCTCGACAGCGACGTCAATGCAGTCCGGAACGCACGTACAGTAAACATCGTTTGCATATCATCAGTGACCCTGACCCGGTATTTTCAGGGGCCTCTGCCTCCAATGGACCAAATTCCCGATGGTGCGGTTCACTTGTGCTTTTAAAAATCATGAAATTGCCGTCGTGGTTGATGAGGGAGAGCGAAGTGAAGCAATGTGATTGACTCTTAAAATGCCCTCGGGGATGGGCAATAAAGGCTGGTCCAGCCAATGACACCAACATCCCATGAAAGAATAAAGTGGACTTTTGGTAGCGGCTATGAAGGAGTAAGTCGCACATTTGGTGGCTCCCACTCGGGTCGGACTTTTGGACCTTTCCCCCCGATTTTCTACCGGACTTGAATTGTAAAACTGAAGACAGAGGCAATTGTTTACTGAATTCCCCCATTGGTGCATGGAGAGAAGGACTAGAAGTGCTCGTAAAGGCAGAAACAGAAAGACAGAGAAGGCTTGGGCTGAAGCTGCAGCAGGAGACAGTATGGCGGTGGACCGGACCTCTAGTTTGTCGACCCAGCGGTCAACGGAGCAGCTGATGCAAGTTATTCAGGAAGGCTTTGCTAAGCAGAAACGGGACTGCTTGGACCCGATAAAAGAGTCAATTGAGCGGCTGGAGCTTAGATTGGATGCCCAAGATAGGGCGATCCAGAAGGTGGAGAAGGCGCTGGCTGGGCAGGAAGAACATCAAACTGCGGTGGAGTTGGAGGTGGGGATGCTGAGAGACCAGCAAAAGAAGCTCCTGGAGAAGGTGGAGGACCCAGAGAATAGGTCCCGCCGGCAGAACTTGAGAATCGTTGGGCTCCCGGAGGGGTCCTAATGAGCGGACGCTGGGGCATACATCGCAGACATGTTTGAGAAGCTGCTGGGAGATGGGGCATTCACCCGACCCTTGGAGGTGGACAGGGCTCACAGAGCACTCACGAGGAAGCCGCGAACGGGAAACCCCCCCCCCCCCCGAGGGCAATGGTGGTGAGATTCCACAGGTACTTGGATAAGGAGCGCATTCTAAAGTGGGCCAAGCAGAAACGGAGCTGTAAGTGGGACAACAGTATCCTGTGGGTCTACCAATACCTGAGTGTGGAGTTGGCCAGGAGAAGAGCGGGCTTCAACCAGATTAGGTCGATCCTTTTTAAGAAAAAGGTGAAGTTCGGACTGTTGTATCCAGCCCGTCTCTGGGTCACGTACGAGGAACAGCACTTTTATTTTGAGTCGCCTGAGGACGCGCTGGACTATTATTATACCTGTTTGCGTGTGTTGTTTTTTGCAACGATAAAGTGCATTTCTTAAAGGATGGTGAAAAGGTGAAAAATTAAACCATCTTGAAGTTGATGGGGTTTTGTTTCTTGTGGGGAGGTGTCATGAGAATGCTTGCACAGCAGCTTAGAAAGAGGGAGGCAGCCAGGGAGATAGGGAAAGTAAATGATGGAGATGGGAACCTGGTTGGAGATTCAGTAGGGGTGAATAAGGCGTTTAGGGATTTCTACAGTAGGCTTATAGGTCGGAACCCCCTACGGGGCCGGGGGGGGGATGAGGCACTTCTTGGGGGGGCTGAATTTCCCAAAGGTGGACGGGGAGCTGGTTGAAGGGCTGGGGGCCCCAAACGGGTTGGACGAGATAGTGGAGGGTCTGAAGGCCATGCAGTCGGGTAAAGCCCCAGGGCCAGACGGGTACCCAGTGGAGTTTTATGAAAAGTTCTCTGGGATACTGGGCCGGTGTTGATGAGGATGTTCAATGAGGCAAGGGAAAGAGGGGTGCTGCCCCCACGATGTCATAGGCCACGATTTCACTGATTCTGAAGCGGAGCAAGAACCTGGAGCTATGTGGGTCCTTCAGGCCGATATCCCTGTTGAATGTGGACACCAAACTGCTGGCCAAAATGTTGTCCTCCAGGATTGAGGATTGTGTTCTGGACGTTATTGGGGAGGACCAGATGGGGTTTGTTAAGGGTAGGCAGTTGGTGGCCAATGTAAGAAGGTTTTTAAATGTGATCATGATGCCCCCAGAATGTAGGGAGGTGGAGGTAGTGATCGCAATGGATGCAGAAAAGGCTTTTGATCGGGTAGAATGGGATTATCTGTGGGAGGTACTGGGAAGGTTTGGATTTGGGTGAGGCTTTATTGACTGGGTCAGGTTGCTGTTTCAGGATCCTGTGGCATGTGTACGGTTGAATAGGACAACATCGGACTATTTTAGACTGCACCGGGGGACGAGACAGGGATGCCCCCTCTCCCCACTGTTGTTCGCGGTAGCTATAGAGCCGTTGGCAATTGCTCTGAGAGCCTCAAGGGGCTGGAAGGGGCTGGTCCGGGGGTAGGTTGCGCACAGAGTTTCGCTCTATGCAGAGAACCTACTTCTGTATGTATCGGACCCATTAGAGGGGATGGACGAAATCATGAGGATTCTAGGGGAATTTGGCCAGTTTTCGGGGTATAAGATAAATATGGGGAAAAGTGAGATGTTTACGGTCCAGGCGAGGGGCCAGGAGAGGCGATTGGGGGAGCTGCTGTTTAGATTATTAGGGGGAAGCTTTAGGTACCCAGGCATCCAAGTGGCGCGGGAATGGGACCGGCTGCATAAGTTAAATCTGGCTCAGCTAGTAGACCAAATGAAGGACGATTTTCAGAGATGGGACGCGCTCCCGTTGTCATTAGCTGGGAGGGTGCAGATGGTGAAGATGATGGTCCTCCCGAGATTCACGCTCCTGTTTCAATGTCTTCCTATCTTTATTCCGCGGTCCTTTTTTAAACGGGTCAACAAAGTGATCTCTGACTTTGTTTGGGCGGGCAAGAACCCATGGGTACGGGAGGTAATGCTTGAGCGGAATCGGGGAGAGAGTGGGCTGGCGCTGCCAAATTTTAAGAACTATTACTGGGCGGCGAATATATCCATGATCAGGGAGTGGGTGGTGGGGGAGGGGTCGGCATGGGAGAGTATGGAGGCGGCTTCATGCAAGGGCACCTGTTTGGGGGCCTCTGCCATTCCCGCCGGCACGGTACTCCATCAGCCCCGTGGTGGTGGCGGCCCTGAGAGTCTGGGAGCAATGGACGAGACATGTGGGAGCAGAGGGGCTATCGATCTGGTCCCCAATCTGTAATAATCACCGGTTTACCCTGGGAAGTATGGATGGGGGTTCCGGACATGGTGGAGAGCAGGGATTAGAACATAGAACATAGAACGATACAGCACAGTACAGGCCCTTCAGTCCACGATGTTGCACCGAAACAAAAGCCATCTAACCTACACTATGCCATTATCATCCATATGCTTATCCAATAAACTTTTAAATGCCCTCAATGTTGGCGAATTCACTACTGTAGCAGGTAGGGCATTCCACGGCCTCACCACTCTTTGCGTAAAGAACCTACCTCTGACCTCTGTCCTATATCTATTACCCCTCAGTTTAAAGCTATGTCCCCTCGTGCCAGCCATTTCCATCCGCGGGAGAAGGCTCTCACTGTCCACCCTATCTAACCCCCTGATCATTTTGTATGCCTCTATTAAGTCTCCTCTTAACCTTCTTCTCTCCAACGAAAACAACCTCAAGTCCATCAGCCTTTCCTCATAAGATTTTCCCTCCATACCAGGCAACATCCTGGTAAATCTCCTCTGCACCCGCTCCAAAGCCTCCACGTCCTTCCTATAATGCGGTGACCAGAACTGTACGCAATACTCCAAATGCGGCCGTACCAGAGTTCTGTACAGCTGCAACATGACCTCCTGACTCCGGAACTCAATCCCTCTACCAATAAAGGCCAACACTCCATAGGCCTTCTTCACAACCCTATCAACCTGGGTGGAAACTTTCAGGGATCTATGTACATGGACACCTAGATCCCTCTGCTTGAGAGGATGGGGGATATATTTATAGAGGGGAGCTTTCCAAGTATGAGGGTGCTGGAGGAGAAATTTGGGTTGGCGAGGGGAAACAAATTCAGGTATCTGCAGGTGCGGGACTTCCTACATAAACAAGTGTCAACCTTCCCGCTCCTATGGCTAAGGGGGATTCAGGACAGGGTAGTTTCCAGAGGGTGGGTAGGAGAAGGGTGCGTCTCGGACATTTACAAGGAACTTATGGGGTCAGAGGAGACGCAAACCGAGGAGCTGAAGCGCAAGTGGGAGGAGGAGCTGGGAGGAGAGAAAGAGGATGGTCTATGGGCGGATGCGTTGAGTAGAGTCAACGCGTCCGCAACATGTGCCAGGCTCAGTCTGATACAATTTAAGGTCATTCACTGGGCTCACATGACAGTGGCCCGGATGAGCAGATTCTTTGGGATGGAAGACAGGTGTACAAAATGTGTGGGAGGACCAGCGGACCATGTCCACATGTTCTGGGCATGTCCGAAGCTTAGGGGATTTTGGCAGGGGTTTGCAGATGTCATATCCACGGTGTTAAAAACAAGGGTGGCGCTGAGACCAGAGGTGGCAATTTTCGGGGTATCGGAAGACCCGGGAATCCAGGAGGAGAAAGAGGCAGTCGTTCTGGCCTTTGGTTCCCTGGTAGCCCGGAGACGGATACTATTAGCTTGGAGATACTCAAAGCCCCCGAAGTCGAAGACCTGGCTATCGGACATGTCTAGCTTTCTCTGTTTGGAGAAAATAAAGTTTGCCTTGAGAGGGTCACTGTTAGGGTTCGCCCGGAGGTGGCAACGTTCGTCGACTTCTTCGCGGAAAACTAATCGCCAGCAGCAGGGTTAGTTTAGCTTAGAGCAGGGGTTAATGAAGGTGGGACCTGTAAGGGTGGGAGATGGCTTTTGCACTGTGTTTATAGTTTCTTGTACATTGTTTATTGTTTTGTTGTTATTGTTATGGGTCAGGGTTTAGAGAACCCCAAAGTGTATCATGGAGTTCACCTGACCCACAACTTTTAAAAAATTGTGGTATGGGGAGCACACGGCTCACTCTACAGGTATGGTACAGCAGACATGGACCAGTGTTTTTTTAAAACAAAACAATGTTTATTCTACGAACACAAGTTAACCTTTTTAAAACAAACAGTGAATATATTAGCAACCAGTAAATCAAATACACCCCCCCCCCCGAAGAATACAACACTAAGTAATCTGTATGCTGTCCTTTTAACATCCAAAAGACTTAACAAACCTTCAAACAGGAGCACATTAAGGTTTACATTCAAGACTGAAAACATTGATAATTTTTCTGAATTCACCAAATAATCCACAGATAGTCTTTTGATGGCAGAGATCAACAGCAGTGCAACTCACTTTTAACTTCAGATTCAGCTCACTGAAAAACACAGACACACCCAAGCTCTTTCTCAAACTGAAACTAAAAAGCAGAAGTGGAGCTCAGCTCCACCCACACTCTGACATCACTCCAGTAACACGAGCAGCTCCATTTCTTAAAGGTACATTTCTTAAACACCCATTTCTTAAGGGGTACTCTCACGTGACAGTTATAATACAAAAAAAACCTCAATAAAATGTTTATTAAAAAAAAAAAGAATAAAAATGTATGGTGCTGCTCTCCTAGCTGCCAACTTGTTGGTTGGGATGGTGTGGTGTGGGTAGTGACGTGTGTGTATGTGGCTCCAGATTATCAGCCTCCTGAGCAGCAATTGCGAAACTGGCAAATCCCAGACTGTTTCTCTTTAGAATCGATTGTGCTCCACGTGGCACCACTGCTAGCCCCTCAACAGTCGCTGAATCTGATATCAATGCAAGGAGGAATTGTAAATGAATGAGCTTGTTCTATTAACCAGTTAATGGTCTTCCGGCTGAAAACCATAGGTTTGTTGTCACCGAACGGCAGCAGTATGTAGTCATGACAATTTTAATTGCCTAGCCTCACTATTACTTTGGGCAGTGATTGGCAGAAAATGCTGATCTGCACAAAATCCAATAGCCCTTGGTTGCCCAGAAACACACAGGTCAGTGTGAGGGCAGGGGCTTGTGTGATTCTCACAGCAGAAAAGATGTGCCTGGGCAGGGAGGTCTGAATTCCCTTCGTAAAATCCATTGGAACCCTCCTGTTCCTTGTGGCCTCACTAGACAAGTAAAATAACTTACCAAGAGCGTCTATTCAGCTTCCATTCCTCTTCTGGCTGGCATTCACCTGCGGGAGAAATATAGCCACTTCCCGTCTCATGCCAAATTTATAATCTGCGTCTAGACCAATGGCATCATCAGATCTGAATTAATAAAAATGAATTAGATCCCTGTCAGATTAAGGCTGGTATCTTAGCCACCTGTCCAGAAAATTAGGAATGTCAGGCTGGGTTAAAATTCCTCGCACAAGGCTTTCTTTCAGTTACATGTTTCAATGTATTTTATTTTATTTTATTTTTCATGTACTTAATGATCTGTTTGAGCTGCTCGCAGAAAAGTACTTTTCATTGTACCTTGGTACATGTGACAATAAACAAAATCCAATCCAATCCAAGTTGCCTGACACTCTTACCTGAAATTGAGAGTACCATTAAGATTGCAGACATCAAACTCTCCACACACAAAAAAAATCAGCATAGATTTATCTTAATTTGTCACAAGTTTGAAAACTTTGCCTGCGGATAAGGATAAAAATGTGTAAAAGTCACCCTGTCTCGGAGTTAACAGCTTTGAGAATGTCACCATATTAAACAATCATTTCAGGTTCCTGATTGTAAGGACTACAGATGCCACATGCATGGTAAGCAAGGGAACAAAAGATACAGCTGGTAATTAATGTGTTTTTCAGCAGAAGACTGCTCGATGTGAGAGATTCAAAGAGTGTTCAAATGCTGAAGATGAAGACAGATTATATCTTCTCCAAGCTCTTCTTCAATGCAGAGATGATTGTATCTTAATGACTCTTGATAGCTCCGTCTGAAAGAGCTATTTGATCACCAGGTGATTTTACCTGGGAATGTCATAACATAGCAAGGCTGATAATGGTTTGACTTGGGCACCTGTCATCAAATAACGCAAAGACGGCTGTTTAAAGCTGGAAGATGCAGAGACTGAAGTAGAATACTTCACAAAATTACATTTGGTACCTTCAATATTTTTTCCTTTCAAAATTAAAAGACCAATTTATTGAACTGTCACTTCATTGAAGGTGGTGGGATGAATTTTAACTTGCAGGAACAGCTGGGGTTGGGAACAGTTGGGGGTTAACTTAAAGCAGAGAAATTGACACCGTCTGGAAACCTCATTTAAATGCAGCAAGATTGTCTGAGTGTGCAGCTACCAGACCAGCCAAAGCAAAGCAAGAGTGTTTTTGGGTAGGCAGGTGGCGAGGGGGAGGCTAATGCCAATAGCACTCACACATCACAGCTCCTCACTTGTGTGAATGACTTTGTTCACAGTGACTTGGGCTAAGAGGTTACTTTCACAACATTAAAGGTTCGTATTGATCTCCACTTTGAATCTCTGCGTTAATCCAGTCGGCATGGATGCTGCTCGTGTTGCTTCAATTTGGACCTCAGATGAGGACCAGGGTGACCAGTGGCATCAACAGGAGCAGCAGAAAACAACAACTACAGAAGCACCAGCAACAACAAAAATAGCACCAGCAAGCAGTAGCTGGAACAGGTACATGGCCAGTGCATGCACGTGACAATTCAGGCAGTCCAAGATCACCAAGGAACATTCATCAAGACAAGGGATACCTCTCTATCAATGTGCAGTTGGTGTGCAACCCACACAAAAAGGACTTGTAATAATGTAGTCCCTTTAAAATAGTAAAACATCTCAAGGCCTTTCACAGGAGAATTATACAACAAATATTGATACCAAGTCACATTAGCTAACAAGAAGCTTGGACAAGAAATAGATTTTAAGGAGCTTCTTAAGAAGGAAAGGGAAATAGAGGAGACCTTTAAGGAAGCGAGTTCCAGGGCAGCACGGTGGCACAGTGGTTAGCATTGCTGCCTATGGCGCTGAGGACCCGGGTTCGAACCCCGGCCCTGGGTCACTGTCAGTGTGGAGTTTGCACATTCTCCCCGTGTCTGCATGGGTTTCACCCCACAACCCAAAGATGTGTATGATAGGTGAATTGGCCACGTTATAAATTGCCCCTTAATTGGAAAAAATAATTAGGCACTCTAACATTTTTTTAAAAAGAAAGCGAATTCCGAAGCTTAAGACTTTGGCAGTGAAGGCGTGATCACCAATGGTGCAACCATTATAATTTGGGTGCTCAAGAGCCCAGAATTAGGTGAATCGATACATCTCACAGATATCTCAAAGTACTGTGTGGATGGAGGAGATTGGAGAGATAGCTGGGGTAGGTCAAAGGCAGGATTTGACAAGGGTGAGAACTTTAAACGCTAGGCTTTGCTTAACTGAGAGCCAAAGTAGATCAGTAAGCACAGCGGTGATGGGTGAATGGGACTTGTGAGTTCGGAAGCCTTTGGATAACTTCAAGTTTATAAAGAATAGGAAGTGGGTGAGAGTACAGGAGTGCATTAGAATAGTTGAACCTGGAGATTATAAATGCATGAAAATGGGTCTGAACCAACAAATGAGCTATGACAGGGGGGAAGTCAGGTGATGTTAAGGAGGTGGATGTGGTGTTGGGTGCTCTGAGGTACAGACGAACCAACACGGTTGCGATTGGTACAACGCAGTTTTATTCCAACTAGTTATTTACACATCTGACTTGGTACTCAGCACGTGGTGACTGTGTGAGTGTCTTGTTAATGAGGTCCTGGCCTTGTCCTGTCTCCAGATGGACTGGCCAGCAGGTGTCGTGTTTCTTGTCTTATACTGTGTCTGCTCTTGTGTGTGTTGGCTGTCGTGTTATGTGTGCTAATTGGTCTGTTGGTCTGTCTATCATGATGTTTGTGTTGTGATGTGTGTTTGAATATCATGACAGCCCTCCTTTTTTGCAAGATTATGTGCCTACGTGGTTATAAATATAAATGTGTCCTGAGTGCAGCTGAAGGTGTGTGTGCGTGATATTTATAGCATGTACATGTGGCGTAACTATATACAAGGGGCGATGTCAGGTGTGACATGCTAACAAGGTTGTACCATAACAAAAGAAGAAGAACGTTGAAATTTGTACCGATCAAACGAGGCCTGGAACGATAAAACAGTGACATGTTACAATACAGTAGTTGCTAAAATTTGACGTGTGAACAGTCTCATAAGTCCAGTCTAGTAGGTGGGCGACGAATTCGGGTTGACCGCCTCAAGGGTGGGTCGAGAACCACCGGCTGAGGTGCGAGCCTGGCCACGGGTGGCGACAGAAGGGGCATGGTATATGGTAGCTCCACAAAGTCGCTATTAGGAACCAGTGGAGGACACGGCGTCTGTGTATGGTTCCGTTGCGAGCGGGGAAGTAGGCGAAGGGCTCGGCGATTGCGCCTACGCTCGGATCCATCCGGCATGCGTACCAGGAACAAGCGGGGAGCCACGCGTCGGAGAACTTCGGCAGGTGCTGACCAGCCACCGTCTGGTAGGTGGATGCGCACGTTGTCTCCATGGGTCAGGGAGGAAAGATCAGTTGCCCTTGTGTCGTATGATCTCTTCTGGCGATTGTGTTGCAGTTGCATCCTAAGCAGTACCGGAGCATGGTCGATGGTTGGTGCCAGGATGGAAGGCACAGTGGTTCTGAGGGCGCGACCCATCAGCAGCTGTGCCGGCGAGAGACCCGTGGCTAGTGGGGCCGAGCGATAGGCCAGCAGGGCAAGGTAGAAGTCCGATCCGGTAGCAGCAGCCTTGCAGAGGAGCCGCTTGGCAATGTGAACGCCCTTCTCCGCCTTTCCATTGGACTGGGGATGCAGAGGGCTGGACGTCACGTGTGTGAAGCCATTCGAGGCCGCAAAGGATGACCATTCATGGCTGGCAAAACAGGGCCCATTGTCCGACATGACAGTCATCGGGATGCCGTGGCGAGCAAAGGTGTCTTTGCAGGCCCTGATGACAGCAGACGACGTGAGATCGTGCAGGCGTATGACTTCTGGGTAATTGGAGAAGTAGTCCACTATGATAACATAGTCCATACCAATTGCGTGAAATAGGTCGACACCCACCTTCGCCCAGGGGGACGTCATCAGCTCATGGGGCAGAAGCGTCTCAGGAGGTTGCGCCGGCTGAAACCTTTGGAAGGTTGTACAGTTGATCACCATGTTGGCAATATCGTCACTGATGCCCGGCCAGTATACCGCCTCTCGGGCCCTCCGTCTGCACTTCTCGACCCCCAAGTGGCCTTCGTGTATTTGATCAAGAACCAGCTGGCGCATACTGTGCGGAATCACAATCCGGTCCAGCTTCAGAAGGATTCCATCAATGATGGCTAGGTCGTCTCGTACATTATAGAACTGCGGGCACTGCCCTTTGAGCCATCCTCCCGTCATGTGGCGCATCACTAGCTGTAAAAGGGGGTCGGCCGCTGTCTCTCGGCGGATGCGGGCCAGACTGGAGTCGTCAGCCGGCAGATTTGCCGCTGTCAAGGCCACCTGTGCCTCGACCTGACATACGAACCCCTCCGCATCTGGCGGCGTGCTCACTGCTCTGGATAGGGCATCCGCCACGATGAGGTCCTTCCCTGGAGTGTAGACCAGTTGGAAGTCGAACCTCCTGAGTTTAAGTAGGATGCGCTGGAGGCGAGGGGTCATCTCGTTCAGATCCTTGTTTATTATGCTGACCCGGGGGCGGTGGTCAGTTTCGACCGTGAACCATGGAAGACCATAGACGTAATCGTGGAACTTGTCTAAACCGGTTAGCAAGCCCAGGCATTCTTTTTCGATTTGCGCGAAGCGCTGCTCTGTGGGGGTCATGGCCCGCGATGCATAGGCAACCGGGGCCCATGACGACGTGTCATCCCTCTGCTGGAGCACTGCTCCAATGCCGGATTGGCTGGCATCAGTTGAGATTTTGGTGGGACGAGACGTGTCGAAGAACGCCAACACTGGTGCCGTGGTGAGTTTGCGTTTGAGCTCCTCCCATTCCAGCTGGTGTGTGTGTTGCCACTGGAACTCTGTAGATTTTTTGATGAGGTGGCGCAGAGTCGTTGTGTGGGAGGCAAGGTTGGGAATGAATTTCCCTAGGAAGTTGACCATTCCAAGGAAGCGCAGGACAGCCTTCTTGTCGGCCGGCTGCGGCATGGCTGTGATGGCGCTCACCTTGTCTGCATCCGGAAGGACCCCTGACCGGGAGATATGGTCCCCCAGGAACTTCAATTCGGTCTGGCCAAAGGCGCACTTGGCTCAGTTGAGGCGCAGGCCGTTTTCCCGTATGCGGGCAAAAACGCGTTGGAGACGATGTATGTGCTCCTGCGGTGTGGTGGACCAGATGATGACATCGTCCACATATACGCGCACCCCTTCGATGCCTTCCATCATCTGCTCCATGATTCTGTGGAAGACCTCGGATGCCGAGATGATGCCAAATGGCATCCGGTTGTAGCAGAATCTGCCGAAAGGGGTGTTGAAGGTACATAGCTTTCGGCTGGACGGGTCCAGTTGGATCTGCCAAAATCCTTTAGAAGCATCCAGTTTCGTGAATATCTTCGCTTGGGCCATTTCACTGGTGATCTCCTCCCGTTTGGGTATGGGATAATGTTCCCGCATAATGTTATTATTGAGGTCTTTGGGGTCTATACAGATGCGGAGCTCGCCAGAGGGCGTCTTGACACGCACCATGGAGCTGACCCACGGCGTGGGCTCCGTGACCCTGGATAGGACCCCTTGGTCCTGGAGATCCTGCAGCTGCAGCTTGAGGCGGTCTTTAAGTGGCGCAGGAACCCTGCGAGGTGCGTGAAAAACCGGGATGGCGTCCGGTTTGAGGCAAATTCGGTAGGTGTATGGCAGTGTTCCCATCCCTTCGAATGCCTCCTGGTTGTGGACGAGGAGCGATTGGAGCTGTGCGTTGAACTCTGCATCCGGGAAGTCAGACGTGCCGTCTGGAGAGAGAGAGAGAATTTGTTGCACAAGGTGGAGAGCCTTGCATGCCTGTGCGCCCAGCAGGGTGTCCTTCGATGAGCCAACTATCTCGAACGAGAGTGTGGCCATGTGTGTTTTGTGTGTCACCTGGAGCTGGCAGAATCCCATGGCCGGGATAACGTTCCCGTTGTAGTCAACCATCTTGCACCGGGATGGCTGGATTGGTGATCTGACCTTCATGGCATAGAAGGCTGACCATGCTATGAGGTTGGCGGAGGCGCCAGTGTCCAGGCGGAAAGTGATCGGCGATCGGTTGACCATCAGGATGGCACTCCATTCATTGGCCGGATTGATGGTGTTGACCCGGTTCACATCAATGACCGCAACCCGGAAGGCGTCTTGGTCATCTGTGTCGTCGGTTTGGATGTCGTGATGTGGAGGTTGGATGGTCCGCACGTGTCTGCGAGGTTGTCGGAGATGTGGAAGATCCACAGGTTGAGCCGCTCGACAGTAGGCAGCGTAGTGACCCATCTTGCCACAGCGTAGGCATTGTCGGGTTTTTGCAGAACATTGCCCTTTTAAATGTGCAGCTCCACAGTTGCCGCACGTCATGACGTCATGGCGTTCGTTACGCCACTGCACATGCGCAGTTCGGTCTTGCGTCGGGCGCGCCTGCGCAGCACGTCCCTCAGTGTTGCCGTAGGTTTTGGCGCGCACAGACGCGGGAGGCCTCAAAAAGTGCGCGAAACGGCCGCCCTTGTCCGGGCCGCGGGCCGGGAGAAACTCGATTGCCTGGATGCGTTTGGCCTCGTGGGCGGCCTGGCTTTCCGATTCGATCGCTTGGGACTCCCTCCGTGTCGATTCGGTCGCCTGAAATTGGGCATAGCGGCTGGTCGCATTTTCATGCAGAACACAGGCTTCAACTGCAGATGCTAAGGTCAGGCCTTTAATTTTTAGAAGCTGCTGGCGTAGGCCACTGGAGGCAACGCCAAAAACGATCTGGTCCCGGATCATGGACTCTGAGGTGGTGCCGTAACCGCAGGACTGCGCGAGTATGCGGAGGTGCGTCAGGAAGGACTGAAAGAGCTCATCCTTACCTTGTAGGCGCTGCTGAAAGATATACCTTTCAAAGCTTTCATTGACCTCAACGTTGAAGTGCTGGTCGAGCTTGAGGAGGACCGTGTCATATTTAGATTTGTTCTCGCCTTCCGCGAACACCAAGGAGTTGTATACATCAATGGCGTGCTGACCTGCGGTAGTGAGGAGCATGGCAATCTTTGTTTCGTCCGAGGCGCCCTGTTTTCCGTTGGCTCGCATGAACAGTTCGAATCGCTGCTTGAAGAGCTTCCAATTGGTGCCCAGGTTCCCAGCGACTTGCAACGGCTGCTGTTTGTTGTGGGTGTCCATGGCTCAGGATGGCAGATTTGCCGGTAAGTATCGATTCACTCACTGGTACCATATGGTGTTGGGTGCTCTGAGGTACAGACGAACCAACACGGTTGCGATTGGTACAACGCAGTTTTATTCCAACTAGTTATTTACACATCTGACTTGGTACTCAGCACGTGGTGACTGTGTGAGTGTCTTGTTAATGAGGTCCTGGCCTTGTCCTGTCTCCAGATGGACTGGCCAGCAGGTGTCGTGTTTCTTGTCTTATACTGTGTCTGCTCTTGTCTGTGATTGGCTGTCGTGTTATGTGTGCTAATTGGTCTGTTGGTCTGTCTATCATGATGTGTGTGTTGTGATGTGTGTTTGAATATCATGACAGTGGAAATAGTCAGTCTTGGTAATGGCACGAATATATGATCAGAAGCTCATCTCAAGGTCAAGTATGACACCAATGTTAGGAATAGTCTGCTTCATGCTGAGACAGTTGCCAAAGAGAGGGGTGGAGTTAAGGATCGAAAACTATGGCTTCAGTTTTCCCAGCATAATTTTCTGGCTACCATCAGATAGTGTGGCAGCCTTCTGTCTTGTAAAACAATGGTTTGTGTGATGGTGGTCAACTCTAGCTCTGGGTCTGATTTACCTGAATAGGAAGAGTCCCAGAACAAGCGCGTTTAGCCGGGTGTTTTTCGGCGCTCGGAGAGCTGAGAAACCCCACGCTATCAAACCATTCGAGTAGATCGAGGGCGTCAGTGGGGAACTCCCCGCCGAGGCTGCACTTATTCCAGTTTTCTGCACTAAGGAGCTCCGCTCGCCAGGACCCCTCAGTGCAGAAGGAGATCAGGACGCCACTTAAAAATGGGGCTGGTTTAGCACAGGGCTAAATCACTGGCTTTGAAAGCAGACCAAGGCAGGCCAGCAGCACGGTTCAATTCCCGTACCAGCATCCCTGAACAGGTGCCGGAATGTGGCGACTAGTGGCTTTTCACAGTAACTTCATTTGAAGCCTACTTGTGACAATAAGCGATTTTCATTACATTTTTAATTTCAAAATGTAGTCCCGATCTCTTGATCCCCCCCCCCCCCCCCACATCCAACGTGACCCCCGAATCCCCCAAAGCCCCAACTCACCAAAAGGGGGTCCCAGGGGCCCCTCCTCCGCACAGCCCGGCACCCGCACAGGGCATCCCCAAGCCCAATTCCCATCGCAGGAAAAATGTGAGCTCGGCACCACCAGCCTGGCACCTTGGCAGTGCCTTGCGATATCACAGTGCCATCTGGGCAGCTTGCCAGTGCCAGGCAGTCATCCAGGCGGCACTGCCAGTCTGGCACCCTGGGTGCCAAGGTCGCAGTGCCAAGGTGTCTGGGTGCCACCAGCAGTGTCAGGGGGCCACCCTGCCCGGGGGCAAGCACCTGGGGTGCCCTACAGTCTGTTCCCCGTGTGTCTCCCTCTAATATACAGATTAGTCAAAAAGTGATCCGCCAACACTGCACGGGATTCATATTGCAACATCTTGTGAGATCATGTTAGATCTCGCGAGGCATGGCGAGCCGGATCGATCCCAGAAGAGGGATCACCCGACATATACTGCGCTGCCTTTTGGGTGTAATGCTACTGAAAGATTGCGTCCTCTGTGTTAAGCATCACCTGGTGTGGTTCAGGAACCCCATTCTGACATAGCCGTCTCTGCAGCATTTGCCACAGAGGCAGACAGGGAGCTGTGAAGGTGCACGATTTTCTGGCCTCTCTTTTCTCTTAACTCTTATCCAGCTGTGCTTTACATTTCTGTTTGCTTCTTCCAACACCCTTCCAAACAGTCAGCATCCAGAGATCACAATAATCAGCGACTGTTTCCCAGTTGTCAGTGTATATGTCCACCATCTTCAATCTCACTTTTAGGTATCCTTGTAGTGGAGATATGGATGCCCCAGAGGTCGTGACCCAGGGGCAGCCACACAGCAGATCTTTGGGTATACGGCCATCATTCATCCAACAAATATATGCAGATGTCTTTGGTTTAGCAATGAGTATATACTCAAGGAATTAGCATGCTCCAGGACCTCTGCATTTGGTTAACTTGTCCTGCCAAGAGATGCCACAGATACATCTGAGAGAGCAGAGGTGGAAACTGTTCAATGTTCCTCTTGTGTGGTGTCCAAAAGGTGATGGCGATAGATTGCTAATTCATTGTTCTCTGCATGTGCTTGAATGTTAATCTCATTACTGGTGAACAAAATATTTAACGTATTTGTGATTAGATAGATAAGAATGGAACCAGAAGAGTGAAGTCCCACCTGGCTAGCGATAGTAGAGAGCCGTTAGAGGAAGATATTGTGGCCAATATGTCAAAGGCTGGATAAGGCATGGACAAGAGATTTGCAGAAGAGTTTTCCAGAATGTTTAGGGATAATAAACAATTTTGGCAGAAGGGAATAGGACCTGATTGTTCTTTATTTGGTTTCACCAGATCTGACGGCAAATGGTTAAAACCAGTTGTCCCCACATCTATTCAATCCTGCATCCCTTTGATGTAAGGGAGTGGAGAAAAAAATGAATGTCAGAGAAATAGATTAATAATTTAAAAATGGAGTAATTAATAAAAATAGCCATTAAACAGTGCCAAGCCGCAGAACTAATTGATAAAACATTTCTGGCTTTTCACTTAGGAAGCAGAGCTATGGAGAAACAGACTTGGCCCATGTCCTGGCCACCAGGCAAAGGGGGCGGGGGCAGCGGTTGTGCTAGAGTTGGGTTTAACTAAAATCAACCTTGCGCTTATCTCTGGGGAGAGAAACAAACGAAGAACAAGAAAATTACAGCACAGGAACAGGCCCTTCGGCCCTCCAAGCCTGTGCCGACCATGCTGCCCGTCTAAACCCCAAGGTGACCACAGAAGAATCCATACAGGGCACTATCTACCAGCTGCATCGTGCCGGATACGGAAACAAGTGGGCCGGTTAGATAATGGGCGAGGCCAAAATCTGGAACCACGCTGGGCGCTGATCGGTTTCTCATCTAACCGGCCCGCTCCCATCCACAAGAACAGCATCTCAC
This sequence comes from Scyliorhinus torazame, assembly GCF_047496885.1. Classification (NCBI taxonomy): domain Eukaryota; kingdom Metazoa; phylum Chordata; class Chondrichthyes; order Carcharhiniformes; family Scyliorhinidae; genus Scyliorhinus; species Scyliorhinus torazame. Next base: position 318,031,045 of record NC_092707.1, on the reverse strand, counting down.
CGCGGCATGGGGAGAAACCAATAATGCCAGCCAAGAGCAATCTCCAACTCATTAACGGGAAGAACCCCCTATCGACCGGCCTCCCATGATCTAACCGGCTCCACAGCGAGTAGTCACGTGGGTGCCTTCAGTACATTTGTGGAAAAATGTGAAGCTAGCGTAATGGCTGCTGTGGGGACCCAAGGAGGTGAGTAGCCATCTTTGAAATCAGTCAGTCAGCCAAGGGGTACCGGGTTCGCTGTCCCAGTGTTTGGCATGGGAGCCCCAGGGGTGATCGGGTTCGGTCGAGGGAGAGTGGGCGCCATTGTTGAGGGGGTTTCCTTCGGTCCGGGGGTGGAGGGGGGTGAGAGGACCCAGTGCCCGCGGGTGTGTCTTGCCACACCCCAGGATCGTTTACACCCATAACTCATACCCAGTTGATGCCTGTCCAACCCACTGAACATCCCCGTGACAGAGACCTGCCTGTGATAATATGATGATGGTCACTTTAACTCCCACTGACCGTGGCGGCCGCTGGCTGCTCAGCTGAAGGCTATTGCTGATGGACTATCAATTACGATGAGACGAGAGTAGAGAGCAATCGAGGATTTATTACACAGAGATGTGAGGCCTCCTACAGCTGCTGCCGAAATGGCTGCAGTTCGGAGAGCACACACACTTATACTCCGCCTACTGGGCGGAGCCAGCAGGCAGGGATCTACCCCCGTACCTGTAGTACAGGGGCCTCGCCGTAATACCCTCCTATGCAGTGCAGTATATACAATATAATACAACAGTGGTGACTACCACATTCACCCCCTCTTAGAAATGAGTCCAGCGGGGATGGTGGAAAACTATTTACATACAGGTTGTCATTAAAATTTCAGAGAAGGTTACAAATTTAGACGGTCGGGCGCCTTGATCCGTCGTTGAGAGCGCCGCAGTGCTGGTGGCGAGTCAGGCATCGGCTCGGTCGTCGGTGACTCCGGGAGCGTGTCGACATCCTCTTCATCCCCGGATGGAACCAAGGGGAAGACAGATTGTCCTGGAACAGGGGCTATGGTGGGGTGCGCTGGGGGAAGGGAGGGTGATGCCGGGGCAGAGGGGGGTTGTGTGGGGATCCAGCTGATGCCAGGTCCCTGAGGGAGACTGTGTATTGGCGGCCATTGGGGTACGCTATGTAGGCGTACTGCTGGTTTGCGTGGAGTAGCTGTACCCTCTCAACCAACGGGTCCGCCTTGTGGAGCCGCATGTGCTTGTGGAGTATAACAGGTCCTGGAGCTGCCAGCCACGTTGGGAGCAAAACCCCGGAGGTGGACTTCCTGGGGAAGGCAAAGAGACGTTTATGGGGGGTTTTGTTAGTCTCAATGTACAGGAGCGACCGAATGGAGTGAAGTGCGTCGGGGAGGACCTCCTGCCAGCGGGAAGCCGGGAGATGTCTGGACCGTAGGGCTAGCTGGACGGCCTACCAGACCGTCCCATTCTCCCTCTCCACCTTCCCGTTTGCCCTGGTATTGTAGCTGGTCGTCCTGCTCGAGGCAATGCCCCTGTTGAGCAGGTACTGGCGCAGCTCATCGCTCATAAATGAGGATCCCTGGTCGCTGTGGACGTAGGCGGGGAAACCGAACAGAGCGAAGATGGTGTTGAGGGCTTTGATGACGATGGCAGACATCATATCGGGGCGTGGGACGGCGAAGGGGAATCTGGAATATTCGTCGACCACATTGAGAAAATACGTGTTGCGGTCGGTGGAGGGCCACGCTGAGGCGTTCAAAGGGGCGGGAGGCCTTCACCAGGTGCGCACGGTCTGGCCGGTAGAAGTGCGGTTTACACTCCGCGCAGACCTGGCAGTCTCTGGTGACAGCCCTGACTTCCTCGATGGAGTAGGGCAGATGGCGGGCCTTAATGAAGTGATAAAAGCGGGTGACCCCTGGGTGACAGAGATCGTCGTGCAGGGTCCGGAGTTGGTCCACTTGTGCGCTGGCACATGTACCTCGGAATAGGGCATCGGGGGGCTCGTTGAGCTTACCGGGGCGATACAAAATCGAGACGAGAGTAGAGAGTATTCGAGGCTTTATTACACAGAGATGTGTGGCCTCTACAACTGCTGCCGAAATGGCTGCAGTTCGGAGAGCACACACATTTATACTCCGCCTACTGGGCAGAGCCATCAAGCAGGGATCTACCTCCCTACCTGTAGTACAGGGGCCTTACCGTAATACCCTCGTATGCAGTGCAGTATATACAATATAATACAATAGTGATGACTACCACAATTGCTAATGGGAAATTGGCAATTCTAGTGATGTGAGCACTTCACAGCTCCCAACTAGCTGTGTAGGGTGAGTGATATGTGAGCTCCAGCCTGAGGAATGCAAACTCCGCAGGCTGCTGGTTTCTTCAGTTGGAAAACAGACAGGAAGGAAACAGACATTTTCTGCTGCCTGTTTTTTGAAGCTGAGCGCTTACTACAGGGAACTGCGAGAGAGAAAATTCTGCAGGTAAGACCCTGGCCGGGGCTGCAGCCAGAGATTGGATTTAAAAACTGCCTGCCACCCTATAGCCTGCATCAGAGGCGCTGAGACTGTTTGCTGCTTGTTCACCTGCAGGGCCCTAGGGCCTGAGGCCTGGATTCCTCCCAACCATCTCCAGAGGGAGAAATGGGAGGCTGTCAGATACCTGGAAGGGGATGCTGAGGAGAGGAAGGTTGGTGTATTTGGAGTTTTTTCATCTGCCTATTGCGCTGAGACCGGTGGGAGTGGGATGCATGAGATTGTGTGACGCCCCTGCTGGGCTGAAGACCTTGTCCTCCCACCCACCAAAGGATTGGTTGCTCTGTTAAGACAGAGGCGGGAGTGGGGAGAGATAACATCCGTGGACTATTTTGCGAGTCCCTGTAGGGCTGAAGGCCTTGTCCCCCACCCAACTGATGTGTTGGGTACTCTGGATCTGTGGAGACTGCATTTACCTTAGCAGTAACATAGACAGGCTACCAATACTTGTAATAGTGCAACACTATTTTATTAAGCTAGAAACGGTTGAACATACTTTCACTGTGGGTTAACACGATGTTAGATTAAACTAAAGTTCTATGCCTGTCCTAACCAGTCTATGCACTCAGCACATGGTGACGATCTGTGCTGTAAGCTGTAAGCTCTGTCCTTCTGAGAGGCTGCATCCCAAATGAGTATGAAAACTGATGCCCTCTGTCTTTATAGTGAGTGTGTTCTAACTGGTGATTGGCTGCGGTGTTGTGTGTGTTGATTGGTCTTTCTGTATGTCCATCAGTGTGTGTGTCTGCACCATGATATACTGGTGTATATTATGACACCAACTACCACTGAACAGAAGACCATTTTAAGAGGCCAACCGCCTTGTCTTTCCGCAGTCGTACTTGGGGCACCGGCCCATCCTCCTGTGCCCTCCCCTCCTGTCCCTTCCTTTCCTCCCCGCCCTCAGTTACTCTCTCCCTTTTTCCCTACCCGCCCCCCCATGCTTACCATGGGGTGCACCACTAACCCCTCGCTCTCCCTTTATCATCCACCAATCCAAGTCCTATCGGGTGAGTGTAGCACTGACTGGGTGGTGGCAACTCCGCCTACACCGGTGGCGGGGCACGCTAAAGCCACCTATGCGGGAGTGGTGGTCTCCAAGACCCCCACTGCTCCCAAGGCCCCGTCACCGTTTTGATCACAGGTGCAAAAACTCGGGGTAAAACACACCTTTCCCCTTTTCCTCCTCTCTTCCAGAAAACCGTAGGTTTCCTAATTTATGGTAGATATCGGTGATGGCCTTGCTGGGTCGGCCGTTGACAAACATCCGGTGATTCCCACTCGCTACCATCACACTTAGGGCAGCACGGTAGCACAGTGGTTAGCACAATTGCTTCACAGCTCCAGGGTCCCAGGTTCGATTCCGGCTTGGGTCACTGTCTGTGTGGAGTCTGCACATCCTCCCTGTGTGTGCGTGGGTTTCCTCCGGGTGCTCCGGTTTCCTCCCACAGTCCAAAGATGTGCAGGTTAGGTGGACTGGCCATGATAAATTGCCCTTGGTGTCCAAAATTGCCCTTAGTGTCCAAAATTGCTCTTAGTGTTGGGCGGGGTTACTGGGTTATGAGGATAGGGTGGAGGTGTTGACCTTGGGTAGGGTGCTCTTTCCAAGAGCCGGTGCAGACTCAATGGGCCGAATGGCCTCCTTCTGCACTGTAAATTCGATGATTAGCACGAATTTGGTTAGACCATGGCCACAAAGTGGGGTCAGAAGCATGTTGACTTTCAGACTGGGTTTTCTGCCTCTCTTGGTCCAGTGTGTGAATAGGTTTTCTGGGAGGGAGGAGGAAAAGGGGAAACGTGTGTTTTATATGTGTGTCCCCACACTAAGCAGTGTGTGTGCGTATGTCTAGCACACTCCTAGCCTCAAGGTTCTCTCTTTCTCTCTCTCTTAGGCACATTCATACTCTCACACACACATGCTCAATTCCCCATTCGTACACTCCCCCTAGGTCTGGGAGGTTTGGAGATTTTATTACTGAGGAGGAGTTTGGGATGGCTGTGAGGGTGAAAAGACACGCTTCCTCCCCACTCTAACACTCCAGCTGCCCCAGGTCTCGCTGTTGGTGCATCCACCACTACTCCTGGCCTTCCTAGCGGGCTCTGCCATCTTGATCCCTGTAGTTCTTTAATGGGCAGAACCTACACGAGAGGCTAAGAGCCTATTAAGAACAGACAGAATCACCCAGAACATAGGATAAAAGCAAATTACTGCGGATGCTGGAATCTGAAACCACAGAGGAAATGCTGGACAATCCCTGCAGGTCTGGCAGCAAAGGGTCATCTGGACTCGAAACATTAGCTCTTTTTTCTCCCCCTACACATGCTGCCAGGCCTGCCTCGATTTTCCAGCATTTTCTCTTTGGTTTCACCCAGAACATACCCTGACTGTCAGAACAAATACCATGCGGACTCTAACTCTCACTTCAATAACCGCTTATACTTTGTCCTAGAGTGGAGCACACACCATGAACCTGTTTGTGGGCATATTGAAGTTGAGGCAGCCACTTGCAAGAGGGGTGGTGCTGTCTGAGCCTGGGACCTCGGAAGCACAGGCCTGGTGATTAACACCAAGTGCACCCTCCCCTCTCTCTTGGGTCCTGCGTTCAATTACAAGGAGCATATGTATGTGTAAAAGTGCAGAGATAAAGGGTCCCTAGCAGAGGGGTTAAGACAACTCACATTGAAATTAAATCTCCCATAAGTTCCAAAGAGAATAGGGCCCACAATGCCCGAGACAGGGTGATGATAGGTAGGTGAGTATTTTAGAAGACTCTCTTTATATGTCCTCCAGGTCCTTAATTAATCAATGCCCTTCACCTATTTATCTTTCACAACATAATTAAACTAATATTAACATCATATCAGTTGACAGAGGAGAGGTCAGAGTCACCTCTGGGGGTTCACTTTCGTCAAGGGTGTCAAGGATATCTGTCAGGATAGGGACTGGGATGGGTGTATGTGGGAACAGGTGAAGATCACCATATCTGCACCCTGCATCATATCTGTGTGTTTGAGATGAGCAAATGTTATTCAATGTCCCTCCTCACTGCTGAGTTACATTCATCCATTTTATTTGCTCACCAGCCACTTGGTGGCGTGAGCAGATTTGGCCCCGATAGACCGTCGTTAACCTCTAAGGAAAATGAGAGAGCCTCAGAGGATCCAGCATTCCATCCCTGCTCCACACTGCAGTTGCTTTGCCTACATCAGCTGGAACAGTGTCACCTACTGGCCTGAGCACTACACAACTGCCAGATGAGTTGTTGGCGGTGGTGATAGTCCAGGCCTCTTGGAGGAGTGAGAGAGACCAGGAAGATGCTGAGCTCAAAGCAGACAATGAGCTCCCGAGTTGTCCAAAGAAACTTGTGTGAAGATCTGGATGAGATAGGGTATGCACACCCTGGCATGGACAGTGGAGGAATCCATCTAGGTCACAAGCACTGCAATCAACCACTCTCTTGAACGCCTGGCTTTCTCCATTGAGATATTGACTATTTCCTTGGAGAGCTACACTCAGCAGCTCAATAAGGAGGAACCGGATATATATTCAGACCTGCAAGTCCCGTGAGAGGTGGACAAGTCATCTGGTTTCCCCACTAGGCCCTCATTCATCTCCACTAAGCAGGGAGGGCTATGTGGACCTCATGCTGGTGGTTGAGCTGCAGCTGTCCACATCTAGGGGCTGCTCTCAGGTCTCTCCTGATGATGATAGTCTTTCCTCTGCCCCTCTGCTAATGACACCAGCATCTCAGGTTACCGAGACAACAGAAGAGGCTCCTGCTAATGGGCAGAAATCCCTCACAATGCCTGGGCCCTCATGGCCTCACACAACCAAAGGACAACCATCAAGCTCATCTAGACCAATGGGGCAGCAGAGTCAGCAGCCTGCCTCCAGAGCAGCCGACAGCAATGAGAGAACACCACGGTGCAACACTCTGAAAACCATTTTAATAATACTTTAGACATGAAAGGGCCATCACAGGCATTTGATAGATGTGTAACCTGACTATTTTACTGTTCATCTGCTCTTTATTAAATTTTTCATTATCCTGTATGTTTGCTGGACTGGTATAAATGTACTGTCGGCTAATTTGTTTAGAAAAGGGCTGCAATGTTAAGACATAAGACAATGAAAAGCAGAGGCCATTGTAACAAATGTGTATATAGGCGAGTCTTCAAAATGTCTTATTTGGGTGTTCTGCAGGGTTTGGAGAAGTTATAAATTGTCTCCTCTCTGATGTCTAGGAGAGGCCTCTGATGCCTCAGTGGAAATGAGGCCTGCCTTGTCTCCTTTGCACCCAGAATTTGCTGGGCATCATGTTGTTCCATATCGTCATGGTGCTCAACACTGTCCTCCTCAGAGCCAATGTAGGGTTCTTAATCAGGATCCCTCCATATTCTCATCCTCAATGTCTTTCCCCCTCGATGGAGCAGGATTGTTCAGAACGCAGCCACATGACAATGTTCAATAACACACAATCTGGAATATATTGCAAGGTGCCTAGAGATTGGCCAAGGCTATATGAAACCACAAATTCAAAAGAAATTTGGTCCTTCCAATGGTTACACCAATGGTATCACTGACCATCTCTTTTGTAGGAGTGGGAGAGTAACTGGCTGGCATCATGAGCCAGCTCTTTAACGGATAGCCCTTGTCTCTGTCCAACCACCTATCCAGTCTCAATGGGGTTGTGAACAGCTGGAGGTGCTTCAGGACATAGGCACAATGGCAACTCGCAGGGTACCATGCACACAGGCTGCCTGTTTTCTCAACTGATGTGCCAGCATGCGGCTGGCCATGTCTCCCTGTTCGTAAGGGAGCTGAGGGAGCTGATGGACTGCCTGCCATGTGGAAAGCAGGTTAAATTCCATCTGCAGCTTTTTCCTTTCTGCCAGCAACTCCATGTGGAATACAGCCGTTTCACCTCCAGTATGGAGTCGATCAGGCGCTGCTTGGCTACCCTCTCTTTTCTGTTCCTAAGGGTCCTACAAGCTATTTCCTCCCTCATCACCACCTTCAGCGCCTCCCAGAACGAGAAGGGTGAGACTTCCCATTTTGGTTGCAGGACACATATTTGTCAATGGCTTGGGACATTTTAGTACAGAATTTGAGTTATAAGGAGAGGCTGGATAGACTGGGACTTTTTTTCGAGCGTGATCTTTAGGGGTGACCTTATAGGAGTCGATAAAATAATGAGGGGCATGGATAAGGTAGTCAACATCTTTTCCCAAATGTAGGGGAGTCTAAAACTAGAGGGCATAGGTTTAAAGTGAGAGGGTTCAGAGGGAAATGTTTTCACACAGAGGGTGGTGAATGTCTGGAACGAGCTGCCAGAGGCAGTAGCAGAGGCGGGTACAATTTTGTCTTTTAAAAAGCATTTAGACAGTTATATAGGTAAGATGGGTATAAGGGGATATGGGCCAAATGTGGGAAATTGGATCTAGCTTAGTGGTAAAAACTGGGTGGCATGGACAAGTTGGACCGAAGGGCCTGTTTCCATGCTGTAAACCTCTATGACTCTATGACTTGGAGGATGCGTTGACGGTGACCACATACGATCCGGACATTAGGACAGTGATAGCCTTTTTGATTAACAAATGCTCCGGGCTGACCCACGTGTGCTTTAGTTGCCACATGAGAACAGTCAATAGCCATGTGTGTTTTTGGAAAGCCAGCAATTGTCCCAAAACCTCTTTCTCTCGCAGCCTGCTTTCCACATCAGTGCTAAATTTAATGTGTCTCCCCACCCTTCTGAACAAATCTTACATCACCAATTCAATGCTGGGTTGAGGAAAGAGAGATTCTACAAAGATGCTTGGAAATAACTTGATGCATCGAAATTCAGGGCGACTGACACTTTTAGTGCTCCAAGCCTTTGGTGGCCACCAGCGTAGTTAGAACTGCTCTCCCCAGCAATCATTTTGCAGACATCAGTGACAGCTTCCCTGGCAAGGCATAGTTTTACTTATTTGCAGATAGCTTGAGTGCTGCCTGTACATTCTGCAACAGGATACTATTATTCCACTGGCATCTTCATCCATGCTCCCCTCACTGTCCTCCAGCCCCTTCATCTCCCTGATGTTTTTGTTAGTGGCAGATTTTTGTTGCTGCCCTTGACCAGCAGCCCTCCTCTCCCTCCTTCCCACGTTCTCAGTAGAGGAGTCTCCACCTCAATGTACAATTCCCATAGCAACTTCAGAAGTGATCTGCAGCAGCCTGACTGGAGAAGATCCAACCTTAACTGAAGCCCATGTTATCTTGTGACCTCTTGTGGATAACTACACCAATGTCACCGGACCAAGGAACTACACAAACTCATCAAGACCCTTCCTTACTGATTTCTCCTGCAGCCACTTCACTTTTCTCTTCTGCTGCGGGTTTTATTCCACCCTGGATGCATGACCAGCACCCTGCTGAGATTCCTGCCTATTAGTGCAGCTCGCACACCTACCACTAAATAGGTTGCATGGAATAGGATGAATTTTCTTGTTAGTTCATTTACTTATCTCATAACCGGCCTGACATGGAAGATGTATGGATTTCGAACTTTGGAACACGCTCACCTTCCATAATATCAAAATTTGGTGTTTTGAATCAGAGACCCCTAAACAGGGGTCCCCCCCCCACCCACCATAACAGAGATTCACCCCTGCCTGGAAGCTAAAGAGCATTCCAGACAAAAATAGTTTATAACATCACTGTTTTTTCACTCACCTGTGCCTTACACCTGCTGCCTCAGGCAGATGTCTAGAAAGCAGCAGCTGTCACATAATAGAAAACCGAAACCACATTACAAGGTTTTTAAATCCCTCAGATAATTTGATCTGCAAGGCTTCTATTCACTTTAAAGAGAAATAGCTTTTAGTAACCTGTAATTGACAGCTTCCAGAGAACAAGAAGTTTGGATTGTTTATTTTTATCTTCCTTCACACTTGAATGCACATCAAGTAGCCTACTTTGAGTCTAACTGCAATGTTTATAAACATCAACCAGCTAAGTGCTTTCACTTCCTCTTTCTCTCAATAGAAAGCATTTTGACGTGGTGACGACTTGTCAATCATAGCTAAATTAGCAAAAATCTGACTCTGATTGTGTGATGATCATACAGGGGCTCAGTACAGGGATCTGTAAGGTTTCATTGCTGGCCAAACCTTGATGGCTCTGGAGACAATGAACCACAGATCAATCTCTGCAGGTGGGTTTGAGACAGAGAGCAGGACCTGGGAGGATGAATCCTGTAACATACACTTCAATGTATAACCAGCAGAAGCTGTAAAAGTCATTATACTAAGTTTGGTAAGTATATCCTTTCTTTAATAAACTTCCTAAATTTTACTGTCCAAAGAAACCTGTTTTGTTTTAATTGGCTGAGTCTCATCCAAGCAATAGAAAAGATCACACTTCACACTTGTCAAATTGCACATGAATTGAAAGGCCTGTTGAATTTAGCTATATAAATACACACAGAGTCCTCCATCCAACGCAAAACCTAATTTGCTTGTGTGAGCTAACTATTTTGTCCATTCATATACCTGACTGAAATTATATCGATCGAGTTACCACCCTGCCCCCCCCCCCCCCCCCCCGCCCCAAGTCACTCTGATTTTCCACTGCCAGCCATTCATTGCTCAAGCAAGAAATGGGCAGCGTTGAAAATCACTGCCCTATTGTTTTAGAAAAGTGCTGATTTTCCTGATGGGACTGGAGCATTGTATCGAATCCTTTGGTTTTAGACAGCTCAAGTGTATGAGGCTATCTACGCAAATAACAAAGTCAATTTTCTACAGCATGGACCATTCATTAATTGCTGAGCAGAATCACAAAAGTTGTCTCCGAACACCCATGTCTCAGAAAATACAAAGTTCTACTGGAAATATCAAACTTAATTATTAGATTCCTGCTTGTCGCAATATCCTGTGATGATACAATAATATTTCCTATCAATATGAAATCGTCAATCAACGAAAAGACTTTCAGATGACAATTTGACTGATTTCATAGGGAAATGAGAATGAGCCTGAAAAGAGCTTAAACAGTTCCTCTTCTCCACCATTATATCTGCCTGTCAGATGTGAGGAAAGCATAGAGTTCTCACAGGATTGGATTCAATAGGATTGCAATGTAAATGACGGATCATCTCAGAAGATAATTGTAATTTAATGTTGCTTCAGCAACTAAAATCGTATTGAACAAATCCAGAACAATTGTGTGTGAAACATTTTAAGGACTAAGATGTGACTATACCCATAAGACGGACAATAGTTTTGTGAATATAAACATGCTTAACTATTGTACTCTGGAAATTATTGTGAGTGATGTTATCGTACAAATGCCATACACACTGTGCTAAATTCCTCTCTCTGCTATGAGAACAGAGACATTAACCCACTTATTTTTTATGGATTAATGCCCTAGCTAAACTAATGGACAGAAGAATTTGATGCAAATTCATTAAGCATTCATACAGTAACATAGCCAACAGTAATTTCCAGGTTTTAACAGTTTATGATAATTGATTGGCCATTCATAGTCAATGGACATAAAATCTGTCCCTGGATGTGCCAGTGAAATGTCACAATATTCCCATTCAATTGTAACAAAACAACTTGCTTGTTAAACTTTTATATATGAAAAAATGTAAATGATGTTAATGTTTAATTTAGGCTGTTAATTATGCTTTATCAAATAATGATGGATTATATTTGCAACAATGATTTTATTGCATAATCTTACACTAGGTTGAACATTTGGAATTGGGTAGTGGTGTGAATCAAGAAGAAGAAAAACAGTTAGCAATTCAGCTGGAACATAATCAAACTTTTAGTTTTTGCTTTCAATGTCAGTTGCTAAATTTTGGTATTTTAAATAACAACTCATTTTATCTCATAAAATCTTGTGAGCAATAAAAGTGGGTAGAAAGGACATCCATCGAGATAAAATGATCAATGTCCAAGGGGCATAGTTTTAAAATACATGGCAAGAAGGGTTGGAGGTGAGTCAAGGTTTTTCTTTTCATCCAAGGTGTAGTGGGGATCTGGAACTTACTGAATGGTTGTCGAGGCTGAAACCTTTATAAAATGCTCATCGGTACTGCTGAAATTCTGTAATCTACAGGGTTATAGACAAACATCTAGAAAGTGGAAATAGGCTGGATAGACCTTTTTTAGCCAATACATGGCTAAATGGCCTCCGTCCCATAAATTTTCTGTTTCTATGACCGGAATTTTCCAGTCATTCCCAAGGGCAGGATCTTCCTGTCCTGCTGACAGTGAACCCCCACACCGGGGGGGCCGCCTCCACCACCGCAAAACACGCTGTTGGGGAGGGAGGGGGGTGGGGGGGAGGGGGGGTGGAGGGAATCCCGGCCTAGGTTTCAATGACGTAATGCCCTTGCTGCAACCCCTTCAAAATGATGGCTACCATTTAGCAGAACATGGGTGTGGTGAGATATTGATACTTCAGGAAAAGCATTAAAGTCAAGGAAGCTCGGTAGGGAGATGCCCAAATCCTTCTGGAATATGTGATGTTCGTTAAAAAATTTCCCCACACTCTTCAACTCAAAATACTTTGATCCTGCAAGTTTCTCCAAGTATGAATTTTACAGCACAATGAAGGAAATGGGGTATCTAGGCGCTTAGGGCCAGACTTTTCCAGATCAGGGTATCTCACACATGTTTGGTTAGTAGATTGAGATGGGAATAACAATATTATATATATATATGTGAATCTCCATTGGCCAGACTACTTTATAATTTTTTTTTGTATATATATATACTTTTCAAGATGGCTCCAGCTGGTCACATTCTGGCTTCTGGAAGTTTCTGACCAGTTTTAAAGTAAGCAAAGGCTAACATCTCAAAAGTCCTGGAATGTAACACTCCTTGCATCACATGAACATTTCAGAACATTCCAGCCAAGCCAACACAAAGACCTAGCAGACAAGCCGACTGTTCCAGCCAGCTCAAAAAAAGGCAGCTAGTTACAAGCCCTAATCTTCAATAATGGTGCTAATGGCTGAAGTATTAACTGGTCTAACACAATGATTTCAACAAGGGGGCCTTTCTTAACAACATTAAACCAGTATCACATGACCAAAACTTGCACTGTCTGAAATCCTTTAACTAAACAGGTTTTCAACCTTATAGTCAATCACTGTTGAACTTCCAAAGGAAACAGTGGCTCCAGGCAAGCAGCCTGCACTGTCTACCATATTACCATCAAGCCAGTAGTAGCAGAAAGAACTCTGACCCTCATCAAAACTGCAAAATAATTTTAAAATTGTGCTTCTCCAATCGTGGAAATCTTGCTTCTGGCGAAACAGATCACTCTGCAACAGTCAGCCAACCTGCCCTCTGAAGGGACAGTCCATTGGATTTTTAATTCCAGATTCTGGACTAACGTAAAACCATAACTTGTATTTTACTGTTCTCATGCCTTGAACCCGCTTCCTTTTTCCTTACCCCTGTTTATTGTGTGAGTGCAAAAAGTGGGAGATGTTGCAAACCTCTTTTACACACATGTGTGCCAAACCCTTTAGTTTATCTTATCTCGAGATTGTTGTGCAAGTTATTCCTAGAGAATTGGGACACTCCAAATTTAAGGGCTGGGGAAAATACACCACCTTTTATAAAGGAGGAAATAAAAAACTAAAAACCAGTTTTCTATTTACAGATACTGAAAGGAGAAATCAGGGCTATTTAAATTAGTTCCCCCCCCCCCTCTGTAATAAACAGGAACCTTTTCCCCTTACTTACCTTGTCAGATACAAGTAGTGGAAGTGTAAACTGATAACAGCACAGTGAGGACAATGAATCATCTGGGGATCTTGGTGAGCAATTGGACCAGCAAACTATCTCCATCTGATTAAAGGTTTGAGAAATAGGATTGAGAAATAAGCAGAGGAAGTAGTGAGTCAGAGGGCCGCATGGTAGCACAGTGGTTAGCATTGTTGCTTCACAGCGCTAAGGTCCCAGGTTTGATTCCCACTTGGATTACTGTCTGTGCGGACGGTCTGCATTTTCTCCCCGTGGCTGCGTGCGTTTCCTCCAGGTGATCCAGTTTCTACCCACAAGTCCTGAAAAACGTGCTTGTTAAGTGAATTGGACATTCTGAATTCTCCCTCTGTGTACCCGAACAGGCAACGGAATGTGGCGACTAGGGTATTTTCACAGTAACGTCATTGCAGTATTAATGTAAGCCTACTTGTGACACAAATAAAGATTATTATTATTATTAGAGTCGAGTCATATACAGAAAGATAAATAACAAGACAAAGAGACTGATTGGATTAAGAGAGAGAAAAAAAATGAGGCAAAAAAGAAAGAAAAAATTAAAAAACATTAAACAAACTCAAAGCAATTCACAACGTAAAGGAATAAAATACAAAAGCAAAATATGGCAGATGCTGGAAATTGGAAGTAAAAATAAAAACAAAAATCGCTGGAAACCTGCAGTATATGTCAAAAAAGAAACAACACTAACCTTGCAGGCCTGTGACCTTTTATCAAGCTGAAGGAATGAGAAAGCACACCTATAATTGTTCACTTTCTGGGTCAGGGCGATTGACTGACAATCACTAACAATTAATGCATCATCGAAAGGGTAACTTTTTTAGTAATTACAAGATTTTAATTTCTGTGCAATTCCATGCAGATTAGTGTACACTCAGTGTCCAGCAGCAGCAACATAGCAAGAAAAGGCACCATCCCCTACTCAAATAGCAATACTGTGTAGATGACAAGCAATTGTCAAGAAAGGTCAGCCACTGTAGCTGTGGATGTAATGAAGCTACTTGCAGCCCAAGATAATGGAAGTACAGGCAGGCCAATCCCAAATGCTTCCATTAACACTCAATTCTAAATGTGTTTAAACACATTACTTCTGTGGAAATCAATTGGCTGCATTTTATTTCAGTTTTGTCTAGAGAGTTTCCTTCTGCTGATATTACAAATAAAATAAAGTAACTAAAGACATAAAGCAAGCTTATACGATCTGAAATAGCAATTACAGAGACCTAGCTGCAGTCTGGGTAAGATTGGAAGTTAAATACACGAGGATCTAGGATCTTTTGAAGGAAATAAAGATTTTCGGAATGGGTGGGTGGTGCTGGCAATATTAAGAAAATGCATTCAGTAGAGGAAAGTGTCATAATATACACCAGTATATCATGGTGCAGACACACACACAGTGGGACCAATCAACACACACAACACCACAGCCAATCACCAGTTAGAGCACACGCACTATAAAGACAGGGGGCATCAGAGTTCCCGCTCATTCGAGCTGCAGCTTCCTAGTAGGACAGAGCTCACAGCCTGCAGCACAGACATTCACCATGTGCTGAGTGCATTGACTGGTTAGGACAAGGCAAAGGTCTTTAGTTAAAGCTAGTATCGTGTTAACCCACAGTGAGGGTATGTTAAACTGTTAATGACCCAATAAAATAGTGTTGCACTATTTCAAGTGTTGGAGACCTGCATGTGTTCCACGGATCCAGAGCGCCCAACACAACATGATAGAAGGAGTTGAGGGATATTAGCACTTCTTAGACCTACCTGCAAGTGATCTGCCTTCCGCCAGCATTCCGTCATGGACAACATCTGCCCGCCGCCGCCGCTCCGCATTGCCGGCAACCTAGGGGCCAACTGGAAGATATTCAAACAGCATTTCCAGCTCTTCCTTGAGGCCACAGACAGGGACGACGCCTCGGATACCGGGAAGATTGCTCTCCTCCTACCCACGGCTGGGGACCATGCCATCCACGTTTTCAATTCTCTCACTTTTGCGGATGATGAAGATAAAACAAAGTTCAAGACGGTCCTCCTCAAGTTTGACACTCACTGTAGCGTAGAGGTGAATGAAAGTTTCGAGTACTACTTGTTCCAACAGCGTTTGCAGGGTAAGGATGAACCTTTCCAATCCTTTCTCACTCACCTCCACATCCTTGCGCAGTCTTGCAGCTACGGGCCCACCTCCGACTCCATGATACGCGAGCAGATCGTTTTCGGTGTTCAGTCGGACCCCCTACGACAGCAGCTCCTCAAAGTAAAGCAGCTCACCCTAGCGACCGCCATTGAGACCTGGGTCCTACACAAAAACGTCACGAGTCGGTATTCCCACATCCAAGCAGCTGAAACGGCGCGGTAAGGTCCCCATGAGGCGGAACGTGTCCAAGCAATTGAGCAACTCCAGGGCCTCAGCCTGGGTGAGGGCGGCCATTTCGCATGCTTTTCGCGGACCCCCGCGCTTGTGCGCACCAAACGAGGGGACGGCGACGTTGAACAATGTAATGCGCAGGCGCGCACCACGCACGACCGCACAGCGCATGCGCAGTGGCGCAGCGAACATGCTGACGCTACAACGTGCGGCAATTTAAAATGGCAATGTCCTGCCAAATCCCGACAATGCCTAAGATGTGGCAGACTTGGCCACTATGCTGCCTTATGCCGAGCAGCTCAGCCTGCCAATTCATATCGCTTCAGCCAGCCTCGCAGGAAGGGCCGGGCAATTCAACCCACGGTCACCGAGTCCGATGCGGACCTCCCACACAGCAGTGACACCGAGGACCCGAAGGCGCCTTTTCGAGTCGGTATCGTGACAAAAAACATGGTGTCCCCGAAGCAAAGACACCAGCCGCTGTCGGTATACAGCATCGATCCAGACGATGAGTGGTGTGCCACCCTGACGGTCAACCAGTCCCAAATACGATTCCGCCTGGACACTGGTGCCTCCGCCAATCTCATTGCGCGGTCTGACTTCCAAAGCCTTCGTGTCAAACCAGCCATCCTTCCATCAGCCTGCCAGCTATTGGATTACAATGGCAATGCCATTGATGCCAGCGGCTCGTGCCAACTTGAAGTGACGCACAGGTCACGCAAGGCCATCCTTCCTTTTGAAATCGTGGGCTCCTCGAACGCCTCCCTGCTTGGCGCGCAGGCATGCAAGCTGTTGAACCTAGTTCAGAGAGTTCACTCTCTCTCTCCTGATGACACGTCTGCCTTTCAGGACACCGACTTCAGGGCGCAACTCGACGCCATCATCGACCAGCACCATGACGTCTTTGAAGGCTCCCATACACCTACAAGATCTTATTGAAACAGAATGCCACGCCTGTGGTGCACGCACCTCGCAGGGTCCCAGCACCCCTTCAGGAGCACCTCAAGCAGCAGCTGCAGGACCTCCACGACAAAGGAGTGATTTCCAGAGTCTCAGAACCAACCGACAGGGTCAGTTCCATGGTATGTGTAAAAACAGCCTTCCGATGAATTGAGAATTTGCATTGATCCCAAGGATCTCAATCGCAATATCATGAGGGAGCATTATCCAATTCCCAAGCGCGAAGAGATCACATGCGAGATGGCTCGCGCCAAGCTCTTCACCAAACTCGACGCCGCAAAAGGATTCTGGCAAATCCAGCTCGACAAATCCAGCAGGAAATTGTGTACATTTTGTACCCCCTTTGCCAGATATTGTTACAACTGGATGCTGTTTGGGATCATATCTGCTTCAGATGTGTTCCTTAGGATTATGGAACAAATCATGGAAGGCATTGAAGGTGTTCGCATCTATGTCGACGACATAATCATTTGGTCCACCACCCCGCAGGAGCATGTCAGTCGCCTCCCGTGTGTATTCAAACGTATACGTGAGCAGGGCCTACGCCTCAACAGGGCCAAATGCTCTTTTGGTCAGACGGAACTCAAGTTCCTCGGGGACCACATCTCCCAGTTGGGTGTGCGGCTGGATGCGGACAGGGTGGCTGCTATCACAGCCATGAAAACGCCAGAGGACAAGAAGGCAGTCCTCCGATTTCTGGGCATGGTCAACTTTTTAGGGAAGTTCATCCCTAACCTCGCCTCTCATACCACGGCTCTCAGGAACCTGGTCAGGAAGACGACAGACTTCCAATGGCTCCCTGCCCATGAGCGCGAATGGAGAGAACTCAAAACCAAACTCACCACGGCCCCGGTCTTAGCTTTCATTGATCCAGCAAAAGAGACCAAAATTTCCACCGATGCCAGCGAATCCGGCATTGGGGCAGTGCTCCTGCAACGCAATGAGGCCTCATCATGGGCCCCCGTTGCATATGCGTCACGCGTCATGACCCCCACGGAACAGCGCTACGCGCAGATAGAAAAGGAGTGCCTGGGCCTTCTGACCGGTGTGGTTAAGTTTCACGATTATGTGTATGGACTTCCTCAATTCACCATCGAGACCAACCATCACCCGCTGGTCAATATAATACAGAAAGACTTGAACGACATGACGCCTCGTCTCCAGCGCATTCTTCTCAAGCTCCGGCGATATGACTTCCAGCTGGTATACACCCCAGGCAAAGACCTCATCATTGCTGACGCTCTCTCCAGGGAAGTCAACACTCCATGTGACCCAGCGGGATTCGTCTGCCAGGTTGACGCCCATGTGGCCTTCGTGGCCTCCAATCTACCTGCCACGGATGAACGCCTCGTCCAATTTCGCCGTGAGACGGCGGCTGACCCTTTGCTACAGCGTGTCATGCGCCAGCTAACGGACGGGTGGCTCAAGGGCCAAGGCCCTCAGTTCTATAACGGCAGAGATGATCTGGTGGTAGTAGACGAGCTTCTTCTGAAACTGGACCGCATTGTCATCCCGCATAGCATATGCCAGCTCGTCCTGGAACAGCTACACGAGGGCCACCTTGGCGTGGAAAAGTGCCGCCGACGGGCCCGAGAGGCAGTGTACTGGCCCGGCATCAATGAAGACATAGCCAACACAGTGCTCAACTTCCCCACTTGTCAGCGCTTCCAGCCAACCCAACCACGTGAGACCCTGCAGCCCCATGAGTTGGTCACATCACCTTGGACCAAGGTGGGCATCGGCCTGTTCCATGCGCTGGGTAGAGACTATGTCCTGATCGTGGACTACTTTTCAAATTACCCGGAGGTGATACGGTTGCATGATATCACATCGTCTGCAGTCATCCGTGCCTGTAAGGACACCTTTGCTCGACATGGCATCCCACTCACGGTTATATCGGACAATGGCCCCTGCTTCGCAAGCCAGGAATGGTCCAACTTTGCCAGGCGGTACAATTTTGCCCAAGTGACATCCAGTCCCCTGTACCCCCAATCCAATGGCAAAGCGGAGAAGGGAGTCCATATAGTCAAACGACTCCTCTGCAAGGCTGCCGATGCTGGGTCCGATTTCTACCTTGCCTTGCTGGCCTATCGCTCCGCCCCACTGTTCACTGGCCTGTCGCCAGCCCAATTGCTCATGGGTCGTACCTTGAGGACGACGGTGCCGTCCATTCATGTCCCAAACCTTGACCACGTTCCGGTCCTTCGACGGATGCAGCTGTCTCGTGCACAGCACAAGGCGGCTCATGACTCCCGTGCAGCTGATCTCCCTGCTCTGGCTCCAGATGACAACCTCCGCATCCATCATATCTCCAACCGCTGTTGTCCTTCGGCAGGTGGCCCCCCGCTCGTTCCTGGTTTGTCTAGTGGATGGCTCCATTCTGCGCCGCAATTGACGTGCCCTTCGTCTCGTTCCACGCTCGCTATGTAATCCTCCACTGCCGCCTCGCCCTCCTGCTGACCCTGCCATGGACTATGCAGAGATCCCTGTCACTCTGCATCCTCCTCACTCTACGCAGTCCAGCCCGCTCCTCAGCCGGCTCCCGGCCCACCCTTGAGGGGTCAACCAGAATTCGTCGCGCACCTCAGGGACTTAATTTGTGAACTTTGTGGACTCATAGACTTTCTGAAATGTTCTGTTCTTCCGTTTGATCGTTTACATGGTTTGTATATAGTGTTCATCTCGTTATTCTTGTTGCATACTGTTTTTCTGCACCAGGCACCTTCCCATGGAAATAGCTTAGTTCTCATGTACATAGTCCTGTAAATATGTCTTTCGCACACACGTAGTTAGGGACATTCTTACCATACACTATTTATTGCCACACATGTACATTCTTTTATAAAAGGGGGGATGTCATAATATACACCAGTATATCATGGTGCAGACACACACACTGATGGACACACAGTGGGACCAATCAACACACACAACACCACAGCCAATCACCAGTTAGAGCACACGCACTATAAAGACAGGGGGCATCAGAGTTCCCGCTCATTTGAGCTGCAGCTTCCTAGTAGGACAGAGCTCACAGCCTGCAGCACAGACATTCACCATGTGCTGAGTGCATTGACTGGTTAGGACAAGGCAAAGGTCTTTAGTTAAAGCAACTATCGTGTTAATCCACAGTGAGAGTATGTTAAACTGTTAATGACTCAATAAAATAGTGTTGCACTGTTTCAAGTGTTGGTGACCTGTATGTGTTCCACGGATCCAGAACGCCCAACACAACAGAAAGGATCTAAATTAATATAATTAGTTGCTGGAATAACTATGGATACAGTTAAGGAACAGGATCGGATGAAAAATATTGCTAGGCTTCCTGGCTGCAGTAGTTTCTCAGAACAGATCAGAGGTGCCTCTAAGAAGAGAAATATGATAATTCTGGAGATTTTAACCTTACATTGATTGATAGAGAAATCGTAACGGGAGTAAAAAAGGGGTTAGGTTTATTGAATACACTCAAGATTGTCTCTTAGAGCAAAGTGATTGATGAGTAATGAACAAGAAGGAGTTAGCAAAATTGAAGAAAAGGTGCACCTTGTGAATAGTGACCATAATATCAAGCTTGAAAGGAAGAATAGAGGGTTGCGTGGCAAGGTACTGAATTTAATTAAAGTTAACTTTAAAAATATGATGATGGGATTGACAGGAATGGTGTGGGGGAAATTCTCAGTCACTAAATCATCAGACCAACAGTGGAATCGTTTCTAAAAGAGAGTTTGTGGATTGCAAACCCAAGTACTTTCCTGAAAGACAAAAAGGACTACTTCTGTAGTGAAGGTCTGTGAGGATGGCTAAACAATAAAGTAACTGTGAATAATATATGAGAACAATTAGAACCGAGAGGGCTACAAAAAGCAACAAAAACAGACTAATATATGAATAGGGAGGAAACTGAATATCATTGCACCCAATCCCAAGATGGAAAATGGAGAAAATTCCCAGTTTTTCATGCCTTTGGCCTGAGCCTGCCGAAGAAACTTTCATTGCCTTACTGAGCAAAGTTATACCTTAACTTTTTGAAGAAAATAATTTTGAGCCAGGAGGAGCAGTCTCATTAAATGCTGCTAATCTAGGCAAGTTGTTTTGCATTGACTTATTGACAGAGCAGAAAATTGCTGCAGAATTTAGATTAAGCCAGTGGTGAAAAGATGGCAGCTGCAATTTCATGTAACAGACGTGAGGTAATCATATTTTTACATAAGAATGACAGATAGGAATAGATTCTTAATGGGAGAGTACTAATGGGTCATTAAAAGGTATCCCACAGTACAAAAGATCTAATGAGATGATGAAATAGATGCCAAAATAAAAACATAAAGAGACATTTCCTAATGAGGTGCACGAATAGTGCTGTTGGCAATGTGA
Organism: Scyliorhinus torazame; assembly: GCF_047496885.1. Classification (NCBI taxonomy): domain Eukaryota; kingdom Metazoa; phylum Chordata; class Chondrichthyes; order Carcharhiniformes; family Scyliorhinidae; genus Scyliorhinus; species Scyliorhinus torazame. Next base: position 318,010,024 of record NC_092707.1, on the reverse strand, counting down.
CAAGCAGGATTTGGAAAATCAGGTAACAAGGCCGAGGCTTCATTCTCACCCAAGGTTCAGGCCATTTTTTATTTTATTTGTTTTACGGGATGTAGCATCGCTGGTCAGGCCAGCATTTATTGCCGTCCCTAGTTGCCCTTCAGAAGGTGGTGGTTAGTTGCTTTCTTGAACTGCTGCAGTCCTTCAGGTGTAGGTATACCCATGGGGCTGTTAGGGACGGAATGCCAGGATTTTGACCCAGTGCCAGTGAAGGAAAGGCAATATATTTCCAAGTCAGGGTGGTGAGTGACTTGGAGGGGAACCTCCAGCTGGTGGGGTTCCCAGGCATCTGCTGCTCTTGGCCTTCTAGATGGTAGGGGTCGTGGGTTTGGAAGGTGCTGACTAAGGAACCTTGGTGAATTACTGCAGTGCATCTTGTGGAAGGTACACACGGCTACCACTGTTCATCGGTGGTGGAGGGTTTGAATATTTGTGGAAGGAGGAGCAATCACGCGGGCTGCTTTGTCCTGGATGGTGTTGAGCTTCTTGAGTGTTGTTGGAGCTGCACTCATCCAGGCAAGTGGAGAGTATTCCATTACACTCCTGACTTGTGCCTTGTAGATGGTTGACAGGCTTTGGGGGGTCAGAATGTGAGTTATTCGCCATAGATTCCTAGCCTTTGACCTGCCCTAGTAGCCACAGAATTAATGTGGCTAGTTCTGATCAATGGTTACCCCCAGGATGTTGATTGTGGGAGATTCAGCGATGGTTATGCCATTGAATATCATGGGGCAATGGTTAGATTCTCTCTTGTAGGAGATGGTCATTGCCTGGTACTTGTGTGACGTGAATGTAACTTGCCACTTGTCAGCCCAAGCCTGGATATTGTCCAGGTCTTGCTGCATTTGGACATGGACTGCTTAATTTTCTGAGAAGTCGCGAATGGTGCTGAACATTGTGCAGTCATCCACAAACATCCCCACTTCTGACCTTATGATGGAAGGGAGGTCATTGATAAAGCAGCTGAAGATGGTTGGGCCTAGGACACTACCCTGAATAACTCCTGCAGGGATGTCCTGGAGCTGAGATGATTGACCTCCAACCACCACAACCATCTTCCTTTGTGTGGAGATGCCGGCGTTGGACTGGGGTGAGCACAGTACGAAGTCTTACAACACCAGGTTAAAGTCCAACAGGTTTGTTTCGATATCACTAGCTTTCGGAGTGCTGTTCCTTCCTCAGGTAAATCAAGAGGAAGGAGCAGCGCTCCGAAAGCTAGTGACATCGAAACAAACCTGTTGGACTTTAACCTGGTGTTGTAAGACTTCGTACAGATCTTCCTTTGTGCCAGATATGACTCCAACCAGTGGTGAGTTTTCCCCTGATTCCCATTGACTCCAGTTTAGTTCGGGCTCTTGATGCCAAACTCGGTCAAATGCTGCCTTGATGTCAAGGGCAGTCACTTTCACCTCACCTCTGGCATTCAGTGCTTCTGCCAATGTTTGAACCAAGGCTGTAATGAGGTCAGGAGTTGAGTGACCCTGGTGGAACCCAAACTGAGTGTCCGTGAGCAGGTTATTGTCGAGTAAGTGCTGCTTAATAGCAATGTTGATCACTCCTTCCATCACTTTGCTGATGATGGTGAGTAGACTGATAGGGTGGTAATTGGCTGGGTTGGATTTGTCCTGTTCTTATATACAGGACACATCTGGGCAATTTTCCACATTGCCGGGTATATGCCGGTATTGTAGCTGTACTGAAACAGCTTGGCTAGGAATGCGGCAAGTTCTGGAGCACAAGTCATCAGTACTATTGCCGGAATATTATCAGGTCCTATAGCCTTTGCAGTATCCAGTGCCTTCAGCCATCTCTTGATACCATGTGGAGTGAATCGTATTGGTTGAAGACTGACATCAGCGATGCTGGGGGCTTATGGAGGAGACAGAGATGGATCATCCACTCGGCACTTTTAGCTGAAGATCGTTGCGAATGCCTCAGCCTTGTCTTTTGCACATATGTGCTGGGCTCCTCCATCATTGAGGATGGGGATATTTGTGGAGCCACCTCCTCCAATGAGTTGTTTAGTTGTCCACTGCCATTCATGGCTGGATGTGGTAGGACTGCAGGGCTTAGATCTAATGCTTTGATTGTGGATTCTCTTAGTTCTGTCTATTACTTGCTGTTTGGCACACAAGTAGCCCTGTGTTGTAGCTTCACCAGGTTGACACCTCATTTCTTGGTGTGCCTGGTGTTGCTCCTGGCATGCTCTCCTGCACTCTTCATTGAACCAGGGTTGATCCCCTGGCTTGGTGGTAATGGTAGAGTGGGGGATATGCCGGCCCAAAAGATTGCAGATTGTGGTTGAGTACATTCTGCTGTTGATGTGGACCAGCAGCAGCAGCAGAATGTACTCAACCACAATCTGCAATCTTATGGGCTGGCATATTCCCCACTTTACCACCAAGCCAGGGGATCAACCCTGGTGCCTCATGGATGCCCAGTCTCGACTTGCTAGATCTGTTCAAAGTCTATCCCCTTTAGCACAGTGGTAGTGCCACACAACCTCAATATGGAGATGGGACTTTGTCTCCACAAGGACTATGTGGTAGTCACTGGTCACTTCTACTGATATTGTCATGGACAGAAGCATCTGCAGCAGGCAGATTGGTGAGGTTGAAGTCAAGTATGTTTTTCCCTCTTGTTGGTTCGCCTGCTGCATTCTCAGTCTAGCAGCTATGTCCTTTAGGACCGCCACCTCGATCTGTGGTGGTACTACCGAGCCACTCTTGGTGATGGACATTGAATCCCCCACCCAGAGCATATTCTGCGTCCTTGCCACTCTCAAGTGATATTCAACATGGAAGAGTCCTGCAAGTGATATTCAACATGGAAGAGTATTGATTCATCAGCTGATGGTGGTCAGTACGTGGTAATCAGCAGGCGATTTCCTTGGCCATGTTTAACCTGAAGCCACGAGACTTTATGGGGTCCACAGTTGGTGTTGAGGACTTCCAGGGCAACTCCCTCCCGACTGTATACCACTGTGCCACCACCTCTGCTGGGTCTGTCCTGCCGGTGAGACAGGACATACCCAGGAATGGTGATAATGGTGTCTGGTACATTGTCTGTAAGATATGATATGATTCTGTGAGTTTGACTATGTCCGGCTGTTGCTTAACTGGTCTATGAGACAGCTCTCCCAACTTTGGCGCAAGTTGTTAGTAAGGAGGACATTGCACGGTTGACAGGGCTGGATTTGCCGTTGTCATTTCTAGTGCCTGGGTTGATGCTGGGTGGTCTGTTCAGTTTCATTCCTTTTTTGTGTTTTTGTAGCGGTTGAATACAACTGAGTGACTTGCTAGGCCATTTCAGAGGCTATTTAAGAGTCAGCCACATTGCTGTGTGTCTGGAGTCACATGTAGGCCAGACCAGGTAAGGATGGCAGATTTCCTTCCCTAAAGGACATTAGTGAACCAGGTGGGTTTTTACGACAATCGACAATGGGTTCATGGTCATCATTAGACTTTTAATTCCAGATATTGTATTTTTCTTTTTTTCTAAATTTAGAGTACCCAATCAATTTTTTCCAATTAAGGGGAGATTTAGCGTGGCCAATCCACCTACCCTGCACATCTTTTGGGTTGTGGAGGTGAAACCCACGCAGACACGGGGAGAATGTGCAAACTCCACAAGGACAGTGACCCAGAGCCGGGATCGAACCTGGGACCTGAGGCAACAGGGATAACCCACTGCGCCACCGTGCCGCCCCAGATATTGTATTGAGTTTAAATTCCATCACCTGTCATGGTGGGATTCGAACCCGAGTGCCCAGATTATTATCCTGGGTCTCCGGATTACTAGTCCTGTGACAATTAACTCATTCAACTCTTTTGATAAACTCAGGTTACAATAGCACAATAGTTCAATTAAACTCTTGAAGTGTACATGTGGTAGTACCAGGTATTGCGGTACCTAAGAGGCGGGTCATCCCAGGCGTTTACCATTGGCTGTTGTTACGTAGCTCCGTCCTGACAGACGGAGTATAAGAACCGGTGCCGTCCCAGCAGCCTTCACTTTCTGTACCGAAGCTGCTGGGGAACAAGTTCTAGTCGATTAAAGCCTTCAGTTATGAAATCACTTTGTCTTGAGTGTAATTGATCGCGCATCAACTTATTCTACTGGACTTAAGCTGGAAGGATGGATCTCCGAATCAAACCGGAGTGCCTTCAACTCAGCCCTCACGCGGAGAACTCGACTGCAATACTTAAACACTGGCTGGCGTGCTTTAAGGGCTACCTCGAGACGGCCGGAGGCACACCCTCAGAAGGACAGAAAATGCACCTCCTGCGCTCAAGGGTCAGCCCTGGGATCTACCCCCTTATCGAGGAGGCAGAGGACTATGATGCCACGATCGAACTGCTAAAAGGACATTATATCCGCCCTGTAAATCAGGTCTGCGCACGTCACCTGCTTGCAACTAGATGGCAAAGCCCCGGGGAATCGTTGGAGGATTTCTACCGGGTGCTACTGGTGCTGGGCCGAAACTGTAGCTGCCCGCAAGTTTCGGGGAGCGAGCACACGGAACTTTTAATCAGGGATGCTTTCGTAGCAGGTATGAGCTCCTCACATATCCGCCAAAGACTCCTAGAAAAGGACACCCTGGGACTTAAAGAGGAACGGGCCCTGGCAGGGTCCATGGACGTAGCCTACAAAAACGCGCAGTCCTATGCGCCCGACCGGGCGGCGGCCCCCTGGGCTGTGTGGCACCCCGCAGCGGCAGCCCCACAGACCTTCCCCTTTACCCCGCAGGCCTGCACTACGAAATGGCCCGCTAACGCCGCCGGGCCCCGCTGTGTCTTCTGCGGGCAGGCGAATCATCCCCGCCCGCGTTGCCTGGCCCGCACTGCCACCTGCAAAAGGTGCGGCAAGAAGGGCCACTTTGTGGGGGTCTGCCAGGCCCGCGCCGTGGCCGTGGTCTCCAGCGACTCCAGACCGCCGCGGCAACCCCCCCTCCAGGCCCCGACCGGCCAGCGCTCACCGCCACCCCGCAGTCTCCAGCGACTCTGGACCGCCGCGGCAACCCCCCCTTCAGGCCCCGACCTACCAGCGCTCACCGCCACCCCCCTGTCCTGGGGCCACATGCGACCCACGGGCGCGGCCATCTTGCCCCCCGGACATCACGCTGGACAGGTGGACGCCGCCATTTTGTCCATCGCCGCCACCATCTTGTTCATCCCCGGACACCATGTGCAACCCATGGGTGACGCCATCTTGGATGGGGCCCCAGGCCCCCAGCACGGCCGACTACATGCTGCCCGATCAGAACTCACAATTGCTTCATCTGGCCTCTGTGACACTGGACCAAAGTTGACCCCGGACACTCGCAACAGCTACAACGACAGTCTTCATCAACGGCCACGAGACGTCTTGCCTAATTGACTCTGGGAGCACGGAAAGCTTTGTTGACCCCGACACAATAAGGCGCTGTTCACTTGTAACTCACCCTGTAAACCAAAGGATCTCCCTGGCCTCTGGGTCACACTCGGTGGGGATAAAGGGGTTCTGCCTAGCAAACCTCACTGTCCAAGGCAGGAAATTCGACAATTTCCACCTGTATGTCCTGCCGCACCTCTGCGCGGCTACACTCCTGGGGTTGGACTTCCAATGCAATTTGCAAAGCCTGACCTTTAAATTCGGCGGCCCTGTACCCCCCTTACTGTCTGCGGCCTCGCGACCCTTAAGGTCGACCCGCCTTCCGTTTGCGAACGTCACCCCGGATTGCAAACCCATCGCCACCAGGAGCAGACGGTACAGTGCCCAGGACCGGACCTTCATCAGGTCAGAGGTCCAAAGGCTGCTGAGGGAAGGGGTCATCGAAGCGAGCAACAGTCCGTGGAGAGCTCAAGTAGTGGTGGCAAGGACCGGGGAGAAACATAGGTCATTGACTACAGCCAGACCATCAACAGGTTTACGCAGCTGGATACGTACCCTCTCCCCCGTATAGCCGACCTGGTAAACAGGATTGCACAATACAAGGTCTTCTCCACGGTGGATCTCAAGTCCACCTACCACCAGCTACCCCTCCGTAATAGTGACCGCAAGTACACTGCCTTCAAAGCAGATGGGCGGCTCTATCACTTTTTAAGAGTCCCCTTTGGTGTCACTAATGGGGTCTCGGTCTTCCAGCGAGAGATGGACCGAATGGTTGACCGGTACAGCTTACGCGCAACGTTCCCATATCTGGATAATGTCACCATCTACGGCCATGACCAGCAGGACCACGACACCAACATCCACAAATTTCTCCAGACCACGAAAATCCTTAACCTGACATACAATCAGGATAAATGAGTGTTTAGCACCGACCGTCTAGCCATTCTAGGCTACGTAGTTATAGGCCCTGACCCTGAGCGCATGCGCCGCCTTATAGAGTTCCCCCTCTCTCACTGCCCCAAGGCCCTGAAGCGCTGCCTCGGGTTTTCCAGCTATTACACGCAGTGCGTCCCCAACTACGCAGACAAAGCCCGACCCCTAATCCAGTCCACAACCTTTCCCCTGTCGACGGAGGCCCGCCAGGCCTTCAGCCGCATCAAAGCAGACATTGCAAAGGCCACGATGCACGCCATCGACGAGTCCCTCCCCTTCCAGGTCAAGAGCGACGTGTCCGACGTAGCTCTGGCGGCCACCCTCAACCAAATGGGCAGACCCGTGGCCTTCTTCTCACGATCCTCCATGCTTCCGAAATTCGCCATTCCTCGGTCGAAAAATTGGCGCAAGCCATAGTAGAAGCTGTGAGACATTGGAGGCATTACCTGGCCAGCAGGAGATTCACTGTCCTCACGGACCAACGGTCGGTTGCCTTCATGTTCGATAATGCACAGCGGGGCAAGATTAAAAACGACAAGATCTTGCGGTGGAGGATAGAACTCTCCACCTTCAACTACGAGATCTTGTACCGTCCGGGGAAGCTAAACGAGCCTCCTGATGCCCTGTCCCGCGGCACTTGTACCACTGCACAAGTGGACCACCTCCGAGCCCTCCACGAGGACCTCTGCCACCCGGGGGTCACTCGTTTCTTCCACTCCATCAAGACCCGCAACCTGCCCTACTCCATTGAGGAGGTCAGGACAGTCACCAGGGACTGCCAAATCTGCGCGGAGTGCAAGCCGCACTTCTACCGGCCAGAGAGGGCGCACCTGATAAAGGCTTCCCGTCCCTTTGAACGCCTCAGCATGGATTTCAAAGGCCCCCTCCCCTTCACCGACCGCAACACGTATTTCCTAAACGTGATTGACGAGTACTCCCGGTTCCCATTCGCCATCCCCTGCCCAGACATGACCACAACCACCATCATCAAGGCCCTCCAGGGTATCTTTACATTGTTCGGTTTCCCCGCGTACATACACAGTGATAGGGGTCCTCCTTTATGAGCGACGAACTGTGTCAATTCCCGCTCAGCAAGGGCATCGCCTCGAGCAGGACGACCAGTTACAACCCCCGGGGAAACGGATAGGTGGAGAGGGAGACCGGTCTGGAAGACTGTTCTAGAACATAGAACATAGAACAATACAGCGCAGTACAGGCCCTTCGGCCCACGATGTTGCACCGAAACAAAAGCCATCTAACCTACACTATGCCATTATCATCCATATGCTTATCCAATAAACTTTTAAATGCCCTCAATGTTGGCGAGTTCACTACTGTAGCAGGTAGGGCATTCCACGGCCTCACTACTCTTTGCGTAAAGAACCTACCTCTGACCTCTGTCCTATATCTATTACCCCTCAGTTTAAAGCTATGTCCCCTCGTGCCAGCCATTTCCATCCGCGGGAGAAGGCTCTCACTGTCCACCCTATCAAACCCCCTGATCATTTTGTATGCCTCTATTAAGTCTCCTCTTAACCTTCTTCTCTCCAACGAAAACAACCTCAAGTCCATCAGCCTTTCCTCATAAGATTTTCCCTCCATACCAGGCAACATCCTGGTAAATCTCCTCTGCACCCGCTCCAAAGCCTCCACGTCCTTCCTATAATGTGGTGACCAGAACTGTACGCAATACTCCAAATGCGGTCGTACTAGAGTTCTGTACAGCTGCAACATGACCTCCTGACTCCGGAACTCAATCCCTCTACCAATAAAGGCGAACACTCCATAGGCCTTCTTCACAACCCTATCAACCTGGGTGGCAACTTTCAGGGATCTATGTACATGGACACCTAGATCCCTCTGCTCATCCACACTTTCAAGTACTTTACCATTAGCCAAATATTCCGCATTCCTGTTATTCCTTCCAAAGTGAATCACCTCACACTTCTCTACATTAAACTCCATTTGCCATCTCTCAGCACAGCTCTGCAGCTTATCTATATCCCTCTGTAACCTGATACATCCTTCCACACTCTCGACAACACCACTGACTTTAGTATCTTACGCACCCACCCTTCTGCGCCTTCCTCTAGGTCATTGATAAAAATGACAAACAGCAACGGCCCCAGAACAGATCCTTGTGGTACTCCACTTGTGATTGAACTCCATTCTGAACATTTCCCATCAACCACCACCCTCTGTCTTCTTTCAGCTAGCCAATTTCTGATCCACATCTCTAAATCACCCTCAATCCCCAGCCTCCGTATTTCCTGCAATAGCCTACCGTGGGGAACCTTATCAAACGCTTTGCTGAAATCCATATACACCACATCAACTGCTCTACCCTCGTCTACCTGTTCAGTCACCTTCTCAAAGAACTCGATAAGGTTTGTGAGGCATGACCTACCCTTCACAAAGCCATGCTGACTATCCCTGATCATATTATTCCTATCTAGATGATTATAAATCTTGTCTCTTATAATCCCCTCCAAGACTTTACCCACTACAGACGTGAGGCTCACCGGTCTATAGTTGCCGGGGTTGTCTCTGCTCCCCTTTTTGAACAAAGGGACCACATTTGCTATCCTCCAGTCCTCTGGCACTATTCCTGTAGCCAATGATGACATAAAAATCAAAGCCAAAGGTCCAGCAATCTCTTCCCTGGCCTCCCAGAGAATCCTAGGATAAATCCCATCAGGTCCCGGGGACTTATCTATTTTCAGCCTGTCCAGAATTGCCAACACCTCTTCCCTACGTACCTCAATGCCATCTAATCTATTAGCCTGGGGCTCAGCATTCTCCTCCACAACATTATCTTTTTCCTGAGTGAATACTGACGAAAAATATTCATTTAGTATCTCGCCTATCTCTTCAGACTCCACACACAACTTCCCATTACTGTCCTTGACTGGTCCTACTCTTTCCCGAGTCATTTGTTTATTCCTGACATACCTATAGAAAGCTTTTGGGTTTTCCTTGATCCTTCCTGCCAAATACTTCTCATGTCCCCTCCTTGCTCGTCTTAGCTCTCTCTTTCGATCCTTCCTCGCTACCTTGTAACTATCCATCACCCCAACTGAAACTTCACACCTCATCTTCACATAGGCCTCCTTCTTCCTCTTAACAAGAGATTCCACCTCTTTGGTAAACCACGGTTCCCTCGCTCGGCGCCTTCCTCCCTGCCTGACCGGTACATACTTATCAAGAACACGCAGTAGCTGATCCTTGAACAAGCTCCACTTATCCAGTGTGCCCAACACTTGCAGCCTGCTTCTCCACCTTATCCCCCCCAAGTCACGTCTAATAGCATCATAATTGCCCTTCCCCCAGCTATAACTCTTGCCCTGCGGTGTATACTTATCCCTTTCCATCATTAACGTAAACGTCACCGAATTGTGGTCACTGTCCCCAAAGTGCTCTCCTACCTCCAAATTCAACACCTGGCCTGGTTCATTACCCAAAACCAAATCCAACGTGGCCTCGCCTCTTGTTGGCCTGTCAACAAACTGTGTCAGGAAACCCTCCTGCACACACTGTACAAAAAACGACCCATCCAATGTACTCGAACTATATCTTTTCCAGTCAATATTTGGAAAGTTAAAGTCTCCCATAATAACTACCCTGTTACTTTAGCTCTTATCCAGGATCATCCTCGCCATCCTTTCCTCTACATCCCTAGAACTATTTGGAGGCCTATAGAAGACTCCCAACAGTGTGACCTCTCCTTTCATGTTTCTAACTTCAGCCCATACTACCTCGGAAGATGAGTCCCCATCTAGCATCCTCTCAGCCACCGTAATACTGCTCTTGACTAGCAGCGCCACACCTCCCCCTCTTTTGCCTCCTTCTCTGAGCTTACTAAAACACCTAAACCCCGGAACCTGCAACATCCATTCCTGTCCCTGCTCTATCCATGTCTCCGAAATGGCCACAACATCGAAGTCCCAGGTACCAACCCATGCTGCCAGTTCCCCTACCTTATTTCGTATACTCCTGGCATTGAAGTAGACACACTTCAAACCACCTACCTGAACACTGGCCCCCTCCTGCGACGTCAAATCTGAGCTCCTGACCTCTATACTCTCATTCTCCCTTACCCTAAAACTACAATCCAGGTTCCCATGCCCCTGCTGCATTAGTTTAAACCCCCCCAAAGAGCACTAACAAATCTCCCCCCCAGGATATTTGTGCCCCTCAGGTTCAGATGTAGACCATCCTGTCTGTAGAGGTCCCACCTTCCCCAGAAAGAGCCCCAGTTATCCAGAAATCTGAATCCCTCCCGCCTGCACCATCCCTGTAGCCACGTGTTTAATTGCTCTCTCTCCCTATTCCTCATCTCACTATCACGTGGCACGGGCAACAACCCAGAGATAACAACTCTGTTTGTTCTAGTTCTGAGCTTCCATCCTAGCTCCCTGAAAGCCTGCCTGACATCCTTATCCCCTTTCCTACCTATGTCGTTAGTGCCAATGTGGACCACGACTTGGGGCTGCTCCCCCTCCCCCTTAAGGACCCGGAAAACATGATCCGAGACATCACGTACCCTTGCACCTGGGAGGCAACATACCAAACGTGAGTCTCTCACGCTCCCACAAAATCTCCTATCTGTGCCCCTGACTATCGAGTCCCCAATTACTAATGCTCTGCTCCTCTCCCCCCTTCCCTTCTGAGCAACAGGGACAGACTCCGTGCCAGAGGCCCGTACCCCATGGCTTACCCCTGGTAAGTCCCCCCCCCCCACAAGTATCCAAAGCGGTATACTTGTTTCTCAGGGGAACGACCGCAGGGGATCCCTGCACTGACTGCTTTTTCCCAGTCCCTCTTACAGTTACCCATCTATCTCCAATATTTGGTGTAACTAATTCCCTGAAGCTGCTATCTATGACCCCCTCTGCCTCCCGAATGACCCGAAGTTCTTCCAACTCCAGCTCCAGTTCCCTAACTCGGTCTTGGAGGAGCTGGAGATGGCAGCACTTCCTGCAGGTAAAATCAGCAGGGACACTAACGGCATCCCTCACCTCAAACATCCTGCAGGAGGAACATTGCACTCCCTTCCCTGCCATCCCTCTAACTTTCTACCAAGATCTGGCTAACAACTAAATTAAATTTTTTTATTAAAAAAAAAAATAATAATAATAATAAAATATGGTACTTACCTCACACCAATGGGTTTTATTATTAGGTTAGAGGAGGAGGGCGGGTGGGAGACACTACACGTCTACAAATTTTAAATTTCCTACGGTCCAGGAATCTCCCAGTATACCGCTGGCAAGAAGTCCTCCCGATGGCCCTCCACGCCATCCGGTCGCTGCTCTGTACAACCACAAATCAGACACCCCATGAACGTCTCCTTGTTTTCCCCAGGAAGTCCTCCTCCGGGACCTTGCTCCCAACCTGGCTAGCGACACCCGGACCCATCCTGCTTCGGAAGCACGTGCGGGCGCACAAGTCGAATCCGTTGGTCGAGAGGGTCCACCTGCTGCACGCTAACCCCCAGTACGCCTACGTAGCGTTCCCTGACGGCCGGCAAGATACAGTCTCCCTTCGGGACCTGGCGCCCGCCGGAACCCCACACGCACCCGAACCATTACCCCCACCCCCACCCCTCCCACCCCCACAGCACCTCACTGGAGGGTCAGTACTCCCGCCACTCCTGCCTAGGCCCGCCCACCCACCGACGCCCCCTACAGGTGCCCCCCCGTGTCAACCGTTTGCCCCAACAGCACCGCCTAGGGATGACGAAGCTGCCAGGGAGGCCGAAACCATGCTCCCGGAGTCGCAACCACCTGGACTCCTACCAGAATCACCACCGAAGCCCAGACGCTCCAGAAGGACGACCAGGCCACCCGATCGACTGATTGCTTCGCTGTGACTTTAACTGTGAACGAACGCTTTGTAAATATCCTCGACAGCACGGTACCTCCATAGCTGATCATACCATGTTAAAGGCGACTGTTACCACTGGCCACCACCCCCACCGGACTCTTTTTTAACAGGGGGTGAATGTGGTAGTACCAGGTATTGCGGTACCTAAGAGGCGGATGACCATTGGTTAAACCCAGGAGTTTACCATTGGCTGTTGTTATGTAGCTCCGCCTGTAGAAATGGTGCCGTCCCAGCAGCCTTCACTTTCTGTACCGAAGCTGCTGGGGAACAAGTTCTAGTAGATTAAAGCCTTCAGTTATGAAATCACTTCATCTTGATTGTAATTGATCGCGCATCAGTACACAAATAAACTTACTGGCCCAGGTCTTTTTGCCTCCGTCCATGTCGGAACACGGGCAAGGACAGAATTTCAAATGGTGGACACCACCCATTTCTGGAAATCCCACATCAATTCCTGTCATGTGGGGTTTTTCTCGCCCCAGGATAAGGATGCAGGAAATGTGCCCACCGTTAGAAATCCTGCCTTTGTCTACCCAATTCATTTCAGACCCCATGCTCTTTTCACAGAGTCAAGCCCATTTTGATAATGAGATGTGGTTAATCGCAGATCAGAGACGTTGTAAACTGTGGGGGAACAACAGACACAAGTGGGGAACCAGAGAAAAACAGTCACCTGCTCCTTGAATTCTTTAATTGGCAAAGGCGGCACGGTGGCACAGTGGTTAGCACTGCTGTCTCATGGCACGGAGGGGCCCCACGCTCGATCCCAGCCTTGGGTCACTGTCTGTGTGGAGTTTGCACATTCTCCCGAGTCTGCGTGGGTCTCACCGCCACAACCCAAAGATATGCAGGATAGGTGGATTGGCCACGCTTAATTTCCCCTTAATTGAAAACATTGTTTCAAAAGAACATTTATAAAAAATAATTATTTAATTGGCAGGCTTCAAAATACACAGTGAAAAATGTTCCTCCAGTTTAAATGATGAGATGCTGTATTGTGAATTAAATAGGCAGGATTCTCCGGTCTGCCAGCCGCGTTTTCCGGGTCGGCGCACCCCCGCCGGCAGCGTGTTTCTCCATTCCCGCAGCCAGCCACTGTGGTTCCCAATTGTGGCCACCCCACACCGTCGGGAAACCCAGGGGCGTGGGTGGGCTGCCGGCGGACTGGAGGATCCCGCTGATGGAGAATATAGGTAAGGATACGTTTTCAGAATGAAGCGTCTTTAAATTTAACAGCTCTGTTAGATTGTTAGTTTATTTTTTTACTATCTTGAGCTCTTCCCACAGTGTATACCAAATGAGGGTGATGGTTTGATTGCCTGCCATAACATTTGGCCAATGTCCCAGTGAACGGCGGTAGGCAATTTGCCCACCTCCATTGTTACCTTGGACCTGCCCCTCGAGGCAATTGGCCAGACTCCATTCCACCTCCTCAGCATGAAATGTGTAAGTTGTTAGTATTAACTAGATTTCCATTTTTTTCAGGAACATAGGAACAGAAGTGTGTCTTTCAGCTCCTCAAGCCTTTCCCACTCTTCAATTAAATTTGTGCCCTCTGTATTGTTACAATTACTGCATGAGAATTATAAGTTCCTTATGCTTTGAAATGGTTGGGTTGGTGCTGGGTGCACAGATAGTGATAGATGGGAGGCTCGGCGCTGCGTGATAAACCATCATGCTCGTAATCCTCTTGGGCCACACCAACAAGAAAAGGCAACCTTTTCACAAAGTGCAAATATAGATAAGAGCTCAAAATAAAATCTAATAACTACAGCCCCAATGGGAGGAGAATGGCAGAGAGCATGGTATACACCAGGAGAAGGATCCATGGGCGGGATTCTCCAACCCCCCGCCGGGTTGGAGAATCGCAAGGGGCTGGCGTGAATCCCGCCCCCGCCGGTTGCCGAATTCTCCGGCACCGGATATTCGGCGGGGGTGGGAATTGCGCCGCGCCGGTTGGCGGGCCCCCCCCCGGCAATTCTCCGGCCCGCGATGAGCCGAAGTCCCGCTGCTGGAATGCCTGTCCCGCCGGCGAGAATCAAACCACCTCTCTTACCGGCGGGACAAGGCGGCGCGGGCGGGCTCCGGGGTCCTGGAGGGGGGGGGGGCGCGGGCCGATCTGGCCCCGGGGGGTGCCCCCACAGTGGCCAGGCCCGCGATTGGGGCCCACCGATCCACGGGCGGGCCTGTGCCGTGGGGGCACTCTTTTCCTTCCGCCTTCCCCATGATCTCCACTATGGCGGAGGCAGAAGAGACCCCCTCCACTGCGCATGCGCGGGGATGCCGTGAGCGGCCTCTGACGCTCCCGCGCATGCGCTGCACGGCAAAGTCAGTTTCACGCCAGCTGGCGGGACACCAAAGGCCTTTCCCGCCAGCTGGCGGGGCGGAAATCAGTCCGGCGTGGGCCTAGCCCCTCAAGGTTAGGGCTCGGCCCCTCAAGATGCGGAGGATTCCGCATCTTTGGGGCGGTGCGATGCCGGACTGATTCGCGCCGTTTTTGTCGCTGGTCGGCGGACATCGCGCCGATTGCGGAGAATCCCGCCCCATGTTCCTCTCACTATGATTTCAAACTATGCTTTCTCACTGGCTTTCAATCATTCTCATGGAAAGAGAACATCAGACATATCTTTGTGGCCTGGAAGGATTTTCTGTATCTCAGAAGCCACTTTAGCAAGAAAATTAGTGAAAAGTCAAAGAATATCTTTATTCCCGTGCCAGATACATTGATTACATTCTGAAATTTGACACTTTGCAAGTGGTCAACGCAACATGTAACTGTGTTCTCCATGTACAAAACTTCAAAGTCAAAGTGTGAACAAATACAGTGTGGCAAATTTGAACCTTAAGTAGATCAGGTTTGTAAACACATGTTCAATCTCCTTCCTAAATTGAAATGGAGGGATATGCTTATGTTACATGCTTAACTGTTAAGACAGTGAGTCTGCAATCTGTGGCTTCCTGTGGGAAGTAACACCAGTTGGTTAGATGACTGGTTTCTAATGAAGAGCGAGGCCAACAGCGTGGGTTCATATCGAGTGGTGTGGTGGCACAGTGATTATCACTGCTGCTTCACAGCACCAGGGACCGTGGTTCGATTCTGACCTCAGGTGACTGTCTAGTGGAGTTGCTACTTTCTCTCTGTGTCTGCATGGTTTTGCTCCTGATGCTCCGGTTTCCTCCCACAGTCCAAAGATGTGCAGGTTAGGTAGATTGCCCATGCTAAATTGCCCTTTGGTGTCCAAAGGTTGGGTGGGGTTACAGGAATAGGGCAGGGAGTTGGGCCTAGGTAGGGTGATCTTTCGAAGGGTCAGTGTAGACTCAATGGGCCGAATGGCCTTTTTCTGTACTGTAGGGCTTCTATGTATCTATATATTTCTATGTATCCATGAAAATCCCACCTTCTCAATCTTGCTTCTCGCCGGAGGTGTGGTGACCCACAGGTTAAATCAGCACCAGTCAGCTCTCTCTCTCAAAAGGGGAGAGCAGCCTATGGTCCTCTGGGACAATGGCGATTTTAATTTTATTTCAATGCTTATGGGGAAGGCAAGCAGCCCATAATTTCCTAAGTTGCCAGATCATTACCCTTTACTTGCACAGGTTCATTGGTTTTTCTCTGCCTGTTATCATTTCAATCTGAATCTTTTATAGGTTGTTTTGCAAGTCTATACCCTGGTAATATGATCTTGAAAGAAAGGTGCTCAGCATATTTAGCCTGCTGGTTTCTGACTCCATCGCTGCCAATTCAGAAAGCTCCATAACTTCATTCTCGTCATTTCTATGAGACTTTGTTCCTGCCAATGGAAAACTGACTCCATCATGCATATGCATACTTTCGATATCAGTATTCATTGTTCGTTTCCTGTCCCTGATCCTCTGATGGACAGCTAGCCAATTAGAGATAACAGCAAAAGATTTTGCCTTTTCCTGTGCAGCTGGACTGTCAATGTAACCCATTTTTCTTCCTCTGGGACCTGATCTTTGTTGGAATTCCACTATTAAAAGGTAAAAGCTTTCAACTTATTTCACATATTGATTTCTTCTGTACCACCTTGAGATCTTGCGCAACTTATAACGCAGCAAATCACTCGCCATAAACATCATTGTTTCTAAAGTTGAGAGTTGTTCCAGCTATTGCTGAAAAGTGTGATCTCACGTGGCGTGGAGTCAACGGTTTGACTTTCAAACAACAAAAAAGCAACCTTTTCCAGTTTACATTATATGCTCCACATGTCTTCCAGAAGTCTCTCTTCAAGGCCATTATTTTTTTTATATGTCAGCCAGAAAGTTTCCCTGATGGAATTCTTAACATGAAAATGCCAGGTTAGCAAATGGAAACTACCTGGTAGGAACAACAATTGAGGTCAAGAGGCAATTCAATAAGGTTATGAAGCTGAATCAGCGCCATCCCCATTAACGCTTAATTAGATGGTTGAAAATCAGCTATCTTTTTCAATGGTTTCTGGACCAGTATCTAGTGTTCAGTATCTGGGGTTTCCATTGGCACAGAAGTGTAATAATTCATGGGCGGGTTTCTCCGTTCCCCGAAGCCAATTTTGTATTCGGCGATTGGGCGGCGAATCCCTTTTTACGATGGAATCGGAAGCGGCGCCTGTTTTCGCACGCTCAGCCCCCTCCAAAAAGGAGTCATCGAGGAGTGCACCACAAACCGTTAGGACGGCCTCACGACATCGCCAGGAGGCCCTCCTCCAATGCTTCGCCCCCAATGGGCCTAGTTTCCGACCGCGCGGGGGACGTGTGGTCTCAGCGGTCGGGAACCCGGCATGGCGGCTGCGGACTGTGTCCAGCGCTGCCACAGTCGGGCGGGAGCCGTGCTGCTGGCCGGGGGTGGCTTTGGCGAGGGCCTGGGGGACTGGTGGGGGTGACCACGGAGGCACTATCAGGCAGGTCGAGTCTGCGCACGGCCGCTGCAGGTCGTCGCCTTGCGCATGTGCAGCCACGGACCCGGCAATTCCCCAGCCGCTTTTGTCATGGAGGCCGGGCTGCTAGCCCCTCACCGGTCGGAAGATTGGTGCTGGGGCGCCACCGACTTTCTTGACGTAAAATGCCACGGATCCTCCGGACATAGCCTGAAAATCAGAGAATCCAGCCCCATATCTTTCTGGATGGTCCATTAAAGTGAAAGTTCCAATTAGATAGGCTATTGCATTGAACGCTGTGCTGACAGTACTGCAACTGTTAGAAAATGAAGATCATATTCTTATGAATCATAATTAGGGACATCTATGGCTCAAATCTAATCAAGAGAGTAAGTTTATCTATTTCATTCTCTCAATATGGATATCATGCTTGAGTAGATACATACATAACCTCAACCGACAAGTTGGAAACTTAACATCTGCTTGGAAGAAAAATATAGTTTACCATACGACCATAAGATATAGGAGCAAAATTCAGCCATTCAGCCCATCGAATCTGCCCCACCAGTAATCATGGCTGATCTGTTTCTTATCCCCATTCTCCTGCCTTCTCCCCATCACTCCAATCCCCTATTAATCAAGAACCTATCTATCTCAGTCTTAAAGACACTCAGTTATTTGGCCTCCACAACCTTCTGTGGCAAGGAGTTCCACAGATCCACTACCCTCTGGCTGAAGAAATTCCTCCTCATCTCAGTTTTAAACGTTTGTCCCTTCAATCTGAGACCATCATAGCATCTTGCTTTGGGATCAGGTTTACAGGCAGGAGTAGTAAAGAAAGTAATAGCAGTTAGATATTGATATCATGTAATATCAGCCCTGTGAAAATGACTTTGATGCATGCTTAACTCTGTACGTTCATTGTCCAGAGTGATGTTTCAAGCGTTTCGATTCAAGGAATAAATCAATCTTTTATCGTTGCATTTTGCCTTCTCCCAAAGGTGCATTGATTTAGTTTCAGAAACAAGAAACAAAGCACATGAAATATTAACATGCGCTATTCAGAAATTTGGGATTGGGACTGTTAACCATTTTGTATCATCATTCGCAAATACAGTAATTATCTTTGTCAAGTAAAAAACAGAAAAACAAATAAATTAAATGTGTTTTACTTTTACATAGGCTTCAGAGACTTGGAAACACTCAGCAATACTGAAATTGGGGCAATTTGCAAGGAATACAATCGGCTTCATCTGAAGCACTCCATGACCAATTGAACTACATTGGCCTGGAATTCACTCTGCACAAATGCTAAAGAGACAACGAGATGATGATTTGTTTCAGTATTCCTTGCAAATTTCCAGTCATGGAAAACTTAAAATAACCAAAAGATGTCAGCTTAGTTCACCAAATTACAGCCCCCCCCCCCCCCCACTCAAACAAAAATCACTTTGATAATCAATAAATAAAATGAAAACGTCTGTTTGACATTCCTTACTTCAGATGTGCTTTACACAGGCGGAAGGAATCTAACGGCAAAATTATTTTGAAACTCTTGCCTTAGAGTTGCTATAGCAACTTTCATTTGTTCTGAGTTCAAACCAGATGCTTTCTTCAGCTGAGCATTTTAATTAATTCTTCATTGCTGGAAACAAATTCTTGGATAATTTATCTTTCCTGTAGCTGCTTCATTTTAGTTCAAATTTAAGTTTTTTAAAAATGGCACTCATTTTTCTCTTCATTTTGTAAATTATTCTGTCCTATCTATCCCAATTCGCAACCACCTCACAGTATTCACTGTCGGAAAATACAGGCAGGTAATCTGTGCCTAGGATTACGTTCATGTTGTTCTTGAGCCACCTGCTGGAAGGTGTGTTGGAGCTCTACAGATTAAAATATCTTCCAGCGTATCGTCTTTCTGCTGGGCGACACCTTTTAGAGTCAAGCACATTGTCAGAATTGCAAACTTGAAAGGACCCCATGATGCAAGATGCTAATAATGAATAAGTAGTCAACCTGCAGCCCCCCCAAACCCTGTCCTGTCATACGTAAAGGTCTTAAAAAGGAAAATAAATTCAGATGTTATTTCCTCGACAGTTGTAATCAACAAGTCATCATTCTAGATATCATAAAGCATTTCAGTATCAGTCAAACTGTATGCTCACAGTAACAGAGAACATTCTGTTCATCCAGCATCTTTTCATCATTATGTTTTGTCAACTGGGTACATGTTAAATTAAGGTCGTTCAGCAGAACCTCTAAATATTTCTAAACGAAGAATAACAACATTAATCACAATTTTAAAGAGAAGAAAATCATCAGGCTCATCATCGGTCATGCAAGCACTGGACAATGTGATTTTGCACAGACTTGTCGCAATGTCCACACGTGATGATTACTGGGAGAAGCTGAAGAATAAAAGTGGACTGAGGGGAAATTTCGAGAGGAACTGTAGGAATTCCTCCCCTTTCCAATTTTATTCTTTATGTTCAGACGTCTTTAGTCCATGACATTCACTTGTTGCTATGGAAGCATGCTCCCTGCAGAGCACTACTTCAGCAAGCGTACTTTGTTAATTAATGAAATGGCTTCACGCCAACACAAGAAATCTTCTACACTGGTGACATTATCATTCTATGCATTTGCACCTCAAATCAAATTCTGAAACCTTAGTGACAGATTCATTCTGTGGCCTTGTGATTAATTAACACAGAGCAGAATTGCTATAACAATATGAAGTAGAATCATCAGCAACTCATACTAGCAGATTTTAACTGAAAGCTGCTCTCTGGCAGAAGACAGCATTGAGGAGTTAATTTGCTGCCTGCCAGAGGCAATAGGAGGCCATTACTGGCATTATTTAAATGTCACTGGTCTGTGCTGAGAAGAGGCTAAAGAATGGATGCCAACAGGGGATGTACAGACCTCCTGCCAGCTTCTCGGCAAATGACGAAGAGGAGGTTTTAGAAGGGGTAGGGAGGGGCATGTGTGGGAGGCTGTGGCTTTTCTTTCCCATAAAGAACAATTTTCACTTACCTAGAGTGCCACTTTGTCCTGCCCGCCAGCAGCTGACCTGATTTAGCCTGGCAAGAAAACAAGTACAATTTCCCCACTCAGGCACCACCGGGGTCCCACGGACATAGTTAGGACCCCTGTTTGCATCATAGAATTTACAGTGCAGAAGGAGGCCATTCAGCCCATCGAGTCTGCACCGGCTCTTGGAAAGAGCACCCTACCCAAGGTCCACACCTCCACCCTATCCCCATAACCCAGTAACCCCACCCAACACTAAGTGCAATTTTGGACACTAAGGGCAATCTAGCATGGCCAATCCACCTAACCTGCACATCTTTGGACTGTGGGAGGAAACCGGAGCACCCGGAGGAAACCCACGCACACACGGGGAGAATGTGCAGACTCCGCACAGACAGTGACCCAAGCCAGAATTGAACCTGGGACCCTGGAGCTGTGAAGCAATTGTGCTATCCACAATGCTACAGTGCTGCCACTATTCACAACCTGCAGCTACTTTTAGAGTGGAGCCCACTTGTGCCTGCAGAGTAGATTAATATCAGAGACGGCAAGAAAGAATCAAAGTTCCCACAGATAAATAACTTAGATGAAAAGCAAATTACTGCAGGATGCTGGAATCTGAATCAAAAGCAGAAAATACTGGACAATCTCAGCAGGCTTGACAGTATCTGTGGAGAGAGAAGGGAGTTAACGTTTCAAGTCTGGATGACTGACTCTTTGTCAAAGCTGTTAAATATCCTGCTTGTTTTTAACTTTCCACCCTTCTGTTTTCTGCTGGGTGAGTCAGGTTAACTCAAGCTTCTGTGTTGAGGCTGATTTCATAGAATCATAGAATTTACAATGCAGAAGGAGGCCATTCGGCCCATCGAGTCTGCACCAGCCCTTTGAAAGAGCACCCCAATTAAGCCCACGCCTCCGCCCTATCCTCATAACCCAGTAACCCCATCTAACCTTTTTGGACACTAAGGGCAATTTAGCATGGCCAATCCACCTAACCAGCATATCTTGGACTGTGGGAGGAACCCGGAGTACCGGAAGGAAACACACACAGACACGGGGAGAATGTGCAGATTCCACACAGACAGTGACCCAAGCCAGGAATCAAATCGGGGACCCTGGAGCTGGGATGTGGTGGCCAAGGAAGGTACATTTATAATGTAGCCAAACAGGTTGATTGTCAACCTCTCAATCCTTCCAATATGCCTATGGCAGGCAGCACAAACAGGAGAGCCTCCTGGTCAACCATGCTTGAATGGCACCTCCAAGTTGCTTTCCTGACTCCAGTTTTGTAAATTGTCCAGGCAAAAGTTAACTATGGAAGGGGACACAAACATGTGCTTTGTCTGCCTCATGTGCCATTAGGTACGGGGAATCTTGAAGTCTAATTAAAAAGCAATTTTGTTTGTATGTTTGGTCCCACAAAAGCTTGGAAATGCAGAAAGGTGAAAGTGAGCCTTTGAAATGCACATCCAACTCTGGGCTGTTTGCAAATACAAAACATTTGTATTTCACATTTTCCAGGCAGATGAAATGATCTTCCTGTTGTTACGGCACCCGAAGCTAGTGCACAGTCAATTCCAGCCCCTCTTGACCCGGAGTCGCAACACAATTGAAATTAACAAATAATTCTTAGAAAATACTTTGACTGCCCAATAACTACAGTCACCAGGTTTGTAAATTTAAACACAATAACTTTTTGTTAATAACAACAACTATAATTAAATAAGCAGCAAATACGACTGGTTAACAATTACCTAGTTCATAACCCCCCTTCTTTAACTCAGCCCATCCTCTACACACACAAGACAGACAAACACAGGGGGAGGAAAAGGTGTATAGAAAATATCGCTAAAAGTAAAAGGATAAATGTCTTTGTTTCAGATGGACATCTTCCAATACATCTTTCTTTTTAATCTAGGCCTTCAGTTGGGTGTTCTTGCTTTCAGTCTGTAATGGTTGTCACTGTAGATTCATCAGAATCTCAAGATTTCTCTGCAGATTCAGAAACAGCAGGCAGGAAACATTTCTGGAGAAAAAGAGAGAGAGAGAGCAACTCCCAGCTTCTTCTCTCAGTGTCTAGGACCTTCTCTCTGAGTCCTCAGAAAACTCCACCTGGCTGAACCCAATCACTGTCTGTCGCCGGGTAGAATACGGTCTTTGGCCAATCCATTGGCCACCAGCCAACCAATCAAACTCAATCCCGCCATTCTCTCGGGTGCCAGAAAGTCTCTGTTCTTCTGTTAAAAATCTAAATCTTCATAGCGCAGTGTACTATTTTACAACTTTTGAGTTCTTCACTTACTCTGCTCGAGTAAAAGGTGTGTGTCCATTACATATCCATGGATCAAAAATGATAATGACAAAGTAAAAGAAATGGGAAATAAAGGAATCAACAGGAAGGATCCTTACACTGTGTTGATGTAAATATTGATTCCAGTCATTGCTGCAATATTTGCACACTTTATGAGCTTAACTTAAGCAGTTTATGGTGAAGCAAGATAGAAACAATAGAAGAGGCATGTGTAAGTGTTCAGAAAGCCTGTGCTGCCATTGTGAAGTGGGAAATCAAGCATAGCGGCCAGCCCACCTGATTCACAGCACCTAATCAGAAGCATTGCCAATCACTTGTGATTGGACCTTTGTGTCCAGTTTGTCTTTCTCTCAAGCAAAACTCTTCAGAGGTGAACCTGATATCCCTTAATAGTCTTAATTTTCTATTATCATTTTAAATACTTCAATTGCAATTCTGGGGAAATGTCCTCGATAGTCTCACAACTGTTTCTGTGAAAACATTTTCATTGAATTGCTTTGAACCAGTTTGACCCAGGCCCTAAGATAATGTTCTTTTGTTCAGGTTTTCACTACATCAGGAAGGAGTCAGTTTCTTTCACTATAAGACCATAAGGCATACGAGCAGAAGTAGGCCATTCAGCCCATCAAGTCAGCTCCACCATTCAATGAAATCATGAATGATCTGATGCGATAACCCTCAAATCCAGTTTCCCGCCTTATCGCCATAACCTTTGATTCCCTTACTGATTAAACATCTGTCTATCTCAGCCTTGAACATACTTAATGGTCCAGTCTCTACAGCTCTCTGAGGTAAAGAATTCCACAGATTCACTACCCTCTGAGAGAAAGGAATTATCCTCATCCCTGTTAAATGGATGACCTCCTTACTCTGAGATTATGCCCTCTGGTCCTAGAAAACAACCTCTCAGAACTTACCCTATCATGCCCCTTAAGAATCCTACATGTCTCAATTAGGATGGCTCTCATTCTTTTAAACTCCAATGAGTACAGGTCCAACCTACTCAACCTCACCTCAAAAGAAAAAACCTCTGGGCGGAATTCTCTAATAATGGGGCTATGTCCCCACGCCCGCGAAAAAATGCGTGCAAATCACTCTGGACTTAGCAGGGCCCCGGGGTGCTCCTCACAGCTCCAGCTGCTGATACGGGGCGCTACACTTCCGGTCGGGGGTCCACGCATACGCACGGCAGCTGCCTGTGTCGGCGCCCCGCGCAATATGGCCGATCCACACCGCGGAGTGACAGCAAGAAGATATGCGCCCCGCTGATCACACGCGCCCGGGGATTGGTGGTCCCTGATAAATAGCCTGCACATCCTGGAGGGCCCCCCGGTGAATGATTCCCCCACCCCCACCAGCACGGCCGCGGACTGAATCCGCAGCTGCCACGCCGAGTGCCCGCCAGGTGGAACCATGAGAGAACCATGCCGGCGGGAACTTGGCCAGCTGCACTGGGAGAATCGCCGCGGGGGCCTTTTCAATGGCCCCTGACCGGCGCCGCGTCGACCGCGTGCACCCAGTTGGGGACTGGAGAATCACGGGAGCAGCGCCCAGTCCAATCGCGGGTCTGACGCCCATTCTCTGCCCCTGCGCCGAGCGCAACTTTGGCGCGGAGGCTCAGAGAATCCTGCCCTCTATATCCGAGATCAACCGACCATGTGACTATGCTTCAATCGCTTTAAATACTTTAATTACATCACCCCTTAATCTCAACATCATTACTATGCCCCTTTATTGCAGGTATGACTCTAGTTAATCACTGTGGTGTTGGGCGTTCTGACACACAGATGAGCCAACACGGTTGTATATGGTACAACGCTATTTTATTTAAACTTTCTATGTACAGTTTTGTCTTGATACTCTGCACGTGGGGATTCCCTGTTTGTGATCTTGAAACAGGTCTTGTCCGTGTCTTTGTCCCCAGACCTACTGTCCACTAGGTGTCGTGTTCGTGCTTTTATGTGGTTGCTGTCTTTGTGTGTGATTGGTTGTGGTGTTGTGTGCTCTGATTGGTCTGTTGGTGTGTCCATCATGATGTGTGTGTTTGAATATCATGACAATCACCTCTGAAATTCACCAAGTTCAATGCATTCTTCTATTTTGGGACAGCCTGGAAGGGCACTTTTCTGGTATTGTCTTCCTAGTGAGGGACCTTGCCAGAAGCACATGTTAGAAATTTGAGAACACATTAATTTTGTGCACCTGGAAAACTGGGATATGTTGCTGACAGGTGAGGTTGTCCAAAGTAAGAGTAAAGTCAGAAGATTATCCCAGAATTCCAAGGGCACTTTAAATAACTGCAGTAGCATTTATGATAACCAGCAAACATCAGATTTTTCTCATTGTTTTTGCAGCTGTCATCTAGTGACATACACCTAGAACTGAAAATTATTTTATTCATCTACAACTCCACCTTCCCCTCCACTAGTCTTGTCCCCCACAACACGCCCCCCCCCCCCCCCAGTTACATGGTAGATCTACTATTCATACACCCAAATTCTGCATCAATGCATTTTATATTCAATCAAATATACCGTTGCTCAATATATTCCCATAAACCAGAGATTCCTTAACTGTTTTTACAATAGTCCTCATGGAGATACACGCGCCATCCTTGAACCGCTCTTTCTAAGAAACAGAATGGGGGTGAAAGTAGGTTGCTGGTGAGAGAGTTTGAGGCACGGTGCACTATACAGGCACATAAAGATCAAAAATGGGTCCAAGATATGGTGCACACTTCAGGTAGGAAGTGTGGAGGATTTCCCCTTCATAATGGAGTTTGCACATGCACAGCTAACATTAACCTTCACAGCAAGGTGATGACAGAAATCAGCTGGTTCTTCACCATTGCTGTCATTTTTCATCACCTGATTTCAAACAGTAGCAGCTTGGCTTAACACACAACTGGGCAGAGTTTTAGGGATGGCTATCCACATACCTCCCCTCTGTAAACCGAGCATGATGATGTCAGGTCCGGTTCCCGACATTGTGACTCCCAAGTGTAATAATACAGAAGGTGAGCAGAACATAAATTCAGAAGTCCGCCCAACATCTGATAAAAGTCAACAAAGAAATGCTTGAGGCAATGAAATTAGGAGCCACTAACTTCCTGGCTCCCCAACATTGGATTTGGGGGGTACCCCAAAGCTGCAGTGGGGGAATCCCTCTCAGAAGTTCCCACGTTAAGGGTTTACACAGCAATTTTCTAGAAGCGCAAACTTCCTCTGGACAATTGCGCTCAGCTGGGAACCATCCGACAGAGTGAGTTAAATCGCTAATTTCGGATGGTTCTGCCTGTTTTATCCTGATAGTTACTATGAAATAGTTAAAAGAAATGAAAGAACTTCTAACTTTGGCATAACTATTTTAAACACCCAGACAGAGCCCCGCATGGGACACCGCCGACACACTCATGAATCTCCAGGGGACTCCCCCATACTACCACCCCCAACTATGCAACCCTCCCTGCACATTATTACCCCCCCTACACCGACCTGACCCAACCAAACCCAAACCCCTCCCTCCCGAATGTCCAACACCACCCCCGACCTGGATAACTGAAACCCCCAAACATCAACCCCCCCCCCCCCAATGTTTAACATCTCTCTCCCAATGACCAAACCCTGTCCATGTCCAAACCCCCATTACCCAAAACCCATTTACTTACCTCAGACACTTACCTTCGCCTGGCCTGTTATTTTCAATGGACATTTAAACCCACCTGCTTTACGGCAGCTGGTTCTGTAAAGAAGGGGCCGGCCATGCCCTTCTTCACTCTGCTTCCTTTACACTTCAACACTGGAGCCAGGGGCCTGCTGCGCTGCTTGAATTTCAACCAGCCTGAGTCAGGACCGTCAGGTCAGACAGGCACTTAAGAATTTTAGCGTAGGTAAGTAGATATGGAGTGTCAATCTGATGCCAGATGTCACTCTGAGGAGGTTTGGGCCAAAAACGTCCTCAATTTATTGTTGCCCATGCAGTTTTCGGTTGGTTGCATGAGCCATACAGTAGGGAAGGAATTTCTGTAGGGAAGGTCGACTCAGCAATACTAAGGCTGCACATCAGAGCTGATGAGAAGAGGGTAGTGAAGAGTTTAGGTTGCATCGAGACTGTAGGAGAGGTGAGAGAATTGGCCTCAGGCACCTTTATGCACACTTCTGAGGGGGTACTGCTGAAGGATTCACCTGGAAAGGAGCGAGCTTGAAGAGGGGCTGGCTGCAGCCACAAAACAACCCTTACAGGGTAGGCTGACACAACGGAATCACAGGAGGTTGGGGCACTCCACCGGAAGCTCCTGAAGCAAGGAGGAGGGGAGCTGGTCAAGGGGAACAACAACCTGCTGGCCAGTCACTTGCAGGGTTTGGTGATGCTGAAGGCCAGAATGTCTCAGAGAGGAACATAGACAGGGCCACCCAAGGAGAAGTAAGGCTGGTGCACAGGCAGTGCTCAAATTCCCTCTGGATGGCAAGCAACTATATCTTAGGTGGATGTGTCTCTCCAGGGAGGCGGGTACATCTATTTGCAGCAGGCTTGCAGGAGAAATAAGTTCAAAATGTGTGGGTAGCCACCCAGTGCCTGTGGCACTGAAGGTCATAGTGGTCTTGAATTTCTATGCTTTGGAATCCTTTCAAGGATCAGCAGGAGATCTGTGTGGCCTCTCACAATCAGCAACCCCTCATTGCATCAGGCTTGTCACTGATGCACTTTTCAGAAGAGTGGACAACTGCATCAAGTTCACTGCTGAAGAAGACAACTAGACTCAGAGAGAAGGAGGCTTTGCAGCCATTCTGGTGCCAAGTGAAAGGAGTTAGCAAGACACCAGTTCATCAGCCAGTCCAAAGGTCTCCTTAATGTGCAGGTTGTTTGCTACCACTACCTTTGGATCCTGCAAATATGTTCACAGGATCTTACCCACAATGTAGCCGTCCTCAGGCATTCCCCTGTGCTAATTGTACCATTAGCACAACTAGGTTGCTGGATAATTTAAGGCAAGGGCTATCTGTTAAAGAATTGACAGATGAGAATGTTGGCAACTGGCAAGTCTCCTCAGATGAACAATCCAACAATGGTTCAGAGGCAGAAAATTAGGATCCAAATTATCATGCCGTAACACATGAGGGTCAGCAGAGAATGGCCATCAGGGAAATGTGGGAGTCCCCAGAGTGACGCAAGTTCAGAGAACCAACTGTAAGTCTATCCTCACCAGCAGTAAGGAAATGCCACCACGTTATGTCCGTCAACCCCCATCGACACCACATTGGTCATTGACTTCAGGAAGCAAAGTACTGTACACAACCCTGTCAGCAACAACGGGGCCGAGGTGGAGATGTTTAGCAGTTTCAAATTCCTAGGGGTGCACGTCTCCAAAAATCTGCCCTGGTCCACCCATGTCGACGCTACCACCAAGAAAGCATAATTCAGCACCTGTACATCCTCAGGAAACTAAGGAAATTTGGCATGTCCACATTAACCCTTACCAACTTTTACAGATGCACCATCGAAAGCATCCTATCGGGCTGCATCACAGCCTGGTATGGCAACTGCTCGGCCCAGGACCGCAAGATACTTCAGAGAGTCGTGAACACCGCCCAGTCCATCACACGAACCTGCCTCCCATCCATTGACTCCAACTACACCTCCCGCTGCCTGGGGAAAGCGGGCAGCATAATCAAAGACCCCTCTCACCCGGCTTACTCACTCTTCCAACTTCTTCCTTCGGGCAGGAGATACAGAAGCCTGAGAACACACACGAACAGACTCAAAAACAGCTTCTTCCGCGCTGTTACCAGACTCCTAAATGACCCTCTTATGGACTGACCTCATTAACACTACACCCTGTATGCTTCATCCGATGCCGGTGCTTATGTAGTTACATTGTATACCTTGTGTTGCCCTATTATGTATTTTCTTTTCTTCCCTTTTCTTCCCATGTACTGAATGATCTGTTGAGCTGCTCGCAGAAAAATACTTTTCACTGTACCTAGGTACACGTGACAATAAACAAATCCAATCCAATCTAATCCAATCCATTGTCAACATCCCAAAGGCCGGTATCAACGCACTTCTCATTGAGCCACCCTCTGAGGTCCATCAAAAACAGCCATGGACTTGCTTATTGCCATCAGGTAGTTGTGAAACCCTTCACAAAATGGCGCAATCATAACAGGTGGCAATAATTTTTTTAAGTGCATCAGAACAATATAACATTCAACTTAAAATTTTGAACAAACACCCTACAGTGACTTTGTGATTTATTAATGTGTGCTACACTGTAATGCTCACCCTTCACTGCCAACTGCGCTTGAGTCAGGCAGCTGACACTGCTGCCTTGTTGGCCTGGCTGATCTTGATGAACATCCTCTAATCACCTGAGGCCATGAGGGCCTGGGTGAGAGCCCAGGCATTGTGAGGGAAACCTTACTGGGTGGCAGGAGCCTCTCCTGTCACCATGACACCATAAGGCACTGGTGTCACTGGCAGTTGGGCAGAGGGGGTGCTGTCACCATCCATGAATGTGCAATAAAAACAGAAAATTCTGGAAATGCTCAGAAGATCAGGCAGCATCTGTGGAGAGATAAACAGAGGCCGCGATTTAGCAGCCATGCTAGCTGCAGCCGCAAATTCCGTGATAGCCGCTAAATCTCACAAGAAGCCAAATATGGGATTTGCGACGACGTGATCTTGGAATGAAATTTTCCCTGCCTGCCCGCTGGTGACGTAATCAGGTGTATGTCCTGGATCGCTGCAGGCCTGATTAGCATATTTTATAATAAATGTGAATCTCATTCTCGGACTTAATGCCGCAACTTTCATGACAGAATTTATTATCAAGATGGAGAGTGAAGTAGTTGATTCGGAGACTAGGGTGCTGAATCTTAATAAAGGGAATTATGAGGATATGAGGCGTGAGTTGGCCTTTATAGATTGGGGAGAGTTACTTAAAAGGATGACAGTGGATAGACAATGGCAAACATTCAAGGAACGCATGGAGGAAATACAGCAACTGTTCATTCCTGTCTGGCACAAAAGTAAAGGGGGTAAGTGGGCCAATCCATGGCTTACAAAGAGAATTAGAAATAGTATCCGATCCAAGGAAGAAGCATACAGATTGGCCAAGAAAAGTAATGGTTCTGAGGATTGGGAGCAGTTTAGAATTCAGCAAAGAAGGACAAAGGATAAAAGGAAATTGATTGATTAAGAAGGTGAAAGTACAGTACGAAAGGAAGCTTGCAGGGAACATAAAGACTGACACTAAGAGTTTCTACAGCAATGTGAAGAGAACGAGATTGGGAAAGAGAAATGTAAGTCCCCTGCAGACAGAAACAGGGGAATGCATAATAAGGGATAAAGAAATGGCTGAGCAATTAAATACATTCTTTGGTGCTGTCTTCACAAATGAGGACACAAATCAGATCCTAGAAAAGTTGGAGAATGAAAGGTTTAGTGAGAGGGAAGAACTGAGGGAGATCAACATTTGTAGAGAAATGGTGCTGGGAAAACTGATGGGATTGAACAAAGAACAAAGAAATGTACAGCACAGGAACAGGCCCTTCGGCCCTCCAAGCCCGTGCCGACCATACTGCCCGACTAAACTACAATCTTCTACCCTTCCTGGGTCCGTATCCTTCTATTCCCATCCTATTCATATATTTGTCAAGATGCCCCTTAAATGTCCCTATCGTCCCTGCTTCCACTACCTCCTCCGGTAGCGAGTTCCAGGTACCCACTACCCTCTGCGTAAAAAACTTGCCTCGTACATCTACTCTAAACCTTGCCCCTCTCACCTTAAACCTATGCCCCCTAGTAATTGACCCCTCTACCCTGGGGAAAAGCCTCTGACTATCCACTCTGTCTATGCCCCTCATAATTTTGTATACCTCTATCAGGTCGCCCCTCAACCTCCTTCGTTCCAGTGAGAACAAACTGAGTGTATTCAACCGCTCCTCATAGCTTATGCCCTCCATACCAGGCAACATTCTGGTAAATCTCTTCTGCACCCTCTCTAAAGCCTCCACATCCTTCTGGTAGTGTGGCGACCAGAATTGAACACTATACTCCAAGTGTGGCCTAACTAAGGTTCTATACAGCTGCAACATGACTTGCCAATTCTTATACTCAATGCCCCGGCCAATGAAGGCCAGCATGCCGTATGCCTTCTTGACTACCTTCTCCACCTGTGTTGCCCCTTTCAATGACCTGTGGACCTGTACTCCTAGATCTATTTGACTTTCAATACTCTTGAGGGTTCTACCATTCACTGTATATTCCCTACCTGCATTAGACCTTCCAAAATGCAGTACCTCACATTTGTCCGGATTAAACTCCATCTGCCATCTCTCCGCCCAAGTCTCCAGACAATCTAAATCCTGCTGTATCCTCAGACAGTCCTCATCGCTATCCGCAATTCCACCAACCTTTGTGTCATCTGCAAACTTACTAATCAGACCAGTTACATTTTCCTCCAAATCATTTATATATACTACAAAGAGCAAAGGTCCCAGCACTGATCCCTGTGGAACACCACTGGTCACAGCCCTCCAATTAGAAAAGCATCCCTCCATTGCTACCCTCTGCCTTCTATGGCCTAGCCAGTTCTGTATCCACCTTGCCAGTTCACCCCTGATCCCGTGTGACTTCACCTTTTGTACTAGTCTACCATGAGGGACCTTGTCAAAGGCCTTACTGAAGTCCATATAGACAACATCTACTGCCCTACCTGCATCAATCATCTTAGTGACCTTCTCGAAAAACTCTATCAAGTTAGTGAGACACGACCTCCCCTTCACAAAACCGTGCTGCCTCTCACTAATACGTCCATTTGCTTCCAAATGGGAGTAGATCCTGTCTCTAAGAATTCTCTCCAGTAATTTCCCTACCACTGACGTAAGGCTCACCGGCCTGTAGTTCCCGGGATTATCCTTGCTACCCTTCTTAAACAGAGGAACAACATTGGCTATTCTCCAGTCCTCCGGGACATCCCCTGAAGACAGCGAGGATCCAAAGATTTCTGTCAAGGCCTCAGCAATTTCCTCTCCAGCCTCCTTCAGTATTCTGGGGTAGATCCCATCAGGCCCTGGGGACTTATCTACCTTAATATTTTTTAAGACACCCAACACCTCGTCTTTTTGGATCACAATGTGACCCAGGCTATCTACACCCCCTTCTCCAGACTCAGGTGGATAAATCCCCAGAGCCTGAGAATCTGCATCCCAGACTTCTTCAGGAGGTGGCTCTGGAAATAGTGGATGCATTGGTGGTCATCTTCTGGGATTCTATAGACTCTGGAACTGTCCCTGCAGATTGGAGGGTAGCTCACGTCACTCCGATATTCAAAAAGGGAGGTAGAGAGAAAGCAGGGAATTATAGACCAGTAAGCCTAACATCGGTCGTGGGGAAAATGTTTGAATCCATTATCAAGGACTTTATGGCGGAACATTTAGAAAGCCGTGGCAGGATTAGTCATAGTCAGCATGGATTTATGAAGGGAAAATCATGCTTTACAAATCAGTTGGAATTCTTTGAAGAGGTAACCAGTACAGTCGACAAGGGGGAGCCAGTCGATGTGGTATATTTGGATTTTCAGAAGGCGTTTGACAAAGTCCCACATAAGAGATTATTGTGCAAAATTAAAGCGCATAGGATTGGGGGAAATGTATTGAGGTGGATTAGAAAACTGGTTGGCAGAGAGGAAACAAAGAGTAGGAATTAATGGGTCCTTTTCAAATTGGCAGGCAGTAACCAGTGGGGTACCACAGGGATCGGTTCTGGGACCCCTGCTATTTACAATATATATTAATGATTTGGATGAGGGAACAAAATGTAACATCTCAAAGTTTGCAGATGATACCAAATTAGGTGGCAGGGTGAATTGTGACGAGGATGCAGGGAGCCTACAGCAAGATCTGGACAGGTTGGGCGAGTGGGCAAACCAATGGCAGATGCAGTATAATTTGGATAAGTGTGAGGTTATTCATTTTGGAAGCAAAAACAGGAAGGCAGATTACTACCTGAATGGGAGGGGAGTGTGCAGCGGGACCTGGGTGTCCTTGTGCACCATTCGCTGAAGGTAAGCATGCAGTTGCAGCAGGCGGTAAAGCAGGCTAATGGTATGTTGGCCTTCATTGCAAGAGGTTTTGAGTATAGAAGCAGGGATGTGTTGCTGCAATTGTATAGTGCCTTGGTGAGGCCTCACTTGGAGTACTGTGTGCAGTTTTGGTCTCCTTCTCTGAGGAAGGATGTTCTTGCTCTAGTTTGGGTTTGTTCTCACTGGAGTTCAGAAGAATGAGGGGGGAATCTCATAGAGACTTATAAAATTCTAACAGGACTAGACAGGGTAGATGCAGGGAAGATGTTACCAATGATAGGTGGGTCCAGAACCAGGGGTCAAAGCCTGATGATTCAGGGTAAACCATTTCGGACAGAGATAAGGAGACACTTCTTCACACAAAGAGTGGTGAGCCTGTGGAATTCATTACCACAGGAAGTAGTTGATGCTAAAACTTTGAATATATTCAAGGGGCAGCTGGATGTAGCACTTGGGGAGAATGGGATCAAAGGCTATGGGGAGAAAGCAGGATTAGGCTATTGAGTTGGATGATCAGCCATGATCGTGATAAATGGCGGAGCAGGCTAGAAGGGCCAAAAGGCCTCCTCCTGCTCCTATCTTCTATGTATCTATGTATCACTTTGTTTGCAAAACACGCATTTGAGCAAAAGTAGAAAATTATGACATCAGCGTCACTGAAAACAAATGGGAAATAACTGAAAATGCTTAAATTGATGAGAAAATCACTTCCGTTACAAAATAAGCATCTGGCAAAAAGTAGAAAATTATGATATCCACCTCACTGAAAACCAATGGCAAATAACTTTAAATGCATCAATCGATGAGAGAATTACTTAGGTTGCAAAACACAGACGCTATGCTAAATTGCCCTCAGTGTCCAAAATTGCCCTTAGTGTTGGATGGGGTTACTGGGTTATGGGGATAGGGTGAAGGTGTGGGCTTGGGTAGGGTGCTCTTTCCAAGAGACAGTGTAGACTTGATGGGCCGAATGGCCTCCTTCTGCACTGTAAATTCTATGAAACTTTTGCCTCAGCTTATCTCCCAACCCAGCCGATCTGACGTCATGCCTGCGTGAATCACTACTGGTTTTCAAAAATGAAAAACAATCATGATGACCATGCTGGGCACATAGTTAAGTATAGCCTTCGGGTGGTGAGGGACATGGCTGGGCAGTGCCCTGACAGCCTCTGGGCACACTGACAGCCTCTGGGCACTGCCAGGGTTGGCCGTCTGGGGGAGCACCATTGAGGGGGGTTCCCTTTATGTGTGATTGGTTGGGGGGGGGGGTGATTTGCTGGATGCCTGTGAGGGGGGTGAAGGGCCAAGGCCTACAGGTAGGGGAGTGCCCCGATGCCTTGGGAAGTCAGGGGCTCCCAAATACCTGGGGAGGGGGAGGCATCCCACTGCTTGCGTGGTGTGGGAGATGGAATGCCCCAATGCTTGCACGATGGGGACGCCACGATGCTTGGGAGGTGGGGTCCTTTAAAGACGGTGCCCCTCAGTAGATCTCAGTAGAGCAGGCCTCGCCAACTCCATCAGGTACCGCCCCGCCAGTGTGAACGCACAAATCACGCCCCCAGTTTCTCTGTGCAGTGAGTGCCAGAAAATCTGGAGTGAAAACTCAGATGTGCATCTGGAGAGAATTTGGGAAAATTCTGCCCAGAGATAATGCTTCCATCTCCAACTCTTCCTTTCCCTTCCTTGACATCCCTGTCTCCAATTCTGGTGATAGGCCATCAAATAATATACAGTTCTCCATCTCTATTGCCTCTGTTCCGATGATGCAACCTTCCACACCATTCTAGATGTCTTCATTTTTCTTCAGCTGTGGATTCCCGCCTTCCAACCCCCCAGTATATTTCACCGGGCTCTCGACCGTATCTGCCACATTTCCTGCACTCTGTTCCCATTATTTCCCTTCCTCCCAGAAATACTTAGGATTCCCATTATCCTCACTTTCCACCACACCAGCCTCCATAATTCAAAGGATCATTTTCTGCCAATTTAATTACCTCCTGGATGATGCCACCTCCATACACATCTTCCCCTCACCTCCCCTTTCAGCATTCCAAAAGGATTATTCTCTCCATGATACTCTGGTCCACTCCTCAATCACCTCCAGCACCCCATCTCCTCCCCACAGCACATTTCCTTGCTCAGGAAATGCAACACATGCCCTTTTACCTCCTGTTTACTCACCATTCAAGGTCCCAAACATTACTTCCAGGTGAAGCAGCAATTTACATTTACATCTTTTAATTTAGTCTACTGTAGTCACTACTCACAATGTGGTGTCCTCTACATTAGGGACCCAACGCTGAGTTCAACCATTTCAGTTCGCAAACTCTATCTCATTTTGTTTCCTTTTCTTTGTATATTTTTGGTTTTTCTTTTAGTTTCACTGTCATACAGCAGCACATCTGCTCTAGGCACATCTTTTGTTTCTTTACTTGTCCCATCACCATTCCATTTGGCCCTGGAAGACATTCGATCTCTCCAGTCTTCCCATCCTATCACGGACATTTGTGTTTCCCTTGTCCCAGCCACCCCAGCTCCAACCCAGTGCATTGGCAACTTTCCCAGTTCTGATGAAAAGTCATCAGTCTCAAATGTTAAGTCTGTTTCTCTCTTCATAGTTGCTGCCTGACTGAATGTTTCCGGAATTTTGCATTTTTATTTCAGATTTCCAGCATTACAATATTTCACTTTTCGCGTGAATGTGCTGCTCATTCTGGCTCTCCCCAAGAGTCCCAATCTTTCAAAGGAGGAAGCTATGCATGTAGATGAGAAAAATATCCCCGAACCCATAACCTGAATAGACCCTGCCTACTGTCTTTGCCAGAGTGTGCACACCCTCTGGAAACTCCAGCAGATCTTTACATACCTCCCATTAGACATCCAACAACTGCCATCCCAAGGACAATTCCAGAGACCCATCATCTGCCTGGGGCTGAGGATTATACTGAACTCCCACACTGCTCCAAGAGTCAGAGACCTAGACTGTCACAGCCTCCGGTCCTGCTCTGGCAATTGCCTGGTACTGGAAGGGTGCCACCATTTCGGCCGACACGCACATGCTTACTGAGGTGCAAGTATCTGAGCTTGTGTAAGGTGTAGAGCAGGAGAGCATGATGTAACTGCTAAGTTCCCTCCGCTCCCTCAGGGATGATGACTGACTTGTTCAAGAAAAGACAAGGATGAGCACAACTCACCACAGATGAAGACTGAGAAAAGATCGCTGCATCTCAGACAGTGATTTCTCACAACAGTCGCCTGCCATCAAGGTGGTCACCTGCAGACATTACCACACATACACCCATCCTTTCCTCCATCCCAGCTATGTACCTGCACCCACCAATACCAAGAGATGGCCCCTTGAATGCTCACCACCCTTGCCGTAACTCTCATAATCTCTGGTGCTTCTGTTGACGTCACAAAACTCCAACATGTCATTTAACCTTTCTCACCTTCACAGCCAGCCCCCAAAATCTTGACAGGGTGTTGAGGCTCCTTGAGTTGGCATTGTGGGTGTGTGGAGACCATTTATCCACTCCCTGGCTAACAGCTCTCACTCACAACAAATACACCCTTTTCCAATACGTCAGAAGTTAGCCTCTTGTCTTACCCATGCTGCAAGGAAAAGGTTGTTCACGCTATTGCAGCAATGTAGCCAGGTCCTATAGATGGGCCCAAAGCTGCAGACTTCTTCTGTCATCCCCTACCAGGCATATTTAGTTCGACGGGAATGTCTCCTCTTCCTCTGATGCGGGAGGAGGCCTCCTGTCATTGAGTCAAATACCGGAGAAGGGCACATAGGAAGCCTTCGTAAAACTGGGGGACCACCTGTAACCAGGTTTCTTACATTGCTCCAGGTTGGTGACTGTCTGTGTGGAGTTTGCACTTTCTCCCAGTGTCTGCGTGGGTTTCCTCCGGGTGCTCCGGTTTCCACCCACAGTCCAAAGATGTACAGGTCATGTGGATTGGCCATGCTAAATTACCCCTTAGTGTCCGAACGTTAGGTGGGGTTATGGGGGTAGGGGAGGTAGGTGAGCCTTCAGAGGGTCAGTACGGACTTGATGGGCCGAATGATCTTCTTCTGCACTGTTTAAAACAAAAAGTAGTCTGATTGCCTTTTTCGAGTGAGTACTGGTGGGTGAAAACCGGGATAAACCGAAAACAGTCATAGTGAGTGCCTCAGGAGGGTGAGGGCTGGCAGAGATGGTGAAAGCCCCTCTCCCTATCTCCAGTAGATTTTTATTGGCTTCCCTTGTACATGGGCTCACTGCATGTATGATGCACCCCGCCCGCCCCACCACCCCATTGCTCTGATGTGAACAATCAGCAGTCTGGTTTGGGTGGGGGTGGTGGGATGGAGGGTTGGGGCTGGGTTTCTTGGGGGTGGTAGTCTGGGAAAGTCGGGGCCGGGGTGCAGTGGTGGGGGCACCCATATGGCCGGTGTCACTCTGCAGAACCAGGGGCCAAGGTGGGTGGTCAGTGGAGTGTGCAGCAAAATGGCTGCCTTGGACTTCCAGTGGCGTGGGTGAGCAGGGCGGCCGCAACAACAAGAGCTCCCGCCGGTGGCCGCGATTCGCGGCGATTTCGGAGAAATCCCCGAGTCCTCACGCACTCCCCGACTATCGTCGGCCTTTGGGGCTGCCACGAGCAGCCAGCGGGGCCGGTTTAAAAACCGGCGAAGAACCCCGCACGGGTGTCGGGCGGCGGAGGCTGAGGCGCCGGGCCCGGTGCGGCAGGTCAGAGCAGCGGGGGCGGAGCTACGAGGAGACCGACGCGGCAGGCCCGAGGCCAGGGCACTATGTAGGGAGATCACGTTGGATGGCTCACACCTAGGAAGAAGAAGGAAGGTTGAAGCCTGGTCCCAGGTGAATGCAGAGGCGAAAGAAAGAAGGTTTAAGGAAGTTTGGTGAAAGTTTTTTTTTCTCTCTCCCCCCTTTTTTTTTCAAAAAAGTAGAATGTCAGATTGATGAAGGACAGGAGGGTGAATGGGGAGAGAGGAGAAAAGAAAGAAGATAAAAAACAATAAGCCGCTAAAGGATGCGAAGAGCAGCGTTGAAGAAAGGAGGAAACGCGGGTTCGCCGCCGAAGGAGAAGTCGAGCAAAAGTGTTGACAGGATGGTGGAAGCCGAACTGCAAGGCGGGGCCGCA
Organism: Scyliorhinus torazame; assembly: GCF_047496885.1. Taxonomy (NCBI): domain Eukaryota; kingdom Metazoa; phylum Chordata; class Chondrichthyes; order Carcharhiniformes; family Scyliorhinidae; genus Scyliorhinus; species Scyliorhinus torazame. The sequence continues at coordinate 317,972,343 of NC_092707.1, read as the reverse complement.
CTACTTACAGTGGAGAAGATAACCGAGGTGATGGTGGTGGAGCTGGAAAAACAGTTTGTGAGGCACATGGAGATCCTGAGGAAAGAGACGGCGGTCGTGTTGAGGTCATTGGTGGAGGAGGCAATCAGCCGAGGTGAGAGAGCAGGGCGAGAAGATGAAGGCGGTGGAGGAGGCCGTGACACGACACAGCGACCAGGTCACCTCGATGGGGGACGAGCTGCAGAGGGTGGTGGAGGTTAACAGAGGACTCCGAGCAAAGCTGGAAGACTTGGAAAACCGCTCAAGGCGGCACAATCTGAGAATTGTGGGCTTGCCCGACGGGACAGAGGGCCCAAGGCCAACAAAATACTTTGCTAAGAAGTTGGCGGAGTTGATGGGGGAGGGTGAGAACCCCACCCTGTACGAGCTAGACCGAGTTCATCGGTCATAAAGGCCGAAGCCCAAAGTGAATGAGCCGCCAAGGTCAGTAATTATTTGCTTCCAGAAGTTTTGCATGAAGGAGAAGGTATTAAGCAGGAGCGTGAGGTGCTGTGGGATGGTACTGCGGTTCGGATCTACCAGGACTTGACGGTGGGGTTGGCAAAAAGACGAGTGGCGTTTGGGCGAGTGAAGGCGGCTTTGTACAAGAAGGGGGTGCGATTTGGTGTGGTGTACCCGGCGAAGTTGAGAGTAGCATATAACGCCAAAGACTTTTATTTTGAGACAGCGGAGGCGGCTGAGGCGTTCATGAGGGCAGAAGGCTTGGGACAGACGTGAAGAGCGGAACTGGAAGAGAGACTGTGGACTGTGTTTGAGCGGCTGGAAAACGTACAAATGTTGCAACTTTCTTTTTACTGATTCGTATTGAAATTTACTTCTCTTTGCATTGTTACAGAGTTCAAGTTAATGGCGTTCTGTGCTGCGACGGTTAAATGTTATGTTAGTGAAATGTAGGGGTTGGATTGTTGGGTTTCTTTTGGTGTTTCTTTCTCTGGGACTGGGTGGAAGGGGGCGAGAGGTCTTGGCGGGGGGAGCCACCCGGGCTAGCTAACTAAAATCAGTTAGTGAAAGGGGGTGAGGTGAGAGGAGGACTGCGGACGTTGGAGCCTGGATAGCAGGCTTCAATGGGCCTACGAGGTGAGCAAGAGGGGGTGGAGGGATGGATGTTGGGGGATGTTTTTGTAGGGGGGTTCTTGGGAGGGGGGGAAGGGGTTCGATGTTAACAATGGACAGGGGCGGGTCAGGCTTATCGGGCAGGGCCCGGTGGTATGGTGATAGTGGATAAGAAAGGTGGGTAGGGTGAGAGACCCCCAGTAAGGATAGTCACGTGGAACATGAGAGGGCTAGGAGGTCCGGTCAAGAGGTCAAGGGTGTTTGCACATCTTAAAAGTTTGAAAGCCGATGTAGCAATGCTGCAGGAGACTCACTTGAGGGTGAAGGACCAGGTGAGACTTAAAAAGGGCTGGGTTAGCCAAATGTTTCACTCCGGGTTTGATGGAAGGGCTCGAGGGGTAGTGGTGCTGGTCAGCAAAAGGGTACGCTTCCAGATGGAGAAGGTGGTGGCAGATCAGGGGGGTAGATATGTGATTGTGACAGGGGCATTGGAGGGGAGATTAGTTGCGCTGTTAAGTGTATACGGTCCCAATTGGGTGGGACGATGTGGGATTCACGAGGAAGGTGTATGGGGCTATTCCCGACTTGGACACGCATGAGCTGATTGGGGGGGGGGGGGGGGGGGGGGCTGGAACTTGGTGCAGGAGCCAGGAGCCAAGGTTGGACAGATCACGGCCGCACTTGCTGGTCCCATCAGGGGGGGCGAAGGCGTGGCTGGGCTAATGGTGGAAATGGGAGGGGTGGACCCTTGGAGGTTCCTGCACCCAAGGGAACGGGAGTACTCGTTTTTCTCAGCGGTCCATAAGGTATACTTGCAGATCGACTTTTTTGGGGTGGGGAAGGCTTTGCTGGCTGGAGTCAAGGGGTCGGAATACTCTGCAATTGCAGTGTCAGATCACGCTCCACATTGGGTGGATATGGTGCTAGAGAAGGGGGCAGCGCAGAGACCGGGGTGGAAACTGGATGTGGGGCTTTTGGGGAACCAAGTGTTCTGTGAGAAAATTGAACAGGTAATTAAGGAATATGTAGGTTTCAATTGTACGGGTGAGGTGTCGAAGGCAGTCGTCTGGGAGGCTCTAAAGGCAGTGGTGAGGGGTGAGGTAATTTTGTTTAAGGCCAGGGTGGATAAAGAGGAGAGGTTGGAGCGGCAGAGGGTAATAGATGAGATGTTGGAGGTAGATAGGAGGTATGCAGAGGATGGGGACCCGGCGAAGCTGGAAAAGAGGAAGGAACTACAGGCGAGCTTCGACCGACTGTCCACTAGGAATGCGGTGCGCCAACTGAGACGAGCAAGGGGTGCAGTTTATGAACATGGAGATAAGGCAGCGTATGTTAGCAGGTCAGCTCCGGAGGGAGGCATCGGCAAGGGAAATTCTTCAGGTGAAGGATAGGGCAGGGAAGTTGGTGGTGGCTCCAGTATTGATTAACAAGGTTTTTGAGGAGTTTTATGAGAGGTTGTACCAGTCAGAGCCACCCGGGGGAGACCGTGAGATGCAGGAATTTCTAGATGGGTTGGAGTACCTGAGGCTAGGGGAGGGGGACAGGGCTACATTAGAAGGAGCAATAGTGGAGCAGGAGATAAAGGATGCGATTGGGAGGATGTAGTCGGGGAAGGTGGCAGGGCCGGATGGGTTTCCGGTGGAATATTATAAAAAATTTAAGGATAAGTTGGCACCCCTGATGGTGGGGATGTTTGAGGAGGCGATAGGGAAGGGAGTGTTGCCACAAACCTTGGGGCAGGCATCGATTTCCCTGTTACTAAAAAAAGATAAGGATCCAACGGAGTGTGGGTCGTATAACCCATATCACTTCTGAATGTGGACGTAAAAGTGTTGGCGAAGGTACTGGCGGGTAGGCTGGAGGAGTGCCTCCTGAAGGTGATAGGGGAGGATCAGACGGGGTTCGTGAAAGGGAGGCAGCTGTTTTCGAACATTAGGAGGGTTTTGAACATCGTTATGGCACCGGCGGAAGAGAAGGAAACAGAGGTGGTTGTGGCATTGGACGCCGAGAAGGCGTTTGATCGAGTAGAATGGTGGTACCTGATGGCAGTGCTGGAGCGGTTTGGGATTGGACCAAGATTTGTGAACTGGGTAACGCTATTATATAAGGAGCCGAAGGCGAGTGTCCGCACAAACAATATCAGTTCGAGATATTTCTCTCTCCACCGTGGGACGAGACAGGGATGTCCTATGTCCCCCCTGCTATTTGCACTCGCGATTGAGCCGTTGGCCATCGCATTAAGAAGTTCGGGAGCATGGAAAGGAATAGTGCGGGGGGGGGGGGATAGAGCATAGGGTGTCCTTATATGCCGACGACTTGCTGCTGTATGTGTCGGAACCGAGTGCGTCGATAGGAGGAATATTGGAGCTATTGCGAGTATTTGGGTCTTTCTCGGGGTACAAGCTGAACCTGGACAAGAGAGTATTTTGTGGTGTCTCGGCCGGGGGTGGGGGCAGGGATGGGGGGGCTGCCATTCCGTAGGGCAGGGACTCACTTTAGGTATCTTGGGGTGCAGGTTGCCCGGGAGTGGGGGAGGCTTCACAGGTACAACATCACTAGTTTGGTGGGGAGAGTGAAAGCCGATCTGGCAAGGTGGGATGGTCTTCCTCTGTCACTGGCGGGTCGGGTCCAGGCAGTTAAAATGAATGTATTGCCGTGATTTCTGTTTATTTGTCAATGCCTACCGATTTTCCTGCCAAAGTCTTTTTTCAGGGAGATTGAGGGAAGGATTACCTCGTTCATATGGGGAGGGAAGGTGGCCAGAGTGAGAAAGGTGCTGCTACAGAGGGGAAGGCAGGCAGGGGGTTTGGGTCTCCCGAACCTGATGTACTACTACTGGGCGGCGAATGTGGAGAAGGTGCGGAGCTGGGTCAGAGGGGTTGATTCCCAATGGGTCAGAATGGAGGAGAGTTTGTGCAGGGGGTCGGGGCTGAAAGCACTTGTAACGGCGCCGCTCCCGATAGCTCCGGGGAAATACTCAGGGAGTCCGGTAATAATAGCTTCATTGAAAATCTGGAGGCAGTTTCGCCAACACTTCGGGTTGGGGGTAGGGTCAAGGGAAATGCCGATTCGGGGGAACCACAGATTTGAGCCAGGGAGGTGGGATGGAAGTTTTCGGAAATGGGAAGAGAAGGGGATTAAGACGCTAAAAGATTTGTTTCTTCGGGGTCGGTTTGCAGGATTGAGGGAGCTGGAAGCGAAGTATGGGCTGGAGCAGGGAGAAGTGTTTAGATATATGCAGGTTCGGGATTTTGCCAGGAAGGAGATACAGAGCTTCCCAGAGGAACCGGCCTCCACATTGCTGGAGGAGGTGCTGACGACAAGGACTGGAGAAGGGGGCAGTGTCAGCAGTGTATGGAGCTATTTTGGAAGAGGATAAGGCACCACTGGAAGGGATCAAAGCAAAGTGGGAGGAAGAGCTGGGAGAGGTTATAGAAGAGGGGGTCTGCTGTGAGGTGCTCCGGAGAGTGAATGCCTCCACCTCATGTGCAAGGTTGGGGCTGATACAGCTGAAGGTGGTATATAGGGCGCACCTCATGAGGGCGAGGATGAGCCGATTTTTTGAAGGAGTAGAAGATGTGTGTGAGCGTTGCGGGGGGGGGGGCCGCTAATCCCGTTCATATGTTTTGGTCCTGTCCAAAGCTAGGGGAGTACTGGAAGGCGGTTTTTAGGGTAATTTCCAAGGTGGTGCGCGTGAAACTGGACCCGGGTCCCCGGGAGGCCATATTCGGGGTGTCGGACCAGCCAGGGTTGGAAACGGGTGCGGAGGCAGATATCATAGCCTTCGCCTCGTTGATCGCCCGAAGGCGGATCCTGCTGGGATGGAGAGCAGCCTCTCCACCCAGTGCCCTGGCGTGGCGGGGGGACCTGTTAGAATACTTGACCCATGAGAAGGTTAAGTTCGAACTGAGGGGAAGCTCGGAGGGGTTCTACAAGTCATGGGCACTATTTATTATGCACTTTCAAGAACTGGATAACATCGAACATTAGTTGGCGGGGGATGGGTGGGAGGGTTGGGGGGGAGGGGGGCTGTGTGTATTAAGGATGACTATGGGTAATCCCTGATTCCTTTTTGTCATTTGTTGATGTAAACATGCGGGCTGATGTTTGGGGGATGGTGGGAGGATGCGATCGTTGTTATTGATATGGGGATTGACATATCTGTTGCTGATTATTGTTTATTGTTGGTGGGTGTAAATTCAGGAGAAAATGTGAAAAAGGAGGAGAATAAAAATATATTTTTTTTAAATAAAAAAGTAACCTCCTACCTGCCCGCTCTGCTCTCCGGGTAAACCTCCTACCTTCCGGTACTGCTCTCCGGTTAAACCTCTTACCTTCCCACTCTGTTTTCCGGTTGTAGCGCACAAAGACTCCGTGAGACGAATAGAGTGAAGTCGATGAGGCTTTATTAAGCGTGTCTGTTCCCCCGCAGCTCGATAGTAGAATGGCCTGTGGGGGAGGACTCCGGCTTCTTATACCCCGCCTTCAGGGCGGAGCTAGAGGTCAACGGCCAACCAGGACCCGGGATCTATCAGCCAATGACATTAGGGCTTCCAGTCCCACATGACCCCTAATACATACTACCACATTCACCCCTTGTCAACAATGAACCCGGCGGGGTGATGCTTCGTATGGTGGTAAGGGTTTACAGGGCTGGTCCTGGGAGGAAAACATTCATATGGCAACACAGTATGTACAATTTTGTCCTGTTTCAACTATTTACAGAAGGTATCGGGAGAAAAGCAAAATGTTCTTGTGAAAAGTCCATATATTGATTTAGATCGACGCCACGAGTCGGTCGGGCGGTCTGGTCGTCCGTGTCGATCGCCTCGGCCCCGGTGGTGGTGGTGGTGCTTGTTCCGGTGTTGTCGTCTCCGGGGGCTTTACGGTTTCAGCTCGGGCTTTATTCTTGGTCGGGCCTGAGGGGAGGGGAACCGATCCTCCTGGGAAGGGGGCGGTCGCGGGGTGCGGCGGTGGCAGGAAGTGGGGGGGGGTTGGGTGAATGGTGTCGGGGGGGTGTGTGTGTTGCCGGCGGGCGCCAGATCCCGCAGGGAGACCGTGTCCTGTCGGCCGTCGGGGTACTCCACGTAAGCGTACTGCGGGTTCGCGTGGAGGAGGTGAACCCTTTCGACCAACGGGTCCGCCTTGTGTGCCCGCACATGCTTTCGGAGCAAGATGGGTCCTGGGGCCGCCATCCAGGTCGGCAGCGACGTTCCAGAGGAGGACTTCCTAGGGAAGACAAGGGGACGCTCATGAGGCGTTTGATTAGTGCTCGTACACAATAGCGACCGGATGGAGTGGAGAGCGTCCGGGAGGACCTCCTGCCACCGTGAGACTGGGAGGTCCCTGGACCGTAGGGCCAGTAGGACGGTCTTCCAGACCGTGCCGTTCTCCCAGACCGTGCCGTTCTCCCTCTCTACTTGCCCGTTCCCCCGGGGGTTGTAGCTGGTCGTCCTGCTTGAGGCTATGCCCTTGCTGAGCAGGAACTGGCGCAGCTCGTCACTCATGAAAGAGGACCCCCTGTCGCTGTGGACGTATGCGGGGCAACCGAACAGTGTGAAGATGGTGTTCAGGGCTTTAATGACTGTGGCCGCGGTCATGTCAGAGCAGGGGATGGCGAATGGGAAGCAGGAGTATTCGTCCACCACATTAAGGAAGTATGTGTTGCGGTCGGTGGAGGGGAGGGGCCCTTTGAAATCCAGACTAAGGCGTTCAAAGGGGCGGGAAGCCTTAATCAGGTGCGCACCATCCGGCCTGAAAAAATGCAGTTTGCATTCTGCGCAGATGTGGCAGTCCCTTGTGACTGTACGGACCTCCTCTAAAGAGTATGGGAGGTTGCGGGACTTGATAAAGTGGAAAAACCGAGTGACCCCCGGGTGGCAGAGGTCCTCGTGGAGGGTTTGGAGGCGGTTAATTTGTGCGTTGGCACATGTGCCGCGGGATAGGGCATCGGACGGCTCGTTCAGCTTTCCGGGACGATACAAGATCTCGTAGTTGAAGGTGGAGAGCTCGATCCTCCACCTTAAGATCTTGTCGTTTTTGATTTAGCCCCGCTGTGCATTATCGAACATGAAGGCTACCGACCGTTGGTCCGTGAGGAGAGTGAATCTCCTGCCGGCCAGGTAATGCCTCCAATGTCGCACCGCTTCCACTATGGCTTGGGCTTCCTTTTCCACTGAGGAGTGGCAGATTTCTGAAGCGTGGCAGGTTCGGGAGAAAAAGGCCACGGGTCTGCCCGCTTGGTTAAGGGTGGCCGCTAGAGCAACATCGGAGGCGTCGCTCTCGACCTGGAAGGGGAGGGACTGGTCGATGGCGCGCATCGTGGCCTTTGCGATATCCGCTTTGATGCGGCTGAAGGCCTGGCAAACCTCTGTCGACAGAGGGGAGGTCGTGGTCTGTATTAGGGGGTGGGCCTTGTCTGCGTACTGGGGGACCCACTGGGCGTAGTATGAAAAAAAAACCCAGGCAGCGTTTCAGGGCTTTTGAGCTGTGCGGGAGGGGAAATTCCATGAGGGCGCGCATACGTTCGGGGTCGGGGCCTATTATCCCATTGCGCACTACGTAGCCCAGAATGGCTAGCCGGTTGGTGCTAAAAACGCACTTGTCCTCGTTGTACGTGAGGTTCAAGGCTTTGGCGGTCTGGAGGAATTTTTGGAGGTTAAACCGTGTCTGTTCCCCCGCAGCTCGATAGTAGAATGGCCTGCGGGGGAGGACTCCGGCTTCTTATACTCCGCCTTCAGGGCGGAGCTAGAGGTCAACGGCCAACCAGGACCCGGGATCTGTCAGCCAATGACATTAGGGCTTCCAGTCCCACATGACCCCTAATACATACTACCACACCGGTTCAACCACCGACCTTCCCGCTCTGCTCTCCGGTTAAACCTCCGACCTTCCCGTGTTGCTCTCCGATTAAACCTCCTACATTCCTGCTCTGATCCCCAGTTAAACCTCCGACCTTCCCGCTCTGGCTCCAGTTAAACGTCCCACCTTCCCGCTCCGCCCTCCAGTTAAACCTCCTACCTTCCCTCTCTGTTTCCCGGTTAAACCTCCGACCTTCTCGCTCTGCCCTCCGGTTAAACATCCGACATTCCCGCTCTGCTCTCCGGTTAAACCTCCGACCTTCCCGCTCTGCTCTCCGGTTAAACCTCCGACCTTCCTGTTCTGCTCTCCGGTTAAACTTTCTACCTTCCCTCTCTGTTTCCCAGTTAAACCTCCTACCTTGCCGCTCTGCTCTCCCGTTAAACCACCCACCTTCCCACTCTGATCTCCGGTTAAACCTCCCACCTTCCCGCTCTGCTGTCCGGTTAAACCTCCTACCTTCCCTCTCTGTTTCCCAGTTAAACCTCCGACCTTCCCGCTCTGCTCTCCAGTTAAACCTCCGACCTCCCCGCTCTGCTCTCCGGTTAATCCTCCGACCGTCCTGCTCTGCTCTCCGGTTAAACCTCCGACCTTCCCGCTCTGCTCTCCAATTTAACCTCCGACCTCCCCCTCTGCTCTCCGGTTAAACCTCCTGCCTTCCTGCTCTGTTTTCCGGTCTAACCTCCTACCTTCCCGCTCTGATCTACGGTTAAACCTCCTACCTTCCCGCTCTGTTTTCCGGTTAAACCTCCTACCTTCCCGCTCTATCTTCCGGTTTAACCTCCTACTTTCCCACTCAGTTTCCCGGTTCAACCACCGACGTTCCCGCTCTGCTCACCGGTTAAGCCACCGACCTTCCCGTGTTGCTCTCCGATTAAACCTCCTACATTCCTGCTCTGTTTCCCAGTTAAACCTCCGACCTTCCCGCTCTGCTCTCCGGTTAAACCTCCCACCTTCCCGCTCCACCCTCCAGTTAAACCTCCTACCTTCCCTCTCTGTTTCCCGGTTAAACCTCCTACCTTTCCGCTCTGCTCTCCGGTTAAACCTCCTACCTTTCCGCTCTGCTCTCCGGTTAAACCTCCTACCTTCCCGCTCTGTTTCCCGGTTCAACCACCGACCTTCCGGCTCTGCTCTCCGGTTAAACCTCCGACCTTCCCTCTCTGTTTCCCAGTTAAACCTCCGACCTTCCCGCTCTGCTCTCCAGTTAAACCACCCACCTTCCCGCTCTGCTCTCCGGTTAAACCTCCGACCTTCCCGCTCTGCTCTCCAGTTAAACCACCCACCTTCCCGCTCTGCTCTCAGGTTAAACCTCCGACCTTCCCGCTCCGCCCTCCAGTTAAACCTCCTACCTTTCCGCTCTGCTCTCCAGTTAAACCTCCTACCTTCCCTCTCTGTTTCCCGGTTAAACCTCCGACCTTCTCGCTCAGCTCTCCGGTTAAACATCCGACCTTCCCGCTCTGCTCTCTGGTTAAACCTCCGACCTTCCCGCTCTGTTCTCCGGTTAAACCTCCGACCTTCCTGCTCTGCTGTCCGGTTAAACCTTCTACCTTCCCTCTCTGTTTCCCAGTTAAACCTCCGACCTCCCCACTCTGCTCTCCGGTTAAACCTCCGACCTTCCCGCTCTGCTCTCCAGTTTAACCTCTGACCTCCCCCTCTGCTCTCCGGTTAAACCTCCTGCCTTCCCGCGCTGTTTCCCAGTTAAACCTCCTGCCTTCCCGCTCTGTTTTCCGGTCTAACCTCCTACCTTCCCGCTCTGCTCTACGGTTAAACCTCCTACCTTCCCGCTCTGTTTTCCGGTTCAACCTCCTACCTTCCCGCTCTGCTCTCCGGTTAAACCTCCTACCTTCCCGCTCTGTTTTCCGGTTTAACCTCCTACCTTCCCGCTCTGCTCTCCGGTTAAACCTCCTACCTTCCCGCTCTGTTTTCCGGTTTAACCTCCTACCTTCCCGCTCTGTTTCCCGGTTTAACCTCCTACCTTCCCGCTCTGCTCTCCGGTTAAACCTCCTACCTTCCCGCTCTGTTTTCCGGTTTAACCTCCTACCTTCCCGCTCTGTTTCCCGGTTCAACCACCGACGTTCCCGCTCTGCTCTCCGGTTAAACCACCGACCGTCCCGTGTTGCTCTCCGATGAAACCTCCTACATTCCTGCTCTGTTTCCCAGTTAAACATCCGGCCTTCCCGCTCTGCTCTCCAGTTAAACCTCCCACCTTCCCGCTCCACCCTCCAGTTAAACCTCCTACCTACCCTCTCTGTTTCCCGGTTAAACCTCCGACCTTCCCGCTCTGCTCTCCAGTTAAACCACCCACCTTCCCGCTCTGCTCTCCGGTTAAACCTCCGACCTTCCCTCTCTGTTTCCCAGTTAAACCTCCGACCTTCCCGCTCTGCTCTCCCGTTAAACCACCCACCTTCCCACTCTGCTCTCCGGTTAAACCTCCTGCCTTCCCGCTCTGCTCTCCGATTAAACCTCCTACCTTCCCGCTCAGCTCTCCAGTTAAACCTCCTACCATCCCGCTCTGCTTTCCGGTTAAACCTCTTACCTTCCCGCTCTGTTTTTCGGTTAAACCTCCTACCTTTCCGCTCTGCTCTCCGGTTAAACCTCCTACCTTTCCGCTCTGCTCTCCGGTTAAACCTCCTACCTTCCCGCTCTGTTTCCCGGTTCAACCACCGACCTTCCCGCTCTGCTCTCCGGGTAAACCCCCGACCTTCCCGTGTTGCTCTCCGATTAAACCATCGACCTTCCCGCTCTGCTCTCCGGTTAAACCTCCTACCTTCCCGCTCTGTTTCCCGGTTCAACCACCGACCTTCCCGCTCTGCTCTCCGGTTAAACCTCCGACCTTCCCGTGTTGCTCTCTGATTAAACCTCCTACATTCCTCCTCTGTTTCCCAGTTAAACCTCCTACCTTCCCGCTCTGCTCTCCGGTTAAACCTCCGACCTTCCTGTTCTGCTCTCCGGTTAAACTTTCTACCTTCCCTCTCTGTTTCCCAGTTAAACCTCCTACCTTGCCGCTCTGCTCTCCCGTTAAACCACCCACCTTCCCACTCTGATCTCCGGTTAAACCTCCCACCTTCCCGCTCTGCTGTCCGGTTAAACCTCCTACCTTCCCTCTCTGTTTCCCAGTTAAACCTCCGACCTTCCCGCTCTGCTCTCCAGTTAAACCTCCGACCTCCCCGCTCTGCTCTCCGGTTAATCCTCCGACCGTCCTGCTCTGCTCTCCGGTTAAACCTCCGACCTTCCCGCTCTGCTCTCCAATTTAACCTCCGACCTCCCCCTCTGCTCTCCGGTTAAACCTCCTGCCTTCCTGCTCTGTTTTCCGGTCTAACCTCCTACCTTCCCGCTCTGATCTACGGTTAAACCTCCTACCTTCCCGCTCTGTTTTCCGGTTAAACCTCCTACCTTCCCGCTCTATCTTCCGGTTTAACCTCCTACTTTCCCACTCAGTTTCCCGGTTCAACCACCGACGTTCCCGCTCTGCTCACCGGTTAAGCCACCGACCTTCCCGTGTTGCTCTCCGATTAAACCTCCTACATTCCTGCTCTGTTTCCCAGTTAAACCTCCGACCTTCCCGCTCTGCTCTCCGGTTAAACCTCCCACCTTCCCGCTCCACCCTCCAGTTAAACCTCCTACCTTCCCTCTCTGTTTCCCGGTTAAACCTCCTACCTTTCTGCTCTGCTCTCCGGTTAAACCTCCTACCTTTCCGCTCTGCTCTCCGGTTAAACCTCCTACCTTCCCGCTCTGTTTCCCGGTTCAACCACCGACCTTCCGGCTCTGCTCTCCGGTTAAACCTCCGACCTTCCCTCTCTGTTTCCCAGTTAAACCTCCGACCTTCCCGCTCTGCTCTCCAGTTAAACCACCCACCTTCCCGCTCTGCTCTCCGGTTAAACCTCCGACCTTCCCGCTCTGCTCTCCGGTTAAACCTTCTACCTTCCCGCTCTGCTCTCCGGTTAAACCTCCGACCTTCCCGCTCTGCTCGCAGGTTAAACCTCCGACCTTCCCGCTCCGCCCTCCAGTTAAACCTCCTACCTTCCCTCTCTGTTTCCCGGTTAAACCTCCGACCTTCTCGCTCAGCTCTCCGGTTAAACATCCGACCTTCCCGCTCTGCTCTCTGGTTAAACCTCCGACCTTCCCGCTCTGTTCTCCGGTTAAACCTCCGACCTTCCTGCTCTGCTGTCCGGTTAAACCTTCTACCTTCCCTCTCTGTTTCCCAGTTAAACCTCCGACCTCCCCACTCTGCTCTCCGGTTAAACCTCCGACCTTCCCGCTCTGCTCTCCAGTTTAACCTCTGACCTCCCCCTCTGCTCTCCGGTTAAACCTCCTGCCTTCCCGCGCTGTTTCCCAGTTAAACCTCCTGCCTTCCCGCTCTGTTTTCCGGTCTAACCTCCTACCTTCCCGCTCTGCTCTACGGTTAAACCTCCTACCTTCCCGCTCTGTTTTCCGGTTCAACCTCCTACCTTCCCGCTCTGCTCTCCGGTTAAACCTCCTACCTTCCCGCTCTGTTTTCCGGTTTAACCTCCTACCTTCCCGCTCTGCTCTCCGGTTAAACCTCCTACCTTCCCGCTCTGTTTTCCGGTTTAACCTCCTACCTTCCCGCTCTGTTTCCCAGTTCAACCACCGACGTTCCCGCTCTGCTCTCCGGTTAAACCACCGACCGTCCCGTGTTGCTCTCCGATGAAACCTCCTACATTCCTGCTCTGTTTCCCAGTTAAACATCCGGCCTTCCCGCTCTGCTCTCCAGTTAAACCTCCCACCTTCCCGCTCCACCCTCCAGTTAAACCTCCTACCTACCCTCTCTGTTTCCCGGTTAAACCTCCGACCTTCCCGCTCTGCTCTCCAGTTAAACCACCCACCTTCCCGCTCTGCTCTCCGGTTAAACCTCCGACCTTCCCTCTCTGTTTCCCAGTTAAACCTCCGACCTTCCCGCTCTGCTCTCCCGTTAAACCACCCACCTTCCCACTCTGCTCTCCGGTTAAACCTCCTGCCTTCCCGCTCTGCTCTCCGATTAAACCTCCTACCTTCCCGCTCTGCTCTCCAGTTAAACCTCCTACCATCCCGCTCTGCTTTCCGGTTAAACCTCTTACCTTCCCGCTCTGTTTTTCGGTTAAACCTCCTACCTTTCCGCTCTGCTCTCCGGTTAAACCTCCTACCTTTCCGCTCTGCTCTCCGGTTAAACCTCCTACCTTCCCGCTCTGTTTCCCGGTTCAACCACCGACCTTCCCGCTCTGCTCTCCGGTTAAACCCCCGACCTTCCCGTGTTGCTCTCCGATTAAACCATCGACCTTCCCGCTCTGCTCTCCGGTTAAACCTCCTACCTTCCCGCTCTGTTTCCCGGTTCAACCACCGACCTTCCCGCTCTGCACTCCGGTTAAACCTCCGACCTTCCCGTGTTGCTCTCTGATTAAACCTCCTACATTCCTCCTCTGTTTCCCAGTTAAACCTCCTACCTTCCCGCTCTGTTTTCCGGTTTAACCTCCTACCTTCCCTCTCTGTTTCCCAGTTAAACCTCTTACCTACCCGCTCTGCTCTCCGGTTTAACCTCCGACCTTCCCGTTCCGCTCTCCGGTTTAACCTCCGACCTTCCTGCTCTGTTTTCCGGTTTAACCTCCTACCTTCCCGCTCTGCTCTCCAGTTAAACCTCCTACCATCCCGCTCTGCTTTCCGGTTAAACCTCTTACCTTCCCGCTCTGTTTTTCGGTTAAACCTCCTACCTTTCCGCTCTGCTCTCCGGTTAAACCTCCTACCTTTCCGCTCTGCTCTCCGGTTAAACCTCCTACCTTCCCGCTCTGTTTCCCGGTTCAACCACCGACCTTCCCGCTCTGCTCTCCGGTTAAACCCCCGACCTTCCCGTGTTGCTCTCCGATTAAACCATCGACCTTCCCGCTCTGCTCTCCGGTTAAACCTCCTACCTTCCCGCTCTGTTTCCCGGTTCAACCACCGACCTTCCCGCTCTGCACTCCGGTTAAACCTCCGACCTTCCCGTGTTGCTCTCTGATTAAACCTCCTACATTCCTCCTCTGTTTCCCAGTTAAACCTCCTACCTTCCCGCTCTGTTTTCCGGTTTAACCTCCTACCTTCCCTCTCTGTTTCCCAGTTAAACCTCTTACCTACCCGCTCTGCTCTCCGGTTTAACCTCCGACCTTCCCGTTCCGCTCTCCGGTTTAACCTCCGACCTTCCTGCTCTGTTTTCCGGTTTAACCTCCTACCTTCCCTCTCTGTTTCCCAGTTAAACCTCCGGCTTCCCGCTCTGCTCTCCAGTTAAACCTCCGACCTTCCCACTCTGCTCTCCGGTTTAACCTCCGACCCTCCCCCTCTGCTCTCCGGTTAAACCTCCTGCCTTCCCGCTCTGTTTTCCGGTTAAACCTCCTACCTTCCCGCTCTGTTTTCCCTGTTTAACCTCCTACCTTCCCGCTCTGTTTCCCGGTTCAACCTCCGACCTTCCCGTGTTGCTCTCCGATTAAACCTCCTACATTCCTGCTCTGTTTCCCAGTTAAACCTCCGACCTTCCCGTGTTACTCTCCGGTTAAACCTCCCACCTTCCCGCTCCACCCTCCAGTTAAACCTCCTACCTTCCCTCTCTGTTTCCCGGTTAAACCTCCGACCTTCCCGCTCTGCTCTCCAGTTAAACCTCCGACCTTCCCGCTCTGCTCTCCGGTTAAACCTCCTACCTTCCCGCTCTGCTCTCCGGTTAAACTTCCTACCTTCCCTCTCTGTTTCCCAGTTAAACCTCCGACCTTCCCGCTCTGCTCTCCGGTTAAACCACCCACCTTCCCGCTCTGCTCTCCGGTTAAACCTCCGACCTTCCCGCTCTGCTCTCCGGTTAAACCTTCTACCTTCCCGCTCTGCTCTCCGGTTAAACCTCCGACCTTCCCGCTCTGCTCTCAGGTTAAACCTCCTACCTTCCCTCTCTGTTTCCCAGTTAAACCTCCGACCTTCCCGCTCTGCGCTCCGGTTAAACCTCCTACCTTCCCTCTCTGTTTCCCAGTTAAACCTCCGACCTTCCCGCTCTGCTCTCCGGTTAAACCACCGACCTTCCCGCTCTGCTCTCCGGTTAAACCTCCAACCTTCCCTCTCTGTTTCCCAGTTAAACCTCCCACCTTCCCGCTCTGCTCTCCGGTTAAACCTCCCACCTTCCCGTGTTACTGTCCAGTTAAACCTCCGACCTTCCCGCTCTGTTTCCCAGTTAAACCTCCTACCTTCCCGCTCTGCTCTCCAGTTAAACATCCTACCTTCCCGCTCTATTTCCCGGTTAAACCTCCTACCTTCCCGCTCTGCTCTACGGTTTAACCTCCTACCTTCCCGCTCTGCTCTCCGGTTAAACCTCCGACCTTCCCTCTCTGTTTCCCAGTTAAACCTCCTATCTTCCCGCTCAGCTCTCCGGTTTAACCTCCTACCTTCCCGCTCTGCTCTCCGGTTAAACCTCCTACCTTCCCGCTCTGCTCTACGGTTAAACCTCCTACCTTCCCGTGTTACTCTCCGGTTAAACCTCCTACCTTCCCGCTCTGCTCTCCAGTTAAACCTCCTACCTTCCCGCTCTGTTTCCCGGTTAAACCTCCGACCTTCCCGCTCTGCTCTCCGGTTAAACCTCCTACCTGCCTGTGTTACTCTCCAGTTAATCCTCCTACCTTCCCGCTCTGTTTCCCGGTTAAACCTCCGACCTTCCCGCTCTGCTCTCCGGTTAAACCTCCCACCTTCCCGTGTTACTGTCCAGTTAAACCTCCTTCCTTCCCGTGTTACTGTCCAGTTAAACCTCCTACCTTGCCTCTCTGCTCTGTGATTATACCTCCTGCCTTCCTGCTCTGTTTTCCGGTTAAACCTCCTACCTTTCCGCTCTGCTCTCCGGTTAAACCTCCTACCTTCCCGCTCTGCTCTCCGGTTAAACCTCCTACCTTCACGTGTTACTCTCCGGTTAAACCACCTACCTTTCCGCTCTGCTCTCCAGTTAAACCTCCTACCTTCCCGTGCTGTTCTCCGGTTAAACCTCCAACCTTCCCACTCTGCTCTCCGGTTATACCTCCTACCTTCCCGCTCTGCTCTCCGGTTAAACCTCCTACCTTCCCGCTCTGCTCTCCGGTTAAACCTCCGACCTTCCGGCTCTGCTCTCCGGTTAAACCTCCGACCTTCCCGTGCTGCTCTCCGGTTCTCTCCTGAACTGCTCAGCTTGCTCCTCTCCACTCTCGAATAAATCAACTAAGTTCCTACTCTTGCTAAAACAATGACTTATAATTCAATCTAGTTTTATATGCATAAGCTATCATGTAAATATTAACAGACACGACCTCAAACTAGCATGTGGCAGTAGTGAACAACCACATGACAATGTTATCTCGGGGAGATATTCTGGAGATAGCCATTGTAGTGGATAGTCGCATTTATAATAGCTCTTAGATAATTTATAGTTAGTAGATTTTGACAGTTTTCTTATTGTTATTATAAACATTTAATTAGTCATGAACTAGACCTTCTCTAGTGCACTAATTCCATCCGGCCAAGCACCAGAACATAACATGGTACCAGGATTGGTTGTCAAAATATAAAAGGCCAAAGACCAAGATAACAAAGAAGAAGAGAAAAAAAAATTACTAACCACAAAGAGCACTGACAGAGTACAGCTCAATGCACTGCTAGTCATTGAAGTCCATTATGGAGGGTTTGACGACACCACCAGCTTCGAGTCACTGGTAATGTAGATGTGAATTGGCGTGCTTTTAAACAGCAATTCACACTCTACATAGTAGCTCTAGGTCTTCAGCCACAGCCTGATGAACAAAGAATAGCGTTGCTGCTCACTGTAGCAAGTACACAGGTGATAGAAATCTTTAATACCTTCACATCCGATAGCGAAGCTGATAAAAATAATTTTAACAAAGTCATTAAAAATTTCAATCAACACACTACGCCAAAAATGAATGAAACGGTTGAACGCTACATTTTTTGAATATGTACACAACAGGTAGGTGAATCGTTCAACAGCTTCCTAACAGACTTCAAGTTAAAGGCTCAGACCTGCAACTTTGCAACCGTGTGCATCCATGATCAGAGATCAGACTGTGTTCGACATTAGCAATGACAAAGTTCATTATGGATTGTTGAGGGAGAATGAACTAGGGTTTGATGATGCCATTAAAATCTGCCATGCCAGCGAGCTAATTGCGCAGCAGATTAGCACATTAAACTTAACAAATTTTGGCGCGAAACTCAAAGATAGAGCCGATGCCATTAATGTTGTGACACACCCTAAGGCAAAATATGGTCCCAACAGCGGCTGCAATTTATACAAGTATCTAATACCTGCATTTTGTGCAAACAATGCGCCAACAAGCATTTGCAAAGGCATTGTCCACCATTTGGAAAGGTGTGCGCTAAATGCAAAGACAAGAAGCACTTTGCAAAACAATGTTTTTCAAATTAAAAAATCAGAAATACAAAAATCAATCAACGTGATTGAAGAGATAAATCTCAAAGACACATATTTTACTGATATTATATCTAGTGAAGATAAGCATTAGAACGGGATGCAAGCTGAAAGGTCTATGAAGCAAATGTGCAGTAATAGTGATGCAAATACAGTTGTTCATAGAGATAACTGGACAGTTCCTCGAATGAATAATAAAATGTTAATCAATGTTAAACTAGACGGGAGTGAGAGCTAATTTTATACATTTATAAGGATATGTGAGAAATGAAAATTAAACGGTACATCTTAAATAAAATGGTACTTTGAAGGATTATAACGGTAAAATAATCAACACTCTATGAGTATGCGAACTAGATGTCAGTGTAAAGAATGAGATGCATAAAGTGAAATTTTCCATTGTGGAGGCTGAGCATAAATCATTACTCGGAGTGGAAGCATGTGAAGCACTTGAATTGGTAAAAAGAGTATTCAGTGCTGACTGTGCTGTCACCACGCACTGGGCATCAGTGGATTCAATCCTGAAGGCATTTCCAGAAATATTTCAAGGATTCGGAGGTTTGCCATTCATTTATCAGATCCAACTGAAAGAGAATGCACAGCCAGTCATACACGCACCAAGGCGAGTACCAGCTCCATTAAAGGATCGACTAAAAAATGAACTGGAGAGAATGACAAATCTGGGCTGATAAAACGAATTGAAGAACCAACGGTTCTGATCTTCAGGTAAGCATTCTCCAAGGCGACCTTCAGGATGCGCGACAACGCAGAATCGCCGAGCAGAAAATAATAGCCAAACTCCACACACATGAGTACGGCCTCAACCGGGATCTTGGATTTATGTCTCATTGCATTCACCCCCTGACATCTGGCCTGAGCTTGCGAAATCCTACCAACTGTCCTGGCTTGAGACAATTCACACCTCTTTAACTTGTGATTATCCCTCTCTCCAGTCGCTCCATCTGGACCTGTAAAGACTTAATTACCTGCAAATACTCACAATCAAAGTATCGTCTTGTATCATTGACTTTGTCTATATATATGTGTTTCTGGAACCCAACTCTTCACTCACCTGATGAAGGAGCTGTGCTCCGAAAGCTAGTGATTTGAAAAAAAAACCTGTTGGACTTTAGCCTGGTGTTGTAAGACTTCTTACTGTGCACACCCCAGTCCAACACCGGCATCTCCACATCATCTAATCAACAAGTTGCAGCTGCAAGCAAGCCTGTATGAACCCTGCTTTAAAGCTCGTCTAAAACTCACCTTCTTCCAATCAAACAGCAATGTTTAAATTGATTACTAAACAAAAGAAAGACTAGACTTTAGCTAGAAATGAACCCTTAGTTAACACTTAATTTCTCTGTCACAAAACTCCCATTTCAGCGTTCCAATGCAAACTGCGAGGCCTTCAAGCCATCTTGAAATATGTGGAGACCCATAACATGGACAACCATAGCTGCAACCTGTCTGTTCTAACAAACACTTCCAGGTCAGAGCACTGCTGCAGCTGCTCTCCTAAAATTCAATTTCACCCCCTTTGACTGTGAGCAGCCACTAGCTTCACAGCTGAAGGCTACTAAAACTGAGGATTTAGCCTTGTTAGTTGTGATAGCACTTCACACTCCTGAACTCTCAAGTGCCTCCTCGAGGCCACACGTGCAATGTCTCAAAGGATGATCAGTGCACAGCATGTAAAGCGAACATTGATGCCTGAACAGTGTGCCTGTACTCTAGGAGCGTCAGCACCATAGAGGCAGCTTCCATAATCAAATACTAAAGAGCAGGCTTCAGCACTAGGGATCCTCTCGCGACCAAAGGGTACGTGCGTGGATCAGGGGAGGGCCTGGGATCTAGGGGCTCCTGATGTTGCCGGGATGAGTGTGCAGAGCAAGGTTTGCCAGCACAACCGGCTCACTGGATGACACTCTGAGAGAAGGCGGGACACATAAGGGTGGGGAAGCCTTGGGGGATTTGAGGGTCCCAAAATTGATTGTCGGTCTCTCTCTCCTTCTCCAATTCTTTACAGATACAAAAATGGTTGATGGTGCCAATCCCGCAGCAGCTGTCCTCGCGTTACTGGTGGCAGCTGAGGTGGGCAGACACCATAGAAGGCAGCAGTGACGACGCAGGCTGGAGGCGGCATCTCGTGCAGGGGGCCGCCACACACCCTGAACACCCGGACACCCATCAGGCTGAGGAGGGATCCAGGAGGGTAGGCCAACGATAGCCCAAGGTGTACGGGCGTTGTCGGTCATTCGATAAGCTGACGGACAGCATGTGCCGCAGAAGATTCCGACTCAGGAGAGAGACAGTGCAACACCTGTGCCATGTCCATGCAGACTTGGCACCCTGTGGAGGACGAGGATACCTGCTGCCAGGGGCCTGAAGGACACCGCAGCTCTCAACATCTGTGTCACTGGTTCATTTCAAGGCTTGAGCGGGGAGATGTCCTGCATTTCACACTTTACAGCCCACAGATACATCCGTGAGGTGATGGATGTTCTATATGCCCGGGCTGCAGGATTTGCTGCAATTGCCTGGATACCCCAGGTCCAGGGGCCATTGATGACATGCACATCACCCTACGCACACTAGACCATTAGGGTGTGTCTTTTATTAACGGGGCATTGTGACCTGCACGATTGATGGATCAGGAGAGTCTAAAGCATGTGGCACGTGTGGGCAGTGTACCTGGACATAAAGGGGTTGTGGTGGTGGGTGCAAGGGAGTGCTGAGGAACAAGCACGAAGATTGGATGTGGGGAGGATGCAATTCCATCCTTGAATGTTCAGACCATGCGTGACAACCACCTCTGTATCGTGCACATGTGTGCCTGTTACCCAGGGAGGGTGCATGACAACTACATCCAGGGGGACTCGGAGATCCCTAGTGTCTTTAAGGACCACCCCAGGATGACAGTTTGGCTCTTGGGGGACAACGGATACCCACTGAGGTCATGGCTGATAGCGCCAGTGCGGAGGCCTCAGACCAATGCGGAGACCCGCTATAATGAGGCCTATGTTGCCACTCACGCTGTCATTGAGCAGTGCATCGGACTGCTGAAAATGTGGTTCTGATGCCTGGGCAGCTCTTGTGGTGCCCTGCTGTACACGCCCCAGAGAGTCTCCCACTTTATGGTGGTCTGCTGTGCCTCCTCACAACCTGGCACAGCAGTGGAGCAGAATGCTGGAGGAGGAGGGACATGTGGCCATGTCTGAGGAGGGGGAGCCGAACCAGGAGGCGGCGCCCGGAGAGCCGGAGGATGGAGGACTGACAGGGGCAAGGGTCCAACATGCCCGGAGGACGAGGAGGCCATCATCCTCTCCAGATTCTCAAAGGACGAGGCTGTAACCATCAGCCTATTTCTCTCCCTCCACCCTATTTTCCCCCTTCCCCCCATTTCCTCTCTTCACCACCGTTTCCCCCCTCCCTCAAAACCCTACCCCCATCACACCATCCCCTTCCCGATCACCATGTTCCACCCTCCAAGGGTCTACGTAACATCACTCCAGGGTGATGAGCTGTGTTGACACTGTCAGCAGGTGACTATATAAGGCAGGAGAATGATGGTAACTCACTGAGGAAAGCTCTGCTGCTCCTCAGTTTCTGGAAAAGATTGACTCCTGTCTTTCCACTAACAGTACACTCGCAACAATCCTCTGAATGAGGTCTGCATCGACTTCTGATCTTGGACCATTGTGCCCAGGGATGGGGGGAGCAGAGGGAAATGGGTGGGGTGCAGGCAGGCATCTGTGAAGATTAACGTGACAGAGGCTTAACATAAATGAGGTGCTACATGTTTTAATCGTGAACATTTTACATTTACATTCCCCCTAGCTACAGATAGTGAATCTTCTTGATCTTTTGTGGTCTAGTGATACGTCTAGGTGTGTCTCCAGAATGCACATCAGAGATGAATGCGGCCTGCTGCGTTCCGTGCCCCATGGCCTTTGGTGTCCTTTACGAACGTCTTCTGGAGTTTCTGGAGCCGGAGCGAGCTCCAAAGGCCGAGCCATCTAGCTCTGCCAGTCCTGGCGGCTTCCCAGGTATCAACATCCTCAGCGATGGTCCTCAGTGACTGGGTCATGCTCTGGAGTGCCTCAGCAATGTCCACCTGCATCTGGGACATGTCCCTCAATGACTGAAACATGATGTCGAAGCCCTCAGCCATGGTCATCACAGACTGAGCCATGCCTTGGGCACCACCACTCAAGACGCGGAGGTTGTGCTCAGGGTTTTCCACTGTGGTCGCCACCTGAGCAGAGGTAGCCTCGGTGCCACGCATTGTCGGCACCATTGCCTGTGGCTGAAGCCTTTGGAACTCCTCCGATCGGCTATGCAGTCACTGGAATATCACTAATATCCCTTCCTGAATGTCATGGCGGTGTCCTATCATCTGCATCAGCTCTGAGAGAACCTTGTCCAGAGGCTCAGCATCTGACTGGACCAGTCCTGGGATGAGTCCTGGGATCCCGCACACCTCTGACTGCTGCCTCCATTGGATGTTTCTGCTTCCACTTGATGTGCATCAGCAGCTGTGTGATGCTCACCAGATTGGGGCCAGAAGCCCACCAATTTTGCCCACCAAGGTATATGCCTCTGCGTTGATGGAAGGTGCGGGTGGCAGCTGTGACATCTCGATGGTGGTCTCCTCAGAGCTCTTCTCCGAGGTTATCGTTTGGGTGGCGAGGGGGGATCGACTGCGGATGGCCCTGTCTCATCAGATGGAGATCCTGTGAGACAATGGACATGTGGTCAGTAAGAGAGAAGGATCATTTTGTCTGACATAAACAACTCACTTGAGACAGGTCATCTGAGTGAAGGATCCTCACCTCTGTGGTGCAGGCCAATCTTGCAGTCGGTGACTTCTCTCTCCTCAGACAGCCCTGCGATTTCCAGGGCCCGTTCCTCATAGGTGGTGAAGACTTAGATCTCTGGAATCTTGCCCACTCAGGCCCATTCCTGTTTATTATGGGCTATCTTCTCCTGCGGGAAGATAGAAAGAGAGGGCATTGTGACCTGCACGATTGATGGATCAGGAGAGTCTAAAGCATGTGGCACGTGTGGGCAGTATACCTGGACATAAAGGGGTTGTGGTGGTGGGTGCAAGGGAGTGCTGAGGAACAAGCATGAAGATTGGATGTGGGGAGGATGCAAAGATCAGTCAGTGATTTGTGGTTGGGTGTGGTGGTTTGGGAATTTGAGGGGTGGCAGTTGGAACTGATGCCAGGAGAGAGGTGGTAACTTACCTTTGCAGTTGGGTGGAGGTCATTGGTCTTCCACCGACATTGGACGGTGGTCCTCCTCATCATGCCTCCCAGGCAGCATTGCTGACCCTGCTACTGGTCCGCAGACCCCCTCAGGGGAACAGGATGGCCCGTCTCTCATCTGTGGCGTTGAGAAGCCTGGCCAGGTCGGTATCACCAAAGTAAGGATCTGTGCGCTGCCGTTCTTGTGTGTTGACTAGGATTGAGTAATGAGGCAGCGTTTGGAAGCAGCTCCCTCACGTTAGCAGCGAGAACCTGAGGAGTGAACCAGGCAAATCAGATGGCGAGGGAGCCAGTAGTGTTGAGAATCTCATGGGGCCTCATTTTTGGCACTAAGGTGCCATTGAATATGGATCACGATCTCATCATTGCGGCCGTCGAGAAACATCCCGACAAACGCTCCCAAAAATGATACCTTGTCATTTTTCCGTTGAATCGCACTCTATGCTTTTCCACAATTTTAGCCAGCAATTTCCCACTTTCAAACACCCGGTCACTGTGCTGATATCCAACAGTAAATAAAGTATAGGCATGGCAGTCCCATTGGTTTATCTGGTATGGATACAAATTGTACCTTTTGTGTCAGGGCTAAATTTCTGATGAATGACCTATATATATTTATTACTGTCAGCCATTTGCTGCTCAGAGAGAAACTGGCACTAATACCTGTATCTCCAGCTGTGAGAACTGAGTGGAGTCCAAGAAACCAGAAGAATGTGGAGTTTAACCTCAGTGGGACTTTAGCCTTAGAGACCAATCAGCTTTGTTGTGCCATTGAACACGATTTCTTTTTATCCTAAAATGAATGCTTGGCGTGAACCAAAAAAGAAGAGTCTGCTTCACACAAAAATGCCGTGTTAGTGAGACTTCAGGCATACGCGATCCACGTTTATTAAATTAAACAGAAAGGAATGGTTTTACACACCACACATAATTTGTGTGGTGTGTAATATATGGGACATCATGGATTTTCAATGATTCCAAGGCAGAATATTTTCATTACCTGTCAGGAAATTGAGTTGCTGAAACGGAGGTTCTCTATTCTTCAGCAATAATTAGCCAAACCTATGTCCTCAGAGAGGATGAGATGTTTGTGTATCGTGCTCTTCAGGATGTAGCTAATAAAGGTAATGAATGTGACAAAAATGGGGGATTTTTGGGGGGGGATGTAACCAGGATTGTTTCCTTATCAGATGTTCCGAGCAGGTGAGAAGGGATGAGCCTGACCCCCCTCTATTCAACCTCCTTGGTTGGTCACAATCAAGGTTTAAGTTTCCTTTTCACGATGATATGCCTTTTCCAAATCGGAATGTGTTTAACTATTTAACTATCAGCAATAAGGAGCCAATCAAAGAAGTTTTTCTTGAGTCAAAGTAAGAGCAAATTTATTCAACACTAAACCTTATGAAACTAATAAAAATGTGACGTCACGCATTCGTCTCTCACGCAGCCATTTGGACCCCCACGTGCGCGCACGCACACACACACACACGCATCAGAAATAAGGTGAGTTTGGGTGCAATAAAAAAAAGCTAAACGAATAGTGGTGTCCTTTGATTGTCCTTGCGGTGTAGATTTTGAATGGTGGCTGATTTAGGTTAGATGCTTTCTTGGATGCGATCAGATGTAGAAGGTATTGCAATTATTATGCGATCTCAGTTGGTTAGTACGTTTCTGATAGAGTTGGCTTTTCGAACTGGGTGACATGCTTATTCCAAAAGAGAGACGGGGAGAGAGGACAACCCCCAGCATGTTTCCTCTGTTGGAGACATTTTGGATACTGTCTGTTTAACTTGCAATCTCCCTCTCGTGGCTGGCAGCACTGCCTTGAAATACTTCACCCTTCATGTATTTTCAAGAGGTTTTCAATTTGTCTGCCTGTGGCAGCCATTGTTTCAATACCCAGTACTTTACATTTTCAACGTCTCTTCCTTAGACAGTTATGGGTTTCAATGGATAGCTGGATTATAAGAAATGTTGCTTTTCACACTCCCTTTAGGGTGATTTGTTAATTTATTACCTTCACCTTGGAATGTGGCCTTTCATTTTAAAGCAGTTTTCTCTGTCTCAGTTCAAATTGAAAGCTGCAAAATCATAATTTCAAAAACAAAGGGGTCGTAACACAGAGTGGGTACAAAGCAACTAATTTTGCTGGATACATCACACACTTGAAATTGCACCCAATGTCATATTGCATGGTGTCCCTGTAGAGAATAATAACTTTTAAAAGAAATTCAAACTTGCAGTTATATTGAACGGATGTTGTGAAAAGATTTCACGTTTTAAGACTAATTGTATGGTATTTTTAGGTAACAAACAGACTAAATTGAGAAAACACTATTTTTGTCGGGAACTTATACTTTAAACTATGGAACAGAACTTTTAACACAACCAAAAAAATACTTCACAGGGAAACTTCACACCATCTTTTAAGTAGACATTCAATTCACACAGAATCAGTCCAAAATTATTCTTAGCTCCTAAGAGTTTACTTCTGATCTTTTCCATTAATATCCTGGAAACTGTTAACTCCAAAACTGTCTGTTATGGTGACAATGTTCCTGGAGACCTTTCCCTCCAGCTAAACCTAGGCAAATCTTCCAGGCTCCATTTAACTCCTTGTGAATGTGGCCTTTCCAATCTGAGTGTGAGTTCTCACCCACATTCCTGCACAATGAGTCACAGCATCTTGCTGCCTATAGCTCTGCTCTACTACTGGCTCCTGACAGGCTAACTGTCTGTAATTTTCCAGGAATTCTTAGAAACCCTACCCCTCTCAAAGCCCATTTGCATGGCAATGTGAATCACATGGACCTAGTAATCTTTATTGTCACAAGTAGGCTTATATTAACACTGCAATGAAGTTACTGTGAAGAGCCCTGAGTCGCCACATTCCGGTGCCTGTTCAGGTACACTGAGGGTATACGGAGGGAGAATTAAGAATGTCCAAATTACCTAACAGCATGACTTTCAGGACTTGTGGGAGGAAACCGGAGCACCCGAGGAAACCCACGCAGACACAGGGAGAACATGCAGACTCCGCACCGACATTGACCCAAGCCGGGAATTGAACCTGAGGCCCTGGCACTGTGAAGCAACAGTGCTAACAACTGTGCTGCCGTGCTGCCCCACATGGACCTTGTATCCAGATAGAATCCAGCTCTCTTTCATCTTGAAATTAATTGGATACTTTAAAGCATAACTATTTACAGCCCAACATTCACAACACTTGTCCAGGGCATTGGAGACTCACAATTAATCCACTGTCAGCAAACAGGCTGCAGCTTGTCTCCAAGCGAAAACACCTTGATGCACTATCAATTACAATGAGACGAGAGTAGAGAATAATCAAGGCTTTTTTAAGCAGAGATGTGTTGCTTCCTGCAGCTGCTGCCGAAATGGCTGCAGCTCGGTGAGCACACACATTTATACTCCGCCTACTGGGCGGAGCCAGCAGGCAGGGATCTACCCCCGTACCTGTAGTACAGGAGCCTTACTGTATTACCCCTCATATACGTATTATACAAACAGTGGTGACATTCACCCCCTGTTAAAAAAGAGCCCAGCGGGGGGTGGTGGAGAACTATTTACATGGTATGTGAGCATTTTCAAAACTATTTACATGGTATGTGAGCATTTTTAAAGTGTACAGTTTGGGGAAAGTTCACAAATTTAGCCGGTCGGGTGCCTTGATCCTCCGTTGTGAGCGCCGCAGTCCCGGTGGTGATGCAGGCACCGGCTTGGTCGCCTGTGACCTCTGGAAGCGTGTATCCTCATCCTCATCCCCGGTGGAACCAATGGGAGGACGGATGGAGGAGGGGCTGTGGTGACGTGCGCTGGGGGGAGGGTGGGTGGCGCCGGGGCAATGGAGGGGGGGGGAACCAGCTGGTGCCAGGTCCCTGAGGGAGACTGTGTCTTGGCGGCCGTCGGGGTACGCCACGTAGGCGTACTGCGGGTTCTCATGTAGCAGTTGTACCCTTTCGACCAACGGGTTCGCCTTGTGGAGCCTCACGTGCTTGCGAAGGAGGACGGGCCCTGTGGCTGCCAGCCACGTTGGGAGCGAAACCCCGGAGGTGGATTTCCGAGGGAAGGCAAGGAGTCGTTCATGGGGGGTTTCATTAGTCGAAGTGCAAAGTAGCGATCGGATGGAGTGGAGGGCGTCGGGGAGGACTTCCTGCCAGCGGGAGACCGGGAGATGTTTAGACCGTAGGGCCAGCAGGACGGCGTTCCAGACCGTCTCATTCTCCCTCTCCACCTGCCCGTTTCCCCGGGGGTTGTTTTTTGTCGTCCTGCTCGAGGCAATGCCCTTGCTGAGCAGGAACTGACACAGCTCATCACTCATAAAGGAGGATCCCCAGTCACTGTGGACATAAGCGGGGAAACAGAACAGGGCAAAGATAGTTTTGAGTGCTTTAATGACCGTGGCAGATGTCATATCGGAGCATGGGATGGCGAAGGGGAATCTGGAGTATTCATCGACCACGTTCAGGAAGTACGTGTTTCGGTCGGAGGCGGGGAGGGGCCCTTTGAAATCCATGCTGAGGTGTTCAAAGGGGCGAGAGGCCTTCACCAGGTGCGCTCGGTCTGGCCGGTAGAAGTGCGGTTTGCACTCCGTGCGGACCTGGCAGTCTTTGGTGACCGTCCTGACTTCCGCAATGGAGTAGGGTAGGTTGCGGGCCTTTATGAAGTGAAAGAACCGGGTGACCCCTGGGTGACAGAGACCATGGTGTCAGGCCCGGATTCGGTCCACTTGTGCGCTGGCTCATGTACCTCGGGATAGGGCATTGGGGGCTCATTGAGCTTACTGGGGCGATATAAAATCTCGTAATTGTAGATGGAGAGCTCGATCCTCCGCCTCAAGGTTTTATCATTTTTGATCTTGCCCCGCTGCGTATTATTGAACATGAAGGCTACCGACCGTTGGTCAGTCAGGAGAGTGACTCTCCTGCCGGCCAGGTAATGCCTCCAATGCCGCACAGCTTCAACGATGGCTTGGGCCTCGTTTTCGACAAAGGAGTGCCGAATTTCAGTGGCATGGAGGGTGCGGGAAAAGAATGTCACGGGTCTGCCTGTCTGGTTGAGGGTGGCGGCCAGAGCGATGTCTGATGCATTGCTCTCAACTTGAAAGGGGAGGGTCTCGTCGACCGCGTGCATCGCGGCCTTGGCGATGCCGGCCTTGATACGATTGAAGGCCTGGTGGGCCTCAGCCGCCAGGGGGAAAACTGTGGAGTGGATGAGTGGGCGGGCCTTGTCCACATAGTTAAGGACCCACTGGGCGTAGTATGAGAAGAACCCCAGGCATCGTTTCAGGGCCTTGGGGCAGTGGGGGAGGGGGAGTTCCATGAGGGGGCGCATGCAATCGGGGTCGGCCCCTAGAACACCATTTTGCACCACATAGCCAAGGATGGCTAAGCGAAC
The DNA here is from genome assembly GCF_047496885.1 of Scyliorhinus torazame. NCBI lineage: Eukaryota > Metazoa > Chordata > Chondrichthyes > Carcharhiniformes > Scyliorhinidae > Scyliorhinus > Scyliorhinus torazame. The sequence goes on along the minus strand of NC_092707.1, from coordinate 317,944,302 downwards.
ATGCACATCTCCTTATATGTGAGGTTCAGGAGTTTGACGGTGTGGAGAAATTTGAAAAGGTTAGCGTCGTGGTCCTGCTGGTCGTGGCCGCAGATGGTGACGTTATCGAGGTACGGTAAGGTGGCCCGCAGTCCGTATCGGTCAATCATTTGGTCCATCTCACGTTGTAAGACCGAGATCCCATTAGTGAAGCCGAAGGGAACCCTAAGGAAGTGGTAAAGGCGGCCGTCTGCTTCGAACGCAGTGTATGGGCGGTCCGCCTTTCAGATGGGGAGCTGGTGGTAGGCAGACCTCAGGTCCACTGTAGAGAAGACCCGGTACTGTGCAATCTGATTGACCATATCAGATATGCGTGGGAGGGGATATGCGTCGAGCTGCATGTACCGATTGATGGTCTGACTGTAGTCAATGACCATCCTGTGTTTCTCCCCAGTCTTTACAACTACCACTTGGGCTCTCCAGGGGCTGCTGCTGGTCTCAATGATGCCTTCCCGCAGTAGCCGCTGGACCTCCGACCTGATGAAGGTCCTGTCCTGGGCACTGTGCAGTCTGCTCCTGGTGGCGACGGGCTTGCAATCCGGGGTGAGGTTTGCAAACAGGGAGGGTGGGTCGGCCTTAAGGGTCGTGAGGCCGCATCGGTGAGGGGTGGTAGGGGTCCGCCGAATTTTAGACTTTGGGGTTGCACTGGAAGTCCAGGCCGAGAAGCAAGGCAGCGCAGAGGTTGGGGAGGACGTAGAGCCGTACGTTGCTGAACTCTACGCCCTGGACGGTGAGGGTGGCGATGCAGTATCCCGGATCTCCACGGAGTGGGATCCGGAGGCCAGGGAGATTCTTTGGGTAATGGGGTGTACCACGAGGGAGCAGCGCCTTACTGAAGCGGGGTGGATGAAGCTATCCGTGTTCCCGGAGTCAAGAAGGCAAGATGTCTTGTGGCCATCGACTTGCACCGTCGTTGTCGCGGTTGCGAGGTTGTGTGGCCGGGACTGGTCGAGCATGATGGAGGCGAGCTGCGGCTGGTGTTGATGGGCCCCGGGCTGGGCGGGGGCGGTTGCGAGCGATGAGCGGCCAGATGAGGTGCCCGACGAGCAGGGGTCCTGAGGTGCCGTCCAAAATGGCGCCGAAGATGGCGGCGCCCACGGGGTGCACGTGGCGGGCGGCGTTAAAGATGGCGGAGCCCATGGGCCGCATGAGGTCTGATGGGGGGAAGATGGCCGTGCCCACGGGCCGTACGTGTTCTGCTGAGAGGAAGATGGCGGCGACCACGAGCCGCACATGGGCTGTGGGGACGGAAATGGCGGCGCCCACGAGTCGCACGTGGGGGGTGCAGGAACAATGGGCCTGGATACAGTGGCGATCGACCGGGCCTGGTACACCGCAGCGAAATGCCCCTTCTTCCCGCAGGTCTTGCAGATTGCACTCTGCGCTGGGCAGCGCCGCCGGGGGTGCTTCGTCTGCCCACACAAATAGCACTTGGGGCCCCCCCGGGATTTGCTGGCTGCCGACTGACGCAGGCTTGGGGTTGGATGGGGGTGGCCGCTGGTGGGGTCCACGATGTCCATGAGGGGGGCGCAGTGCGGTCGGGGGCCTACGCTTGTACATTACGGGAGGCTACCGTTAATGAGGTTGCGAGTTTCTTGGTCGCCGCGAGGTCGAGCATATCTCCTTTTAAGAGGCGCTGGCGGATGTACGTCGATCCTATGCCCGTAACGAAAGCGTCCCTGATTAGGAGTTCAGCATGTTCAATGGCCGAAACTGCCTGGCAATCGCAGTTCCTCGCCTGGGCGTGCAGGGCATGCCAGAAATCGTCCAGTGACTCACCGGGGAGTTGTCGCGTGGACAGAAGGTGCCTGGCGTAGAGTTTGTTGATCGGCCGGATGTAGTTCCCTTTCAGACGCGCCATGGCCTGAGTGTAGTTGGGCGCATCCCGGATAAGGGGAAAAATATCGGAGCTCAACCGTGTGTACAGGATCTGGAGTTTCTGTGCTTCTGAGGATTGTTTTGTCGCTGCTCCGACGTAGGCTTCAAAGCAAGCTAGCCAGTGGTCGAAGGCCGACATGGCGTTGTCTGCTTGAGGGTGCAGCTGCAGGCGATCTGGCTTGATGCGTAGGTCCATAGCTGTAAAATCTCTGCTTAATAAATTGGTGCACTATCAATTAAAACAAGACGAGAGTAGAGAGTAATCGAGGCTTTATTAAGCAGAGATGCACGTGTTCTGCTGAGAGGAAGATGGCGGCGCCCATGGCTTTATTAAGCCTCCTACAGCTGCTGCCGAAATGGCTGCAGCTCGGTGAGCACACACATTTATACTCCGCCTACTGGGCAGACCCAGCAGGCAGGGATCTACCCCCGTACCTGTAGTACAGGAGCCTTACCGTATTACCTTTCATATATGTATTATACAAACAGTGGTGACTACCACACACCTTTCACCCTGTTATAATCTGCCTGGATCCTATTGTCCTATTGGGGACGATTGGTTACCTCATGGGGCAATCACTAGTAGTTGCAGCTGTATAAATAGAGCTGGCCAGTGTGGTACTGGCTAGAGAGAGCACCAGTAGTGAACTACTGCTGCTGTGTAAATATTGTTGGAACTAAAAGTCACTTTCTGTTTGACTCTACAAACTAATGCTGGACTCTTTGTTGCTCTCACAAAACATTCAATAAAACAAACGTGATCCCCTTTAATCTCTAACAATCAAACCACCCAGACTTGCTCTCAGGCAGACTTTGCAGTCACCTGACCACCTTCATTTTATCCCAAATTAAATACACAGTATGGGCAGCACGGTGGCACAGTGGTTAGGACTGTGACTTCACAGCACCAGGGTCCCAGGTTCGATTCCCGGCTGGGTCACTGTCTGTGCGGAGTCTGCACGTTCTCCTGTGTCTGTGTCGGTTTCCTCCGGGTGCTCCGGTTTCCTCCCACAAGTCCCGAAAAACGTGCTTGTTTCACAGTACCTTCATTGCAATGTTAATGTAAGCCTACTTGTGACAATAAAATATTATTATTCTTAACATAACTTTATGGAACATATAATTGTAGCATTGGCCAATATTGGGGCTACTCTGGCAGCCATGTTAAATAGCCATTAGGCCCCTTGTTTATGCTAATGAGAAGCCAAATGGCTCTTTCACATCCTTGCTCCAAAAATCAGGATTGGGCATGCTCTGCTCACTTTTTTGCTTTCTTCTACTGCTTAACCAACAGTCTTTAAAGAGAAAACTGGAGGCCAACAACAAGAGGAAAAGTTTCTTTATCCTTTTTAAAATTGACGAGCAGCATTGTGATAAGGATGAGGCTCTGCCCTTCAGGTTTTGGCAGCAAATAAAATATGGCAGCCATCTCACATGCAAAAACAGGGCTAAATTAATTTATCCCACTATGCTTCGACTAAACGAACTGTGTCATATAATGGATATGAGTGTTACAGAAGCAATTGTAAATAGTGATCACAGAACAGCTAGATTCAATGAAAGCAAGAACAAAAGCAGAAACGCATCACAGTGCAGCTAGTCACAGAGTGAGAACTTGGCAATTCGGTGAGTGATGGAAATCGATGCAGAGAGAGTGGAGGGAAACAGGTATGTGATTGGTTGATTAGTAGATAAAAGATACTAATGTAACCTATTAGTAATGGTATTAGTAAGGTTCATTAGCAGTAGTAAAACATTTTGGGCATGGTAGGGTTTATTAGATATAAATAAATTAATAAAACAATAAATTAATGAACACATACTAAAGATGGGGGGCATCTACAGATGTTGCCACTACAGAATCTTGGGGTTCTTGGACACCAGTGTGATCCTGTGCCAAAACATCTGTAAGTGTCAGTGGTTTGAGCAGACTTGATCCTGAGTCATTGAGGTGGAGGCCGAGCTACAGGCATTGTGATGCATGAAGGAGGGGAAAAGTTACCTCATCACTTTGGTCCAGGAGGCGGTCACACCCCTTAGGTTAGGGTCTTCTGATTTGGTCAGTGGTTATTGACAGGAGGGTGTGACCACTAGTGAGGCAGGTGAAGGGATCGAGGAGGTAGAAGTGGAGGAGCCTCAGCCCTTGTAATTGTCTAATTGGTTCAAGTTTCTAGCAGCTTGTATTATGAAAGTGGTGGCTGTGGAGTGGATGAGCGAAGTGACCTTGGCACCATGATGGTACAGCAAGTCATTCAAGCGGGGATGGGAAGTCAAAAGGAATGTAATGGTATTCAGGTACGGTATAGTTAGGAGGATAGACACAGATCTCTGCAACAGAGAGCATGAGTCCAAATTACTGTGATGCCTGCCAGCTGCCAGTGTTTGGGATATTTGCTCAGGGCTGGAGAGGAACTTGCAGTGGGATGGAGAGGATCCAGCTGTCATGGTCCATGTATGTATCAACGAGATAGGTAGGGAGCCACCTGGCGGATGACCCCGGGTTGTCCAGCCACTGATCCTCCTCCCTATTGGTGCCCAAGAGTCCCTGACTGACTCCTTGAGAAGGGGCAGTTGGAGTGAGGTGAGATGCCCTGTCCCCCTCTTGTATAGCCACTGCTAGCACCGCCAATGCTGGAGTGCATCTCCTGCAGCAGCACAGGCGCTATGCCCTGGACAAATGTCTCCATGGCAGTTACCATCCACCCAATGTTGACCTCAGTATGTTGGCATGCTGGCACTATCACCTCAGACTGAATGTGGATGGACTCCTTCATTGTAAGTTGCAGACTGAGGAGTGCAGTTGACATCCATTCCTGATGTTCCCATGTTTGTCGCTGCAGCTCCACCAACTGATTTAAGACCAAATCTGGAGGCTCATCATACGACTTGGACTCAGCAGAATACTGATCTTCACCATTCCTCTGAGTACCGGCTACCTTGGACATCCCTGTTTCTGCTTTCTGTGGACCAGGCCGTTGATGCACCAGTGAAGATACTAATTACATAGGTTATGAGACCATATGAAGATGTGAAGGTGTGTATGCAAGAGCGAGTGATGATGTCTCTTGAGCTGTCAATGAGTGAGATCCCTGTGGAGTGTCATACTGTAAATGTCTGATGAACTTGTGAGCATGTGAATTAATAGTGTTGAGATAGTTCACTTACCCTGGTGGACTGACTGAGATCACTTATCCTCTTTCAGCACTTAATTGTTGACCTCTTCTGTGGAGTGTTGGGACTGGCCACTGAGATCACCACTTCCCAAGTCACAGTTAAGAGGTTTGTGGATTTCTACAGACATCACGGGGGTATAGGATCTCCTGGTGGGCCTCCACGGCATCCAGAAGGTGACCCAGCGGGGTATCACTGAACCTGGGCACAACATGTTTCTTCTCTTTGGGGGCCGTCCTGGGCTGCAGATATTGAGAAAGCCGTGCACGGGTGCGATTTAAATATGGCTCCCGGAGCGATAATCCACTGAAGTCAAGATGGAGCTGGCAAATCAGAGGCCGCCCACCACACAACATGACGTGGTTCCTGTTGTTGCATATTGAATAAGGCGGGAAGTGGATGATGCAATGCAAAAACACACGATTGCGGCCAATGGGAAAAATGACACTTGTCTTGTTGTTTATTGCAAGGGGAAAGGAATATAAAAGTACAGAGGTTTCATTGTAGCTGTAGAGGGTATTGGTGAGGGTACATCAGTACTAGTTTGGTTTCTTTATTTGAAAAAAATACATAATTATGTTTCAAGCAGCACAGAGATGGTTCACTTAACTCATTCCTGTGTTGAAGGCTTATCCTATGGAGAAAGGTTGATCAGGTTGAGCCGATACCCATTGGAGGTTTGAGAAATGAGAGGTGACCTTATTGAAGCATCCTGAAGGGACCTGATAGGGTAGACACCAGAAGGATATTTCCACTTGATGGGGAGACCAGAACTGGGGAACGGCAATTTAAGAATATGAGGTCTCCGTTATAAGGTTGAGATGAGGAGAATTTCCTTTTTCTCTCCGAGGGTCTTTGGAATTCTCTTACCCAGAAAGCAGGATGGGTCATTGGATAGATTCAAGACTGAGTTAGACAGATTTATGATAGACAAAGAAGTCAGTGGTTATGGGGCGGAAGGCTGAAAAGAGGGAGAGCAGGCTTGAAGGGCCAAATAGTATGTCTGCTCCTGCTTCTAAGTCCAATATCAAAGAGTATAATGAAGAGTCAAATGTAAGTGGAGTGGACTGGGAAAAAAGGTAAAATTCACTGAGGTAAAAAGGGATTGAGCTCAAAATAACTGGGCAACGAAGAAAGCAATTTTGCCAACAGATGAACATTGGGAAATGTTTAAGTATGAGCTAAATAAAGTACAGAATAAATATATTCCTATTCAGGGAAAATGGAATACCTCAAACTATAGAGTTCCATGAATAAATAGACAATAAAAGTAAACTGAAGTTCCAAAGAAAGGTATATCATTAAATTCAGTTAACAATGCTAAAGATAATCAAGAGGAATATATTAAGTGGAAAATGGAGATGGAAAGGGATATTAGATGAAATAAAAATGAAAACGGAGAAAGACTGGCAAATAATTTATAAAGACATTCAGAAGCATATAAAATGCAAAAGAATAATCAAGGAGAGGCTGGGATTAATCATTAATGACAGAGGATGTTTAATTGTAAAGGATAAAAACAAGGTGGAAATAGTGGGTTGAATGTTATTATTGAGAGCTGCCCGCAGCAGGGTAGGTCAACAATATCCCGGAAATCTGAAGGTTCTTGGAAAGCACTTTTCTGTGACATTTTAACCCAACTCACACTGACGGTCAAAGGATTTCTATTTAAAGGAATCCTGGCAGGGATAACAATTCATCCATTGTCAAAACAAAGAGACAGGACCTGTAGATATAGAGTACTAATGTGGAAAGGTTACCCTTCAATTCCCAAACGTATCTCTGAAAGTAAATCGGCAGGCAATAAAAGATATATGGGGCGGGATTCTATCAGCCCGCGCCGGGTCGGAGAATCGCCGGGCCGGGCGCGAATCACGCGACACTGCCCTGACGCTGGTCCGCCGATTCTCCGGTGAGCGGGGAATCGGCGCCATTGACGCCGGTGTGATCGGCGCGGTGCCCTTCGGGGGCCGCTCTACGCAGCCTGGCCAGCGATTCTCCGCCCAGGATGGGCCGAGTGGCGTCCAAAACAGCCAAAGTCCCGCCGGCGCCGTTCACATCTGGTCTTACCCGGCGGGACCTCGGCATCCATCATTGGCCTGGTTGGGGGGGCCTCCACCGTGACCTTGCCCGCAATTGGGGCCTACCGATCGGCGGGCCGGCCTCTCATAGTGGGAGCCCATTTTGCTCCGCGCCAGCCCCAGTAGCCCTATGCCATGTTGCGTCAAGGCCGGCGCAAAGAAGGAGGCTACCGCGCATGAGTGCATGAGCGCCAGTCGCAGCGCGCATGCGCAGACCTGCAGCGCCCATTTGACGCCGGTATCGGCAGCTGGAGCGGCGTGGGTCGCTCCAGTGCCGTGCTGGCCTCCTGTAGGGCTCAGGAACGCTGCTCCTGGGGGCCTGTTGGCACTGTCGTAAAACGCGACGGCGTTTACAATGGCGTCAACACTTAGCTTCAGGATCAGAGAATCCTGCCCATGATTTCCAGCGATCAGAGGAAGAAGCCAGTATCTGTCAGCAAAGAGATGTAGCTGAAAGTCATGGAGGAGGTCTGCAGCAAGAGCAATCCTGCCAAAGGTTGTTCAATGACCTCAGGTGTTACGATCCCAGTTGACGGTACTACTAGACGAGAATGTCCAGTAGTACCATCAACTGGCTCAACAGACTGTAACATTAACTTTTTTTTTAGAAAATATGGAAGGTCAGAGTCACGGGACTGCCAATTAGCTTTTAACGACAGGATAAAAGCATTTATTAAACATGGAAAGTTTGATTATTGCACAATACTCTTTCACTCTCACTTATCTTCCCAAATGTACACAGATTTCAAGGATAACACAGGTTAGACATGTGATGAATGTAGGAAAGTGTTATATATATTCTATTATATATCAGTTGCAGTAATATTTTTATAAATCCTGGTTTAACATCCAGGCAGGCAGGTGTTGTGTCTGAAAAAGATGCAATTAAGATGTTGTAAAAGTGGGAAAACCATTGACTATAATCATTTAATTGTTTACTTATATAAGGTCAATGGACTTTTCTTAATAGAAAGAAGGCTTCCTGGAGTTTTGATAATTTAGGGGTTGTGTTTAGCCTTGGTAAGATGGTCATGACAATTACTGCAATAGAGATTATGTAATTAATAGGAGGAGAAAGAGCTGTTGGAGGCAGTTTAGCCTTTAGTCTGCCAGAGACAGAAGGACGTACAGCTTGTTTTCTGAAAATAACTCTCTACACAGAGAACAGCAAGTATCCCTGTGCTTGCTAACTTTATTTGTCAGTGGCTTTTGACCTGTAATGGGCTTTGCTTAATTGCAGATCGAGAAGGTATAAGTTAGAAGTTAAAGTGTTTCCTTTTATTGATAAGAATTGTTTAACTGTTAACTGTAAGTTATTTTCTGTGATGCTAACGTAGTTAGTCCTGTGTTATGAGTAAAGTTTGTTTCAATACAAAAAGGTCCCTGCTTGTCAATGGAATTACTCCCGGGGGTGATGTATCCTTTCCTCACAGTTTACAAATTGCAAAATAGTTGTGGATTCTTATCCAGTTTACTACCAAACACTGGGTTCTGGTCTGGTACCATAACACAATTATATCTTATGCTATAATGTTCTCACTAAATACACAGTCCCTATAACCCAACAGGCTAACTGTGGTCAGACAACACACTACTCAGGAATGAACGGGTAGATGCCTCTCGATAGTGCAGTGGTAACCTGTGCCAGTGAGTAGTGCCAGGGGGCAGTGCCAGGTTGGGCCCTAGTGGGAGCCACATAGGGGGTTCCATTTATTTGTGGTGGCAGAGGAGAGGTACTGAGGAGGGGGCATGGGGAATACCAGTGATACCTCCGCAGTTACGATGGGGGACTGCCAGTGATGATTGTCCGGGGTGGTGGGAGGGGGGGGTTGTGGTGGGGGCCGCCAATGATTGCCCATCGTTGGGGGGGGGGGTTACTTTTAGTTCTGATCAGGGTGTCAGCGATATCAGGTCCCGCCCCACCAGAGTGACTGCGTTAACCCTACCCATTCATTTTTCTTAGTCAGAGAGGCTCAAGATCTGGAATGAAAACTGGTCTGCGCAGCTGGAGAGCTACACACTGGTTTCCAGTCTGAGCCTGAAACTTTGGAAATATCTGGTAAGATTCCACCCAAAGCAAGAACAGCAATAAATAAGTTGAAAAACAGTAAAGCCAAAGACCCAGGTGATATAGTCGGAAAACAAATTAAAAAGTTTTGAAGACTTTGGAATAGACAAACTGACTCTCATCTTTAATGAAGTTTATGACTTGGGGAAGCCCCAGAAGACTTAAGTAAATCAAAATTAATTGCACTCCCTAAAAAGCTAGGCGAAATTGAATGGGAACTCCATCGCACTTTCAACCTGACAGGTTACATTACTGAGCTCCCCGCTTCTTTGAGTACAGTACTGATGAATAGGGCCATGAGAAAAATAAAGGCAGACACATCAGCTCTTCAATCTGGTCTTCTAGATGGTAAAGGAGAGGGACTGCGATGGCATAATATAGGGAGAAGATCCGCACAAGGTGGCTCCCCCTGGAGAAGTGTACCTTTTTCATTTTTTCTTGGTGCCACGGGTTGTTGGTCACTTGTATACCCATGATAATTATTGGGATAGAGTTCCCACTTCATTGAAATGCCAAAAAATAACAAGAAGAGCAGAAACTCATCTCTCCTTCCTCTACACTGACGGCCGAGATTCTCTCTAATATCTTGTCGAAAGAATTCGAGAAGCATCGAAAAATTGTGTCAGAGGATCTTAAACGATCAATTGATGAGGCCTTGGCCCCCATTCGAGCGGCTCTGGGGAAAACAAATGAGACTGTCGAAGCCCAGGGAGTCACGATCAAGAGTATGGAAGCGGATCCGTCAAATCATCGGATCGGATTACTGTGTTGGAATCCGGTCTCACTTCGTTGGCTGAAATTAATAAAATCGCTGAATGACCTGGAAAATAGGTCCAGGAGACAGAATATCCGGATTGTGGAGTTGCTGGAGGGGATCAAGGGCCATACCCCCACGGAATACTTCCCGGGCATGTTGCTTAAAATAGTGGGTGAAGGTGGATTCGCATCCCCGCTGCATTGGAGCAGGCCCATCGCATTCTTCGGCAGAAACCTTGTCCCAAAGACCCACTGTGTGCAGTGATTTTTCTTGTTCTTGTTGGGGTTACGCTCTTAGTCCTCGATTAGAATTAGGGTTTGATACTATGTAGGGTTCTGCTCGTTGTGTTAATATATGGCTTCCCATCTTTTTTCAATGATTTTGTTCGGCACAACATTTAATCAGTTGGGGGGGGCATGCAAGTTAAATAGGGTTTTGGTATTTTGTGATGTTTATCTATTTTTCCCTTTCTCCATTTAGAACTCTCCCTGCTAACTAAGGAGCTAGTTAATCGGAACGGTTTTGGGTGTGTTTGCTGCAACTCATTATAGTAGTCTTTAAGATAACGAGCTTAGAGTTTTTGTTTTGTTTGATTTTGTTAAATGTAGATTTTACTATTAGGGTAAGTCTTTGTTTGCCTCGTTCTTATTCAATTTGGGTGTGGCCATATTTAACGGCGATGGTTTTGTGGGCAGGGGGGTGAGGGGTGGGTGTAGTTTGCAGTGTCTGTTGTTTTTCCCCTGTCCAGTCTTTGACCTGGTTCGGTGACCATCTTGTGTGGATCTATTTACTTTACACTTTCAGTATCCCTTAGTTAATCTGTCTGGATATGGCTGACTCCGGGTTAAGGGAGAATGGGAGATCTCCAATCTGTTAGGTCACCTGGAACATTATGGGCTTGAATGGCCCAGTGAAGAGGTCGAGGACATTTGCTCACCTCAAGAGCTTAAACTCCGATGTAGTTTTTTTTTATAACAGACCCATTTTCCAGGTCAGAGATCAGACCAGGCTGCACAAGGGGTGGATGAGACAGGTCTTTCATTCTGGTTTTGATGGCAGGGCCATGGGTCACAGCGATTCTAATTAACTAAAGAGTTCAGTTTTGCTCCTCGAAGATTATAGCCGACCCCAAAGGACGATTTGTAATTGTTTGTGGCTTCCTGGTGAAAACCCATTTGTCATGGTCGACGTTTATGCCCCCAACTGGGATAATATAAATTATTATCTCCCTGCTGGTCTACCTTCGCAACCTAGACTTACATCAGCTTATTTTACGTGGAGATCTGAATTGTGTTTTGGGCCCTAGGGTGGATCGTTCAAAACAAAATCCCTGGTTCCACCGTGGATGGCCAGGGCATTGTCGTCTTTTATGACTCAGAAGAGGGGTGGGAGGGAGGGATCCCTGGTGTTTTTTTCACCCAGTTAGAGACTTTTAGTTTTTTTCACATGTCCACCATGCATATTCGTCTATTGACTTTTTTGTTTTAGATAGGAGTCTCCTTCCTTCAGTGATGGTGCCTGAGTACGCAGGGATTATTTCTCACCATGCCCCACGTTTTATTGATTTGTTGCTGGAGTCTGGCCCCACTCAAAGCCCACTCTGGAGATTTGACACTACACTGTTAGCTGATTTGTGAGCGGGTACCCACTTGCATAGACGACTGTATAAAATCTAATAAATCCAATTCAATCTCACCTTCCACATTGTGGGAGGCTGTTAAGGCAGTCCTCGGGGGAAATGATATGTTGAAGACAACATTGTTGAAGCAGCAGAGGCTGGTGGATTCCATTTTAGAGGTGGATCACCAGTACTTACTTGATCGTACGTCGGAGCTATTGGCAAGTAGGAAAACATTACAGACCCCATTCGAACAGTTGGCGATGAGCAGGGTGGAATGTCAGCTTCAACACTCCAGGGGCAATTTTTATGAGTATGGGGAGAAGGCCACTCATCATCTGGTTCACAAACTCAAACGACAGGTAGCCTCCCGGGAGATCACACGGATACTAAATTTGGGCGCCAACCTCATTTCCACCCCTCTTCAGGTTAATGTGGCTTTTAAATCTTTTTACCGTGATCTTCATAGATCGGAGCCTCCTGTGGATGGGTCTTTCTGGACAATCTACCCATCCCAATGGTTGAGGTGGATCGGAGCAGTGAGTTGGAATGCCCATTACTCCTCGATGAAATTTTAAAATGTATTGGATTGATGCAGTCTGACAAGGCTCCTGATCCAGATAGCTTTCTGATTGAATTCTACAAGAGATTCTCAGAGCAGCTTGTGGCTTTATTATTGGACATGTTCAATACCCTGGGTGTCATTGCCTCTGACCGTCACCCACACCCCTATTTCCCTGCTTCTCAAGAGGGACAAGGACCCTGATACTAGCCTAACCAGACTTACTAGCTACCACATGGTGTTTGCACTGGCCTGCTCCTGAACTCTGACTGTCTCAGAGGCTGGGTCCCCTACCCTGGGTGTCATTGCCTCTGACCGTCACCCACGCCTCTATTTCCCTGCTTCTCAAGAGGGACAAGGACCCTGATACTAGCCTAACCAGACTTACTAGCTACCACATGGTGTTTGCACTGGCCTGCTCCTGAACTCTGACTGTCTCAGAGGCTGGGTCCCGAGAGAGCGGGAAAACTGGTGCCCTCTGGCTTTATATTGGTCATGTCCTGTCTGGTGATTGGCTGCTCTGTTCTGTGTACTTACTGGTCATCCTGTGTGTCAATCACTGCCTGTCTGCACTCCATTATATACATACATGTATATTATGACATCTCCCCTTTTTTTTTATTGTTTGTCTCTCGATAATAAATATTAAGGTGCATGTGCGTGTGGAGGTGTATATATGCGTGACTATATACAGAATGTGCTAAAATGAACTTATGTACATAGGAAGGTGTCGCTAGTGCAGATATAGGGCAGATGAAACGGTAAGAACGATATTTACAGAGGTCAGAACGATAAGGTAACAAAATTGTGCAAAAGTTCAGCCTATAAGTTTAGTCTTTGTGGCGGGTGACAAATTCTGGTTGACCGCCTCAAGGGTGGATCAGGGGCCGCCGGCACTTGGATAGGCGGGACCGCCGCCAATGCAGTGGTCGCAGAGGTCAGCAGGATTGCTGGTAGATCGGTGGCCTCGTGGTGGGGCACGTCCGGAGGAAGCATTGTGTGAGGCGGGACATCATGGTTAGGTGGCGGGCGTGGAACTCTGTGCAGCGCCCGTCTGTTGCGTCGTAGGAAGGAGCCATCAGCCATGCGGATGAGGAACGATCTCGGGGCCGCTTGCTTGACCACCACAGCTGTGGCGGACCAGCCGCCGTCAGGCAACTGCACACGAACACGATCAGTTGGGATCAGCTTGGGGAGATCCGTGGCATGAGCGTTGTATGCTGATTTCTGTTGGGCCCGAGACTGCTGCATCTTTTGTATGACCGTGAGGTGGTCAAGGTCTGGAACATGGATGGCTGGAACCATGGTTCGCAGAGTGCGATTCATGAGCATCTGCGTGGGAGACAACCCAGCGGACAGCGGGGATGCTCTGTCTGCCAGCAGCGCCAGGTTGAAGTCAGAGTCTGAGTATGCAGCCTTGCATAGTAATCTCTTGACGATATGGACCCCTTTTTCGTCCTTCCCGTTTGACTGCGGGTAGTGGGGGCTGGAGGTTACGTGATGGAAGTTGTATAGGCGGGCAAAATCAGACCATTCCTGGCTGTAAAAACAGGGACCGTTGTCACTCATCACCGTGAGCGGTAGCCCATGCCTGGCAAACGTTTCTTTGTATGCTTTAATCACCGCCTTCGATGTGAGGCCGGAAATTTCACCACTTCTGGGTAATTGGAGAAGTAGTCAACCAGGTGGACAAAGTCACGCCCCTTGGCGTGGATAAGTTCGGCACCAACTTTGGACCATGGGGTGGTCACTATTTAATGTTGCTGCAGAGTTTCTTTGGGTTGAGCTGGCTGAAATTTCTGACATGTGGGGCAGTTGAGGACCATGTTGGCAACGTTCTGGCTGATACCCGGCCAATAGACTGCCTCCCGAGCTCTGCGTCAACATTTCTCAACCCCCAGGTGACCCTCATGGAGTTGGCTGAGCACCATAGCTCCCATGCTCTGCGGAATCACAATCCTATCGAGCTTCATGAGGATGCCGTCCACCACCATCAGGTCGTCCTTGACGTTGTAAAACTGGGGACACTGTCCCTTCTGCCAGCCATTCGTGAGGTGCTGCATCACATGCTGTAGCAGAGGATCCTTGGCCGTTTCCTCACGAATTTGCATGACCCTCTCATCAGAGGCCGGAAGGTTGGAGGCACACAATTGCACCTGCGCATCGATTTGGCAGACAAAGTCAGTTTGTTCACATGGTGTGATGATAGACCTGGAAAGGGCATCTGCAACAATGAGTTCCTTGCCTGGCGTGTAGACAAGTTCAAAGGCGTAGCTTGAGAAGGATTTGTTGTAACCGAGGCGTCATGTCATTTAAATCCTTCTGGATTATGTGGACTAATGGCCTATGGTCCGTCTCAACTGTGAATTTTGGGAGACCATACACATAGTCGTGAAATTTGTCGATTCCCATTAGGAGGCCCAGGCATTCCTCCTCAATCTGAGTGTACCGTTGCTCAGTGGGTGTCATGGCTCTGGAGGCATATGCAACTGGGGCTCATGAGGAGGAGTCCCGTTGGAGGAGCACCGCCCCAATACCGTCCTGGCTTGCGTCAGTGGATATTTTGGTCTCATTGGTAGGGTTGAAGAACGCCAGAACCAGGGCTGTGGTGAGTTTTGCCCTCAGCTCACGCCATTCGTTCTCATGAGCGAGCAGCCACTGGAATTCCGTCGACTTTTTGACGAGATGGCGGAGGGCTGTGGTATAGGACGCCATGTTGGGAATGAACTTCCCGAGGAAGTTGACCATCCCTAGAAAGCGGAGGACCGCCTTCTTGTCCTCTGAGGTCTTCATGGCGTTGATCGCGGAGACTTCGTCAGCATCTGGCCGCACGCCTTGCTGCGAGATGTGGTCACCAAGGAATTTGATTTCTGATTGACCGAACGAGCACTTGGCCCTGTTGAGTCGGAGGCCATGCTCATGGATTCTATGGAATACCTGCTTGAGGCGATCGATATGTTCTTGAGGAGTTGTGGACCAGATTATGACATCGTCAATATACACGCGCACACTCTCGATACCCTCCATCATCTGTTCCATGATGCGGTGAAATACCTCTGAGGCAGAGATGATGCCAAAAGGCATCCGGTTGTAGCAGTAGCGACCGAACGGGGTATTGAATGTGCACAGCTTGCGACTGGACGCATCCAGCTGTATTTGCCAGAACCCCTTGGAGGCGTCCAGCTTCGTAAAGAATTTGGCATGAGCCATCTCGCTGGTCAACTCTCCTCGTTTTGGTATCGGGTAATGTTCCCTCATGATGTCGCGGTTTAAATCCTTGGGGTCGATGCAGATTCAAAGCTCCCCTGACAGCTTCTTGACGCAGACCATGGAGCTGACCCAGTCCGTGGGTTCTGTGACCTTTGATATGATGCCCTGGTCCTGCAGGTCCTGTAACTGCTGCTTGAGGCGGTCCTTGAGGGGTGCCGGCACCCGACTTGGTGCGTGGATCACAGAGGTGGCGTTTGGTTTGAGCAGGATTTTGTATCGGTATGGGAGTGTGCCCATTCCGTCGAACACACTGTGGTACTGCGTGATGATGTCATCACTTTCAGCCTGGAAGTTCTCATCAGGTTAGGCCGTTGCCTGTGAGGATGACATGGTGTGGACTCGCTGAACCAGGTTCAGGAGTTTGCAGGCCCGGGCACCGAGCAGGGATGCTCTGTCAGGTCCCACGATCTCAAATCGCAGTGTCGCTTTAAATGACTTACTGGAAACTCCGAGTTGGCATGAGCCACTGGCAGCTATGGCATTGCCATTGTAGTCAAGGAGCTGGCCGGCCGGTGGAAGAATGCTTGGTCTGACGCAGATGGTGTCGAGATCGGATTTCGAGATGTGGTTCGCCGATGCGCCGGTGTCCAGTTTGAACCGGATGCGAGCCTTGTTGACTGTGAGGACAGCACATCACTCGTCGTCGGGATCCACGCTGAGGATCGGGAGGTGCTTCACTGTCTTGGAGAAGGGCAGCGCATGCTTCGTAATGATGCCCACCCGGTATGGAGATTTGAGGCACTCAGCATCAGGATCTGTTGGGCTGTCGGGGTCTGGCATGGCCTGCTGTATTGAATGGACGCTTCTGCGCCGTGCCTGAGATCGCTGGATGCTGGGCAGTGGAGCAGATCTGCAAAGGGCTGCGTAGTGGCCAAGCTTGCCACACTGTAGACACCGTCGTGACTTTGCCGCTTTAAATGGGCGGAGCCACAATTCGGACACGTCATGACGCCAACGTCAGCGCATTCCATGCGCGATGGCGCATGCGCCGTGTGGTCGAACGATGTACGTACCTGCGCAGTCTGGTCGTCGGTCTCCCCATCCCCTCGGTCGTGGCGCGCATACGCAGGGGCCTGGGAAAAGCAGGTGAAATGGCCACTCTCGTCGATATTAGGCCCTGCATTTGTGCGATGGCCTGCACCCGTTCCGCCTCGTGGGAGGTTAACTTTGCCGTTTCTGCCGCCCTGATGTGGGCGTACCGATTGTTAGCATGTTCGTGGAGAACGCACGTTTCGATAGCGATGGTGAGGGTGAGCTGCTTGACTTTCAGGAGCTGCTGGCGAAGGGAATCGGAGTGGACCCCGAAAACGATCTGATCCCGGATCATGGAATCAGTGGTCGAGTCATAGTTACATGACTGCGCGAGGATGCGGAGATGGGTCAGAAAGGATTGAAAAGGTTCATCCTTGCCCTGAAGCCTCTGCTGGACGACGTACCGTTCAAAGCTCTCATTCACTTCAACGTTCCACTGGCTGTCGAACTTCAGTCGGACTGTTTTAAATTTTGTCTTGTCTTCGCATTCAGCGAATGTAAGGGAGTGGTAGATGTGGATGGCTTGGTCCCCGGCTGTGGAGAGGAATAGTGCGATCTTGCTGGCGTCCGATGCAGCCTCGAGGTCGGTGGCTTCGAGATGGAGTTGGAACTTTTGTTTGAAGATCTTCCAATTTGCACCGAGGTTGTCGGCGATTAGGAGCTGCGGAGGAGGGAGGACGTTTTCCATGTCACCGGATGGTTGTTTGCTGGTGAACGCTGATTCACTCAAGGTAGGTCCGTCAATTTTCAGCACCACTCACTGGTACCATGATGTGTTGGGTATATGTTCAACTGTGGGTTCACACTATGCTGACTTGACTGGAGACCTGATACTAGCCTAACCAGACTTACTAGCTACCACATGGTGTTTGCACTGGCCTACCTGAAATTTAGAGGCTTCTGGGCTTCATTCTTTAACACCATGTCGGAGATACACCATGTTAGACCCATGTCCATTGGTGGTAATATTTGGGGTGTCAGATTCTCCAGTGGTTCAGTTTGGGGCAGAGGCGGATATTTTCGCCTTTGCCTCGCTGATAGCCCGAGCTTGGTTGGAGGTCTCCCACTCCGCCCAGTGCCTCTGCTTGGCTGGGTGACTGAATGTCCTTGCAGTTGGAGATCATCACATTCTCCATCAGGGGGTTGGTGGAGAGGTTCTATTTCAGATAGCAACCATTCATTTCCTTTTTTAAGGAGTGAGTCACTGTCAGTTGTTAGGGGATTTAGGTTACTTAATAATAATCTTTATTGTCACAAGTAGGCTTACATCAACACTGCAATGAAGTTACTGTGACAAGCCCCTAGTCGCCACATTCCTGTGTTCGGGTACACAGAGGCAGAATTCAGAATGTCCAATTCACCTCGTGGCACATCTTTCGGACTTGTGGGAGGAAACCGGAGCACCCGGAGGAAATCCACGCAGACATGGGGAGAATGTGCAGACTCCGCACAGACAGTGACCCAAGCAGGAATCGAACCTGGGTCCCTGGCGCTGTGAAGCGATAGGGCTAAATACCAAAGCTACCGTGCTGCCCATCTATGCTACCGTGCTGCTCATATTTATAGTACTTATATAATACTATAATAATAGTATATCTTATAGTATTTAATATTTATTTGGTGATTTGCATTTTTCTCTTGTTCTAGTTTGTATTGATTGTTATGAAAAATTATTTAATAAACATACTTTTTTTAAAATGAACAAGAAAAGCTATCTATATCACGCATGCTGTCAGAAAGAGCCATAGAGGTGAAAAAAGATGCAGTCATGTGATTTGATGGTTGTAGTGAAACATTTGATAAGGTGAAACATGAAGAACTGATGAGGATGTGAAGAGTATCTTGACCTTGGTGGCCAGGGTCATAGAGCGATAAGAAATCTTTATTGGGGAAAAATCTGGAGCTGTAAAAGTGGAGAAGGATCTAAATGACTTTGCAAAGATTAAAATAGGGGGGTGTTTTCCCTCCAGATTAATTCAATTTGTATATTGTTGGAGCGATTGAAGACCTTCCTGAATTACTAGTTGAAAGTTAAAACTTCACTATAACGTACACCAATGATTTTATTGCCAACTCTGAAGAGAAGCTGCAAGTGATTTTGGATAGAGTAGTGAGTGAAAGTGATGGGAAAGGGCTGAGCATAAATTGTAAGAAGCACGGGGCGGGATTCGCCAGCCGCGACCGGAGAATCCTGCCCGAGGTCAACGGAATCTTCCATTGTCCGCCTCTCGCCCATGGCGTTCTTGTGGCAGGCGGAGCGAAAGAATCCAGCCCAAAATGTCCAACAGTGTCTAAAAAAGAAAATCATAGCAGAGTGTAAGATCACAGTGAAGCACGCGAAAAGACACATTCTGTTATCGAGGAAGTTATCCCCGAACAGGCGCCGGAATTTGGCAACTAGGGGCTTTTCACAGTAACTTCATTTGAACCCTACTTGTGACAATAAGCGATTTTCATTTCATTCATTTTGTTTCAGGTCTGTTAACATCAGATGGAAAATGTGACCAAGAGATAAGATGAAGGATCGTAATGGGCATAGATGCATTTCAAAATGTGAAAAAGGTTATGATCAACTCAAAATTAGCCATGAAAGCAAAGATGAGAATTCTGGAATGCTACAATTTTGACATCCGGAAGCGAGTGTTGGATGATCATTGGAGCAATGCAAAGGAGAATTGAGGCTGCAGAATTGTGGGTTTTGAGGCGAGTAATAAAGATATCTTAGACAAGTTACACTACCAATGAAAAAGTGCTGGTAAAATCTGAGACCAAAAACACTCTGCTGACCAAGATCAGGAAGAGGCAGTTGGAATTTCTGGGGCACATAATAAAATATCCTGATTTAGAAAGTTAGAAAGGCGGGACAGCTTGATCGTGAAATAGATCGAGGTAGACAAAGAACAATCTTCTTAAAGAACTTCACAAAGTGGATGAATGTACCAGCAAAGACATAAGATTAACATTGAGGTCCATGGCTGCCAACGCCCTCTTAGAGCATGATACCCAAAGAGAGGTTATAAAGAGGAATATACTTACACTATTTGGAGGCAGTTCAGAGAAGGTTTACCAGATGATTCTTGGGATGAAAGGGTTGACATACAAGGAAACGTTGGGCAGGTTGGAACTATACTCACTGGAATTCAGAAGAGTAAGAGGTCATCTTATTTAAACATATAAGATTCTGAGGGGGTTTGTCAGGGTAGATGTTAACAGGCTGCTTAAGGAACTTAGGACTACAGGACACAGTTTAAAAATAGGGGATCTCCCACTTAAGATAGAGGTGAGGAGGAACTTCTTCTCTCAGAGAGTTGTTAATCTTCACAATTCTCTACCCCATGGAGCAGTGGAGACTGAGTCATTAAATATATTCAAGGCTGAGTTAGACAGATTTTTGATCATTGAAGGAGTCAAAGGTGATGGGGGACAGGCAGAAAAGTGGAGTTGAGGTCACAGTCGGATCAGCCATGATCTTATTGAATGGTGGAGCAGGCTTGAGGGGTTGAATGGTCTATTCCTGCTCCTATTCATTTTTTTTTTCAATGGCAGGTAGCCAGTGCTGGAAAATCCCTGACAAGATTGCTGGGAGGCAGGAATGTGTTGGGGAGCTTGCCTGCTGCAAGTTTTCCAATTTTTTCTATCACACCTGGTTCCACAAGAGTGGAACATTCCACCTGATGTTTCAGGCCTTTGCACAGATGCCATGGCAGTGGAGCATCAGATGCAGCAAATAACCAAGTGCATGGCCTGGATTTTACACTCCCTTGCCAGCAGATTTGAAGGCAGGGTGCATGTAAAATCTAGCAAGTGGCCTTCTCAACACTTGTCCACATGCCCCAACCTATCTGAAACTTTACAGCTGGCGGGGGAAGCTTTGTCCCCCCCACACACACACTCTGCCCCCCCTGCCCCCTCCCCCCCCCCAACAAGCCTTTTGAAGCCTCGTGGTCATTAACGGCTACTTAAAGGCCTAAACCCTCTCGGCTGGTATTTTAGCTGCAGCAAGGCAGTGGAGGCCCACAGCATTTGGGAGTGGGCTGCTATTGGGCAAGGGTGGGGTGGGTGGGTGGTGGGTGACGCCACATCCTCCCCCCTCACCGAATCCCCCGACGCCAGATTTACCTGGGCTCCTCGGCATGGTAGAATTACCTGTTGCAGTGGACACCGCTCCAGATTGGCGCCAGACGACTATAAATCCGCCGGACATCCGATTGGCTGGCTGCTGTCTAAGATGTGACTTCTCTTGAGACAGAGGTGGAAGACTCGCCTTAAAGTAATGAACCCTTCTCCAGGATCGTGGACTGTGTGATGTTAGGTAGACTATCATCTGTATATAATATTAGTAGATCATCATCATCTGTATGTGTATTACAAGTTACATGTTTTATTTTTGTAGTTCCAGCATCCGATCACAAGGTGGTGCGAGTATGCAGGCACGTGGCCCGGGCGCACCTGTGTTGCACAGAAGGTGTTAGTGAGTAGTTGATAGCAGTCGCATATTAGAGTAGCTCTGTAGTATCTTAATGTTAGTTAGCGTTAGACCATTATTTCAAAATGTATTAATCTTAGACATTATAGGAATCCTTTAGAATGGTGTAATAAATAGTTTTGTTGTAAAACAAAGTCTAATGTTCTTTGTAAAACTACCACATCAAGATCCAAGATCAGCATAATCAAAGAATATTACAGACTGGCTCCTCCCTGTATTTTTAGTCATGGGGGTGGGATCCATTCAAGTAAAATCCAGCCCCATGATTCTGAGTTAATAACTCGATAGGCCCTAAAATTTAACACGGGGTTATCAATGTGTGATTACCTCACATCTGTTCAGAAAACTGCAGGCAGCATACAAATTCAATGCTGCCGGCTAATTTAAAAGATTTGGCACATGGTCAAGGGCTGTTGAGTGATTGTACACCTGCTCATGGGGATAGGTTTGTGAGAGACTAGCTCCACAAAGCTCGGTTGCAATATTTAAAGCCAGGCTGCACTTTAACGAGAAGTGGATTCTGGCTGAAACAAGCACTGAAAGTCATTGTAAAGCAGTTTGCGATTTCCATGAAATTAATGAATGGTGCTACACGGCAGAGAGTAGCCTCCCAGATTTTCTATTGCAGCAGTCAAGGCACTGCTGCAGGCAAACCGGAGGAGAGAAATCCTGTATCCACAGAAGGCCAGGACGCCTCTAGGCAAATGCTGAGAAGGGGGCATATAGCCACAGAGGTCAATGCAAACACTGTCACCGAGCACTTGAATACGGTACCACATGATGTTCAACAACCTCACACAAGTGATCACGGTCAGAGAATCCATTTGCAAATTCCATATCCTTGCAATGGAACCATGAGCCTCATACACTGCTTCAAATAGCACAGCTACATAACACACCTATCAACAATCTCGATCAAGCAAAACATATGCTCACCTCACATAATTAGCACCTCTCACATGCACATCACATACCCTGCACAGCTATTCAGCATGACAGCTGCATTACTCAAACACATTGGCTGGGATATTCCAGCCACGTTGTGGTGGGTAGCTGGAGGACACTGAGTAACCCAGTCAAACATCCTTTGACTTTCAGCGAGACCGGACAATCCCAGCGGCGGCCATGGCCAGAAAATTCTGCCCATTGCACCGCATTCACTGGCACACTTCCCTCTCTCTTGCAGGACAAGGTGCCATGCAACCAATGGCAGGAACAGCAGAAGCAGCTAACCAGTGAGGGACAGGCATGGCCTGAATGTCTTCCCCCCACTGGAGGAGGTGCTGCTCCCATCATTTGAATAGTCATCACTGAGGTCCATGAAAGGTGCAGGGTTGAGACCATAGAAAATGGCAGAAGAAGCTATGTTTTTACTTCATTCACTTTCTCACAGCTCACCCCCCCCCCCCCCCCCCCCCCACCCCATCCAAAATCCTCTCCTGATTTACAAGTGCAGTAAGAAGTCTTACAACACCAGGTTAAAGTCCAACAGGTTTATTTGGAATCACTAGCATTCGGAATGCAGCTCCTTCATCAGGGACACTCACCTGGTGTTGTAAGACTTCTTACTGTGCCCACCCCAGTCCAACACCGGCATCTCCACATCAGATTTACAAGTAGCACATGGTGCCTGCCCACAATTCTTACCCCATCCCCACACCACAACCCAACCCTTATGCTTTTTTCCTGATGATCAGTGACAGAGGAATGAGAAGTGGTAACTTTTGCGACTATGGTACATTTCAGCATTGATGTACAGTGCCTACAAAGCAACATGTATACAGCCTACACCACCCTTTAGCATGAGAAACCCACTGTCCTGGCAAAGCCACATACCTATCTCTGATCCCTTATCTTCAGAGAGAATACAATGAATTCCCCTTTCATTGCACAGTGAATCTCATGATTCACAGATGGTGAACTGGAAGAAGACATAGGTCACTTGGTCCAGCCTGAAAGAACTCAAATGCAAAGAAATTTAATTACACGCAGCTTCCTACACAGCCACTGGCAGTGCCGCCCTTGCCTTGCACTGAGATAGCAGATTTGATTGCAAGGAGTGTAAGGACATCTCCTTTATAAAGTGCAGATGCCAGACACACTGCTCCTAGCTTAGGTGGAGCTAAGTTAAGTTCTTCTAACATACTAAGACCTCCTGCTGAGACCCCTTTTCCCCCTCTTCCTCCGTGAGCAATTTGCCCTCTTTCTTTCTGCCTCTGATCATCTCCTTCTCCTGCTGCAGCCCTTAAAAACGCAAGCAAACTAGTAGCTAGTGGTGTGCCCAGAACCCTTGCAGTCACAACTTCCCGTGTACAACATCACTCCCCACAGACTTCACCAACTTCATCCAACTCTTCAAACTACCAATCACTTCCCCAGACTCAAACAGGTTGATTAGAGGTTGAATAGCAACTGACGTGCAAGTTGTTGATGATTTCTTCAAATCCCAGTGAAGGTTCTTGCTGCTGCTGAAAACATGTCCAGGTGTGTGAGGTTAAGAGATGCCACTCACTCGAGTGGCGACATAGAAAATAGTATCAAATCATTGTCACACACTGGCTGACATCATAACCTGCCTATCTGCATACTTCCAGCGCATGCTTCTAACGCCAGCACGAAGGAACATGAGTGCATTGTACTTTTTCATCAGGATATGGTTAAAGAAACAGAAACTTGAAATATTGAAACAATGTAGTGCTAAAATATAAAACTTTGAACTTGTGTTTCTATAGGAAACAGGATTTGGTGCCAATTGACAATTTGAAGTTGAATCCAAGGCACTCAGATTTGCCCTGTGGGCCAGCTTATCTTTCGATCATGCAGCCCTTCTTCAGTTCAGCACATAGGCATGTCCATTAGTGTTTCAATTCATCCCGACATACAATTCTTGCACTTCAATGCAGTTCCTGAACTAAAGGCACCCATGAGAGACCAGTGCTTAAACTGTTCTGATGTGTGAAATTCCATTCGTTATAAATCTTTCAAAAGCCTTTTCCATAGTACTTTTTGACAGAAGTCAACAGCAGGAGATCATCAGCTTGGGTTTATGCACACAAAAGGAAAATGTTTTCTGCCTGATTTCATAAAATCCACTAATAGTTATTACTGATCCATTATGAAAGCGCTTTGTGAATTGGGACTCTCCACCTTCAAGAGCAAGGGCACTGAACAATTAGACAGACACATATGGAAAATTATACCTCATTTATTTTTCATCAGCACTGGAGTTCAAAATAAATACAATGGCATTGTGAAATGTCACGTAAAGGCATTAAAATCATAAACAGTGAATTAGCCGGTTTAGATTAACCACCTTCTGAATGTAGGAGAAGGGTCACAGTTAGAGTTCAGTATTCCCCAAGGAGGTGGAGTCAGGACTGTTTTCTGGGTGCCAAATCCACCTCCGATGGAATACGGATTGAACTCAAGATTGTCGCATGGGTGAGCCATGCATTGGCACGGGAATAGGTTCCAACCTCAATTCAGTGCAGCGGGCAGCTTTTCAAAGATTGAGAGTCAATCAGAGGACTTCCAGGTTCAGAGGAGTACCCGTCCACGGTACAACATAAGAAACTGGGAGAGAACCTCAACAGGAAGATGCCCTTTCAGCCACTTTTAAAAATTTAAATGAAAAACATAAAAAGTAGCCAGGCCAGCATTGTGAGGGGGTGGGTGTAAAAGGTAAAGTTATCATAGTTCCAGAAGCTGCTCTCCCCTTTGAGGGGTGGTGATTTAACCTGAGGGCCAGCACATCTCAAGTGAGGTGCAAGGTTGAGAAGGCGGGCCTCCATGAATAACCTCAGCTGGTAAGGGAATTGAACTTGTGCATTGCTGGCCTCGCTTTGTATCATGAACCAGCTGTTTGCGATTGGGCCCCTGACACTGACTGAATTTCGGGCCCTGGAACGATTTTGTACACTGGAAACCAGCTCCCCAGCCAATGCCTGAGAGTCATAGATCATAGAATGTACAGTGTAGAAGGAGGCCATTCGGTCCATCGAGTCTGCACCAGCTCTTGGAAAGAGCATCCCACTTATGCCCACACCTCCACCCTATCCCCGTAACCCAGTAACCCCACCTAACCTAAGGGTAATTTAGCACGGCCAATCCCGTAACAGCCTCCCTGAACAGGCGCCGGAATGTTGCGACTAGGGGCTTTTCACAGTAACTTCATTTGAAGCCTACTTGTGACAATAAGCGATTTTCATTTTCATTTCATTTCACCTACCCTACAGATCTTTGGAGTGTGGGAGGAAATCGGAGCACCCGGAGGAAACCCACGCAGATACAGGGAGAGCGTGCAGACTCCGCACAGACAGTGACCCAGCGGGGAATCAAACCTTGGACCCTGGAGCTGTGAAGCAACTGTGCTAACCACTATGCTACCGTGTTGCCCCTGTCACACCTGACCGGGGCTAAAAACCTGCACTTGTATTTGCACTTCCCCTGGCACAGGATGGCAGGCAGGGCCGGGGTGGAGGTGTCGTAAAATTGGGCGCGATGCCATGAACACCATTCCCGGAACCCTTGCTCCCACAACAATTATACATGCAGCAGGTGACCCGCCTGATGCACGATCAATTATCAGGGCTTGGCGCCGAGTTAATGTACGCCTCGAAACAAGCTAGCCAGTGCTGAAAGTCCTTTTTGGCGTCGCTTGATTGCGGATCCAGCTACAGGCGATCCGGCTTGATACGGAGGTCCATCTTCTGAAAATCCTGGATCAATAAATTGATGCACGATCAATTGCACAAAGACGAGAGTTGAATACAATTGAGGCTTTATTGATCTAAGATGTGTGGCCTCCCAAGCAGCTGGCGAAATGGCTGCATTTTATTAAAACAGTTCACAACACGTTTCTACAAAAAACAAATGGTACAAGCACTAAACTTTGCGCTGGAGAGGCCAGATACCCTCGCCGCTGTACCAACAGAAGGGAAAGGAAGGGGTGGGGAGAGAGGGGAAAGGAGATGGTGGGGAGGGAGGGAGTCGAAGTGTTGGTGAAGTGGGGGGGGGGCAAATAGGGCACTGCCTGAACTGTCTACGGAGGCAGAAAAACAAAAAAACCTTCAATTATGATGTGACAGATTCCGGGAGTCCCCCAGAGGGGGTGAGGGGCGACACAGTGTCAGGCACGGGTGAGACCCGCACCCCGCTACAGAGTGTCTCGTGCACCCTGCGCTCACGACACTGGGCGGCTGACAGCCTTCGGACAGTCGCCCTCCGAGCCTGAATCCTCCACTACATTGAGTGCGGCGGGCGACATGGACCACCAACCAACCCAGGGCCTGCCTTGATCCTGCCACCCGGATCATCGACAGACGGGATCTCCTCAGGCTCCTCCCGGGGCCCCGTGCCAGCGGGAGGCCGTGGTGCAGATGCCTGCTGCGCCCCTGTCGCCTGGTCACCGGAAGGCCCCGAATACAACTCCGGAAACAGGTCTGGGATGGTGGCAGAGGTGCCCGTAGACAGCGGTTGGGACAGAGAGTCTTCCAAACTATAACCAGCTAGGAACCTAAGAAGCAGGGGGTTATCGCTGACCCCCTCCCCTGGAAATTGAACAAGTCCGGGGTGCTAAATTGTACTGGGTGGAACGGACCCTCTCGTGTCCCATCCGACCCCGAAGCACCCTGCTCGGGGGACAGCGGCAGCTGCTGGGATTTCCTCACTATCCCCCCGCCTCTTTTCCTTCGGGGCTGGGCGTGACATCTATGGAAAATAACCTGGATTGATGCCGTTTGCGGGGGAGAGGCTCACACACTGGGGAGACCTCTATCTCTGGAGGCCCCTCCAGGCTGACTCCTTGTCCCTCAATGCTTCTCTCTGCACAGAGCCCCCTCTGGTTCGAGGTCCTGCACCTCACTACCGCCACCCAGAGGGGCCTGCACAGTAGTGTTGCCGGGCCTGGCATCCGATGGCGAAATGTCACCGGGTTGAGGGTATTGCTGGGTGATGGTGGAGTGAGGCGTAACGGCTGCACCCGAGTCAGTAGCCAGGGGCACTGGGTCAGTCATGCTCAGCGGGTCAGAAGGATCCAAACCTGACCACTGGCGAATCACCCTGTTGGTCTTCCTCTCAGCCTTCCGGCCACGCGGCTGTCGCCTCACCTCCACGCCAGTGGAAGTAGAGGGGGTGGAGACACCATCAGCGGCAGTGTTAGACGTGGGGCAATTTTTTCTAATACTTCCCACCTTCTTGCAGGCGTGGCACCGCACACCACCCGTGGACCAGAAGATACGGTAGGTTTTGTCCCCAAAAGGGATCTCAAAAGTCCGCTCCAGGACCTCCCCCCTGGCCAGGCAAACAAAGACAAAAATACAAGTGAAACTTCCAGGCCTTCCTGTCATTGACCTTTGAACACAATGTGGGGTCCTAACAGGCAGGCTGTTATCCAGTGATTAACTGAGGCAATTAGTGTGAAATTTATGGCTGGGACTATTCTTCTAAGCGCCCGCTTTAGTAATGGAGCGTGTGGAAGTGAGGTCATCAAGAGCATTTCCCAAATCTTCAAACAAATTGGTTGGAGGAGGGCACAAAGCCTATCTCTGGTGACAGTATAGTTAATCTCATTCTTCAGAAGAGGCTTAAATGTGTAGAAATTGCAAGCAGGCAAGTAAATTTACGAGACTCATTGGGAGGGATTTTACCCCCTCAAAGTTCAATCATTGCGGGAATGTAAGAATCAAATATTCTGAGTGCAATTGCAACCCAACTCCAGTTCACCTGTTTCCAACTTTATTGGAGGAGAGTTTGGCTGCATTTGAGTAACCTGCTAACCTGAGGAAGGTCAATCTTTAGGACATGTTAATGAGGAGATTTGCAAATCTCTTCAACAGGGATTTGAATTTAATGCTTCCAGCATTGGTTTCCCAGGGTTTGGGAAAGTTGCCAGTGAAATGGATTCAAGGTTCAGCAACACTTCAGGGAGGTGTTTACAATTCAGCTTATCTGATATCAATAAAGGCCCAGTCTTTACAGCTGCTTTGTCAGTTCCCTCTGGTAAATGTTTTGCAGAAAATTCTTCTCGATATAAATGTTTCTGAAAAGTTTTGAGCCTTTCAAATGGGCATCACCAGGATGGGGGTGCTGCCTTCAATGATCTTGGCCGACAGTAGGCGAAGAAGACATTCACTATCCGCAGCAACAAGATCATGCTGTGGTGCGATCTGCAGATCTAACAAGAGAGAGATCCAACAAAAGAGATGTAGAAAAACTGATCTGGAGACGAGGGTACACAACAGCAGAGATGGGGACAACAGACGGGCTTAGGTCACAAGAGGCAGGACCCACATGACGGTCTGAAGGCAAAGGCTCAACATTCTTTACTTATCGGAAGGACAGTGCTTCTGTTGGCTCAGATTCACTCGACAGGTGGTCGCAGACACCCGCAGCCTCCTTCAGGAAGAGCTGCTCCCTGCTCTACCTGGCAACTATGCATTGTCCATTGCTATGAAAGTCATCCCTGCCTGCGCTCAATTCCTTTCCTCTAGTTCCTTCCAGCACACTGCAGGTAGGTGAACCTGCGACTCCCTCTGACAGTTTAGATCCAAAGACCAACCTGAACATGTCAGGCAGGGGTGAAATGGTCAAGTTTCTTTCTAACTATTTATTGTACCACTGATAACACACAAACAGAAGTATCCTGCTCACTTCAATTTCAATCAATTCCCACAAATACTTCCCCTTTACCCTCCTTAATCTCAGTAATCTCTATACAGATGATTAACCCTGCCCGCTGTTATCCTGGCAACTCACCCTCCTCCTCGCTTCACCCCCCCCCCCCCCACCCGGTGACGAACAACTCTTCAAACACGGCCACGGACATCCCACCTTGCCTCGAAGCCCTCCGCCAAATCCCTTAATTCGTATTTGATTCTTTTCAGCCGAAGAAAGTCATATAGGTCACCCTCAATGGCGTTGCTGACCGCCATTCCAATAAAATCCTTCACCGGGTAATCAGAGAGGCGAAAGCCATAACATCAGCCTTCCTCCCCATCCATCAGCTCCAGCTGATCCCAAATATCACCACCAAAAAGTTCAGCTCAACCTCCTCCCCCACTATCCTTGCTCGCACCGTGAACACTCCTGCCCAGAATCTCTCCAACTTTTCGCAGCCCTAGAACATGTGCGCATGATTCGCTGGTCCCCGCCCACGCTTCTCGCACTCGTCTGCCACTCCCTGGAAGAACCCACTCATTCTTGCCCGAGTCCACTGTCCGTGTGGAGTTTGTACATTCTCCCCGTGTTTGCGTGCGTTTCACCCCCACAACCCAGTGATGTGCCGGGTAGGTGGATTGGCCACGCTATATTGCCCCTTGAGTGGAAAAAATGAATTGGGTACTCTAAATTAAACAATTTTTAAAAATTAAAATTCTTGCCTGAGTCACATGTACCCTGTGTACCACTTTGAACTGTATCAGACTCATCCTTGTTCCTTCGTAGCGCCTCACTCCATACACCCCAATTTATCTCCCCTCCCAGCTCCCCTTCCCACTTCTCCTTAACCTTCATCGCTTGCTCAACCCGCTGCTCTCCCAGCCACCTATAGATGTCCCCAATCCTACCCTCCCCTTCCACATCCAGAAGCAACAATCACTCCAAAAAGGTGTTGTGCGATTTCTCTTTACTATGCTCTTTACTCTGGCTCTGTTCCAAGTAGGACGATCAGTGAATTTAGCTTCTTTCTATATTGTCTATGTCCGAATGCTGAGAGTCGCCAGGTATCGAATGATACCACCACAAGTTTCAACCGGCTATCGATCAAAGAGCCAAACACCAGTTAGTCAGTTCAAGGTCAAGGGTACTTTATTTACACACAATTAGTTATGCAACATAAACACTATTAGTCAACTATACCTATTACTAAGACAACCTGTACTTAACTTCGGGCACCCGGTTTAGGTCAGGAAACAGTGGCCGCTGTTCAGATCTCTTGGGTTCGAAGTGGTAACTGCTGCTCGGCTGGGCTCGTCCTTCTAGTAGTGGGCGTTGAACTCGAACTTGCTTCTGGTGTTGCTGCAGTTGGCAGTGGCCGTGACCGGGGTACCAAGGCCAAAAGAGAGCTAGCATATGACGAACTCTTCTCTTATACTTGGGGGCTTTTGCGCTCTTTTGGGCGGTCCTTCGATTTGGGCCTTATTAATTGGATGATCCCTGATCACTCCATTCGATTCCTTAGCCAATAAGTGGGCGGGGATCTGGATGACCGGGCGTGTCTCAACCGGTCATTGACCCTGTTGTTTGCGTTTCCCTTGGACAGGGAGTGGCGCCGAAATGTCTGGGACTGTCCCGGTTGCTGGAGTACCAGTCCTTTGTGTTGGGGGAGATGGGCCATCACCTGCTAATCGGCCTGATTAACATGCTATTGGGACGGGGTTTCGATACCGTCTGGACTTTGCTGACAGATATGCATTTCAGGCTCAGAATCTGCCTGACACTTGGCTTGTCCATTTTACCCATCAGTCTTTGCGAGTTGCTCTGTGCTTAGTTGGAAGCGGCCATGTCAGATGGCTACAGTGTACCTCTGTAACCTGAGGAACTCTTTCGAAACCTTCCGTGCGAAGTCCCTTACCTGCAGGTACCTAAGCTCACTTCCTCTCGGGAGCTCTACCCTCTCCCTCTATACTGGCAAATTCCTCTTCAAGGTACAGATCACTCATCTTAACCAGCCCCACTTCATGTACATACCGGCTATACCCCCCTGCTCAAAACCGTGGTTTTCGTACAGTGGCACCAACACCGACATCCCTTCTATCCTGAAATGTCTCCTCAGCTGGTTCCAGACCTTTACTGTGGACTGCACCACCGGTCTCTCCATGTATTTCCTTGGTGCCATTGCAAAGCCACCATCACCATAGCCCTCAAGCTGGACCCCTTACAGGATTCTTCCTCCATCCTAACCCACTCTGCTCCCTCTCATTCCCACCACCACCTCACCTTCTCCACCTATGCCGCACAGTAGTAGTGTAGCAGGTTCGTCAACGCTAACCCTCCCTTCTGCCTCTGTCTCTGTAACAGGGCCCTCTTAACACTTGGCACCTTCCCTGCCCATACAAAGTCTGAGATAATCATATCCAGTGTTGAAAAAAGGCAATCAGTAAAAAGATTGGATGTGTCTGGAATCTGAACAGGAACCTCGGCAAAATGTTGATCTTCATCACTTGGACCTGTCCTGCCAGAGTCAAATGCAGCATGTTCCACCTCTTCAGATCCTCCCTGACCTCCTCCACCAGCTTTGTTAGATTCCATTTATGTATCATTGCCCATTCCCTTGCTACCTGAATCCCCAGGCATCTAAACCTGTTTCTAGCCACCTTGAATGGCAACCCCCCCCCCCCCGAGGTTGACTCACCGACCTAACTCATTCACTGAGAAAATTTCACTTTTCCCTACATTTAGTTTATATCCCGAGATTGCCCCGAACTTCCCCAACAGGCCCATGATCCTCCCCATGCTCTCCAGCGGGTCTGATTCATACAATAGTAGGTCGCCCACGTAAAGTGACACCCGATGCTCCCTTCGTCCCCCCGTAATCCCTTGCCACTCTGTCAACCCCTTAAGAGCATTGCCAGAGGCTCTATAGCCAGCGCAAAGTGTCGCGGAGACAGCAGGCACCCCTGCCTTGTTGCCCTGTGCAGTTCAAAGTTTTGTGAACCCACGTCATTGGTCCATACACTCGCCGTCTGTGCCACATATAATAGGCGCACCCATGCCACAAACGTCGGCCCAAACCCGAACCTTCCCAGGACCTCAAACATGGGCAGCATGGGAGCACAAGTGGATAGCACTGTGGTTTCACAGCGCCAGGGTCCCAGGTTCGATTCCCCGCTGGGTCACTGTCTGTGTGGAGTCTGCACGTTTTCTCCGTGCCTGCGTGGGCTTCCTCCGGGTGCTCCGGTTTCCTCCCACAGTCCAAAGACGTGCAGGTTAGGTGGATTGGCCATGATAAATTGCCCCTAGTGACCAAAAAAGGTTAGGAGTGGTTATTGGGTTACGGGGATAGGGTGGAAGTGAGGGCTTAAGTGGGTCGGTGCAGACTCGATGAGCCAAATGGCCTCCTTCTGCACTGTATGTTCTATGTTCAAACGGGTACCGCTCTCCACCCAGTCAAATGCCTTCTCCGTATCCACGGACACCACTATCTTCAGTACCTGGGCACTCTATGGGGTCATGACCACATGATCAAAAAACCTGGTTGATCCTTCGCAACCACCCCCAGGACACAACCTTCCATCATTCCCGCCACCAACTTAGCCAACACTTTCACATCCATATTTAACAACGATATGGGTCCATACGACCCATGATCCAACGGGTCCTTCCCCTTCTTTGGTATCAATGTGGTTGTTGCCTCCATCATCGGCTCTGGTAGGTCCCCCTTCCCCAACGCCTCACTAAACGCCCCCAAGAGAGGTGGTGTCAGGTCGGTCACAAACACCTTCCAAAATTCCGTCGGGTAACCATCAACTTCATGCCCCTTACACTGTCCATTACGTCCGTCAGCCCCAAGGGTTCCTCTAGCGCCTGCCTCTTCATTTACTCCAACTATGGGAATGCCAGTTCATCTAAAAAACATCCCATGTCCCCCTCTTCACCTCCCCGGGTCCACCCTATACAGGTTCTTGTAGTAATCCCTAAACGCCTCATTGATCTTCATCGGTTCCAACACCACCTCCCTGCCTCAGTTCGTATCTTCAATATTTCCTTAGACGCGGCCTACCTCCATAGCCGATTTGTCAACATTCTACTCACCTTCTTCCTGTATTCGTACGGCACCTCCCTTGCCCTCAGCCAATCCCTCCATGGTGGACGCTCTCAGGTATTCCCTATCTACTTCAACTATCTTGTTCATTAACTGTTTATATTCTTCCCTCCGTTCCCTATCCGCATGTGCCTTGAACAAAATAATCTCCCCCCCCGGACCACTGCTTTTAGCGCTTCCCAAAATCTGCCGCCGACACCTCCCCGTTTTAGTTCAATTCTATATCATTTTCATTGCAGCCCACACTTTATCACAAAACACTCTATCTGCCAACAACCCCAAATCTAGCCTCCACCCCGGCCTCTGCTCCCATCCCAATCTAAGCCAAATCTCCAGCCAGTGGGATGGATGGTCCAAGATTACTATCACCACGTATTCTGCCCCTCCATCCAAACCAAAACTCACCACAAAAAAGTTGATTCTTGAATACACCCTATAAACATGTGAGAAAAAGGAATACTCCCTTCCCCCTGCATTCTTGAAGCGCCACACGTCCACCATATCCATCTATTCCATAAATCCACCCAGCTCCTTTGCCAATAGTATCCTTGCCATTGACCTGGGGCTCGATCTATCTACCCTCAGATCTAGGACACAATTGAAATCTCCTCCCACAATCAATTGGTGCGTGGCCAAGTTCAGGATCTCTGCCAGCAATCTCCTCATAAAACCTGCATCATCCCAATTCGGTGCATACGCATTCACCAATACCACCGACGTCCCCTCCAGTACCCCACTCACCATCACATATCTCCCCCCTGGGTACCTCACTTCCTTCGCGCTCACAAACCCCGTTTCTTGCTCATCAAAATGGCCACCCCCCACAATTTTGAATCAAACCCCAAGTGAAAAACCCAGCTTACCCATCCCTTCCTTAGCCTAACCTGGTCCTTCACTTGGAGGTGCGTCTCCTGCAGAAAGACCACCTCCGCTTTTAAACTCCTAAGGTGTGCAAAGACCCGAAATCTTTTCACCAGTCCTTTGAGCCCTCGCATGTTTCATGTTATCAGTTTTACCGGAGGCTTGAGCCGCCATTCTCCTCTACCATCCGCGATCCCCCCCTTTCGACTCCACATCGTAGGAAAAGAAAACGCACCTCCCCCACCCCCGCAACCCCCACTATCTCCCAGAATTGTTCAGTTCTCCCCCAGTTTGTGCTCGATAAAGTCATTGGCAGCTTCTGGGGGCTCGAAATAATATTCCTGGCCTTCATAAGTCACCCATAGTTTCGCCAGGTAGAGCGCCCCAAACCCGATCTGCCGTCGATAGAGCACTGACTTGGCCCTGTTGAAACCCGTATGCCGTTCTGCCAGTTCAACTCCAGTGCCCTGGTATATTGGGACCTTGTTCCACTCCCATCACAGTTCTCCTTCTCCCTGGCCCACTGCAGAATCTTCTCTTTCTCCACGAACTTGTGAAGTCTCACGATCACCGCCCACGGCAACTCCCCAGCTTCTGCCTCAGAGACCTGTGCTCTCTGTCCACCTCAGAGGCCTTGTCCAGCACCCCCTCCGCCACCAGCATCCTTGAAACATGCTTCATGATACTTGCACCTTCCACTCATTCAGGCTGACTATTCGCAGGTTCTGGCTTCTTGAGCTAATTTCCTGCTCCTACCTTTGCTCTCAACATCTTGCAAAGATCTCCCAAGAGACCCACCTCTGCCTCCAATGTCACCCACTATCGCTGTGTTCCGAGATCACCCTCTCAATCTCTCGGATCTGCAACCCCTGATCCTCCAAGCCCTCACTATCAAGCCCTTCAAGGGTGCCACAGCCCCTTCGATGGCCTTCGATCGATCCTCCTGCATCGCCTTCCTCTGCTGGCGGAACTCTTCCTTGATGAAAGCCATCAACTGCTCCAAATGGGGCCATCCTTCCACTGGCTGCTGCGCCACAGGCCTCTTGCAACTCCTTGGCCAGGTCTTTCACCTTCTTCTGCCGGGCTTGGTAGCCAGCAGACATGCCACTCCCGGGGGGAACCTCACCTTCGACCTTCAGTTACACTTTTCTGTTGAAGTTACACCCAATTTCAGGTAAGAAGCTCTTTTCTACACTTTCGAGCAGGACCTGCCTTGTATGGGACCACTCACACACACCATGGCCCCACCGAAAGTCAGATAAATCATTCTCAAGCATGTTCCTGGGCTGTTGTGCTATGTTAAGGCCCTGGAAGGCAGAAGAAAGGGATATCAGTTAGTCCTCACAAATCTTGACAAGCTCCTACACAAACTTCTCACAGTTCAGTCACTGATTAGATGAAGTTATCGTGTGTGCTAGATGTTTAAGAAATATCTATCAGGTATCTTCCAGTTTACATCTCTGATTGACGGGTCATGCCACTTATCCCCATGATCTTTTCCCCCGTGAGGTTGGCCATCACCAATCCTTTCCCTCTCACTTGCTTCTTGTGCTTTCTCGAAAGCCCCATTGCATTAAGATCAGGGGCCATTGCTCGGGAACTTCCAATGATACCAGTTGTGGAAAACCAGTTTCAACCTGTCAACTGAAAATTCAACCCAGTATCTTTACTACACAAGCACTTGTGTCTATTTAATTTGCACTAGGTCAGTACAGATTACAGAATTTCAATTAATATTTTATCTTTCTCTGAATCCACAGAATTTACATTTTTTCTTAATAATGCAGAAACGATTAGGAACCATTAGATGAGACAGTTTGCAATTGCGGCTTGGGTCTAAAAGGATTTTATTTCAAGGTTTAATTTGATAGTAGGTTTATTCCATGTGAATTTTAATATCAGCAGACTGCTAATATCTTTTGAAAGCCATCTTTGCAGGAGGATGTAAAAATGATGGGAAGAAAGGGTTAACATCAAAAGCACACATGTGTCTGATGTAATAACAATGTCAGATCACATAACTGAGAAGTAAGAGAGATCTTGACGAAGGCAGAAAGTCTGACCTCGCGTGGAGTCCAATTGTATAAATATTTGCTGGAAAGAAATAGTGCTGGTTAAAAAGACTAAGGCTGGAACTTTCCGGTCGTGGAGGCTGGCAGGATGTTCCGGTCCCGCCGAGGGTGTAACCCCACCCCCGACAGGTTTGACAGTGATGAGGTACATTCAACAGGAAACCCCATTACTAACGGTGAAACCAGAAGATCCCGCCACTGGGCCAATGGTGGGCTGCCTTTGTCTGCTGCAAAACACGTGGTGGTTTAAATGGTAAATCCCGCCCTATGGACTCAAGCAACATACATTTGGGAGACCAGACAATCCCCAAACTCTATCTTAACCCTGATCACGCAACCAAACCATCTGACTATCCCTTTTCAGAACTTGACACACCTAACCTCTTAACTGAGCATTGATTTTGAGAAGTGAGTATAGGAAGAGATCTTGCTAGTCCCAAAGTACACAGTTCAAATATAACTAATCTGAATACATTACCTTCTGTACGTTTCTTGTAATTTATTAACTTGGATATTCATTTGCACAATTTTCTGATTTTATTTGGACGGTCAATATACAAGATTGGAATAGTCCTTCAGAAATCTGAAGCTTTCATAGTCATATTACAACTAAGAAGAAAATGACAATATGTATATAATAGATTAGTGCAAAGGTTATCTTGGTGCACCATCAGTGTAACATTACACCAGTGTTTCAATAAGGATGCAACATAATAAACCAGAGCAGGTCAAAGTCGTCTTAAAAAGATTCTTCCCAAAACACACTACGGTAGAACTAGTCATGTCTGACTGCTCCCCTACTTCACATACAATGTTTAGAAGGTCTTAACTTGTGCAACAAATTATTGTTCTCCTGGCTCATTTTTTGACAAAATGATTATATAGGAGATGCTGAGGGTTGTAGCAGGGCTTTCGTATGATGCTGACATGCCTTAGTATTTAGTATCCAATAATTAAAGATCCATAATCATTCAAGCAGGTGATGTAAAACTACAAATAGAATGTAAAGAAATATTGTTACACTAATTACTTCATGTACAAATTTTATTGCTTGACATTATTATTGATAAGCTGAAATTTAATTGGAATTCAGTCTAGTGTGAAGTGGACACTTAACATCATCCACAGTTCACTACTACAAAAGACAAGTGCAATTGGAATAATGCAATTATTAAAAAGGGCCTCATTTTAAATAATTCGGCGATGGAGTGTGCTTGCAACAGCTGTCCTTGTTGGCGTGTTGATATGTTTTAAAATTGGGGGCTGGTTAGCTCAGTTGGCTAGGCCTACATGTGGTTCAGAGTAATGTTAACAGTGCAGGTTTGAATCCTGTTCTTGATGAAGTAACCTTCGAATCTGCCTCCTGACCCTCAGTCAGAGACTGGAAGACTAGCAAACCACCACTGACAAGAAAAAGGCTCAGGGTGAAGCATCTACAGACAATGAGCAAAGGATACGCCTTCAGACAGAGCAAAACATGGTTTTAAAATATGGCAAAGAAAATATGGCCTGGAAATTCATGAAGGCCTGCTCCTCTGGCATAACGTATGTTGGCAGAGTGGAACTATTACACACACTCACTCAAGGCCAGAGGATACAAACTAAATTATTGGCTTGAAGGGCGCATCAGAAGTGTCCTCCCCAACAAAAGTAAGTCCACTACGGAAAATCAAAGCATCAAGGCAAATGTTATTTTAAACATTCTGTCTCATACTGGAGCCATTCCAACCCGGGATACTAATCAACCTCCGCTGGGGTCAAATATCTTACTCTAATAAAGTTTTGGAGCCTTGAGAAAACTTCAAAGGGACCCAGGCCAGGTCTCATCAGTTCTACTAAGATCTTTCAGGAGTTAAAAGGTACAAATTTCTGAGGAAAGCCAGAAAAATCGCGAATGCACCCATTCACAGTCTGCCCAGAACCCTCCACCCTGCCTGGAATTTAAAGGTCAAGTTTTTATTTTCTACTTACTGCTGTATGCATCATAGACGAGAGTGAAATCCTGGCCACAATAATTGGATCCAAATGAAATTGCTAACAAAATATCAGAAACCGTGAATTATTGTGGAACATGAAATTTCAAATGCTGAAATTCTGAATCATTAAAATGGGATGATGGAATGGCTTGTTTGGTTCCAGTCAGTTTGTAAGCAATGACCCTGATAGATTATAAATGTTAGAATTGTAGGGCAAGGATTATTTGAAGATGTGTGAAATGTTAGAACTCTTACCATGACGATTGCAATTTTATTTTGTCTCTTCCACTCCTGAAGGTATTGATTTATTCTGGGCATCTCGCCATGAGTCAGGTCCCCTCTATCTCATAGAAGTGGTTAATCGTTATGTATGGACATACAATGTTGATGAACTGGTTTCCATAGGAGCATCACAGCAAATTCCGATTATCTCCTGATACAACATTCACACATACTTTCCAGCATGAGCCATTGTATAATGCTCTAGTGGAAAGCCTGATTATTTTCCTCTGTGAGACTATGAAGCTTTATCTAAGTCTGGTTACACGGCTGTGCTCTTACTGCTCTCCTTGGTTAGGGTGAGTTTAGCACCAATTGAAACTCAAATATCATTTCCAAATGCAACAGCTAAACCTGTCCAACGTTATACACCCCAAAATAGTTTGCAGGAATCAAGTTATTTTCTAGTGCAGTTACTGTTATGGAGGCAAACATGGTGGTTTTTCAACTGAAAAATAAGACAAAGAGCAACAAAGTGAATCACGAGTTGTTTGTGCTAATGGTTGTTGGAGAAATGCTGAGCTGGACACCAGAAGAATTTCCAGTTCTTTTTTCAAGTAGTTCCCTCAGTATTTAATTATCAGGCAGGCAGGATTTTCCCATTGGATGGGAGATAAGGTCCACACCGGCAGATCAATGTTCAAAAACATTCCTGGCTGCAGAGGCCTAGAGGTGGACAGAAAAAATGGTTCAACTGCAAGTGGTCTAAGTGGGTTGTGTTGTCTTTGAAACCAATGGCACTATTTAATTTACTTTACAGCAAGGGTGGTTGATGATTACATCATAATGTCGGTATGCTGCACTGAAAGGCTGGAAATGTATGCACAAGTTATGAACGAACTCAGTTACAAATTGTTTGAGGAATTTAGTTCTCACCTGTAGTTCAGTTGGGAGTAGTTTTGCCTCTGAGTCAAAAGGTTGTGGGTTCAAGTACCACTCCAGAGACGTCAGTGTACAGAATGCTGTCCTGACGGAGTGCTGCATTGCTAATGGTGCTAGGCTGGACTCTCTGTTTTAGAGGCTAAGTTCTCCCATCAACAAGACTCATTAATGGTCTTTGCTGACCCCCTATCAGAGACCCCCAGACCCTCCCATCAGACACCCACCAAACCTCCCATCAGAGACCCCCATCAGACTCCCCATCAGCTAAATACTTTCTGCTGTGAAAAATAGGAAGTGAAAGCACTTAGCTGCTTTTGATGAGGTGATGAACTGTCAATCGTAGCAAGAGTGTTCAGAAGCATTGTGGTTAACATCAAAGCAAGGTACTTGAGATGCATTCAAGCATGAAGCGAAAGATAGATAAACAATCCACCAAGCACCTGTGTCTGGAGTAATAACACTGCCAATCACTGGCTAAAACAATGTATTGTTGTGTGAAATTGAATGGCAGATTTGCATTTCAAAGGCTGTGAAGGGATTTGAAGTGTACTTGGCTTTCAAGGAAGACTCTGACACTTGTAATAGCTGCTGCTTTAAACACCTTTGTCTGAGGCAGCAGATGTTAGGGAAGGTAAGTGCAAATGCAGTGATTTTTCACCCTACTTTCTGGACTGCTTTTCAGCTTTCAGGCAGGGGTTTGATGGGGGTTCTGCTGGGGGAGAACTGATGGGGGTCTCTGATGGCAGTCTCTGATGGGGGTCTCTTATGGAGGGTCTCATATGGGGGGGGTCTGATGGGGGATCGGGCGTGGGGAGGGGCAGGATTTGCATTGAGGGAGGAGGGGGGCTTTCTGATGAATTTTGGGAGGGCACCTCAGTTCTGCACTGACCCCACTGACCCACCACAGGGTCCATCATGTCAGAGCCATGCTGGGAAACCTTGCGCCAAATTCCGCCGATAGGATTTCCCTCTGTCGGCGTCAGCCCATAACGGGGGGGTGGGGACTCGGGCTTCCAGCCTGTTAATCAGATGTAAATGGGAGAAAATCGCTGAGTTACATCCTCCCACCAGTGTGGAGAGTGTAGCTGCCTGCTGCCATTAGCGAGGGACTGGAGCATTGGAAGGGCGCCAATCCCGGTTTCCGGCCGACGCTCCATTCTCTGCTGCATCGGGAAAACCCACTACCGGCATCGGACAACGGAGAATCCACCCCACTGTCTTTTGGTAGAGCAAGGAATTCCCCCTGGTATCCTAACCAATATTACTCCTTCAATCAGCATTGCAATCAACAGGCTATCTGGCCATTATCAAATTGCTGTTTACGGGAACTTGCTGCACTTTGGTTGGTGCATTTCCTACCTTACAACAATACTCTCCAGACTTAGTTCAATTACTAACTGTATAGTACTATAGGGTGTGCTGAAGTTGTGAAAAACCCTAAAGAAATGCACTGTCTTTTCTTTCTCTCATGCTGTTTTCACCGTAGATTTCCAGTTTCCAATCCATGAGAACTCCCTCTCACATAGCAGGCAAGTCAAGTCAATCAAAAAAGAAGAGCTCTAAATTCTCCCAGGCAAATGAAAGCAGGAGTTATTTAACCACCTGAAACTATTGGAAAAGCATTGATGGCTGACCACTGAACAAGTTCATTTGTATTCAGTCAGTAACACCCAAATCCAATCAGTTTGATGGGTCAGGAACATTCAGTAGAAGTCTGCCATAAGGGATTCACCTCGTGGGAATGGTAACTTCTGCTGAATTATTGTCTGGCTGTGGAGACACGTTTTGGTGTGCAAATAGGCACAGTTTTGGAGGAAA
Source organism: Scyliorhinus torazame (assembly GCF_047496885.1). NCBI lineage: Eukaryota > Metazoa > Chordata > Chondrichthyes > Carcharhiniformes > Scyliorhinidae > Scyliorhinus > Scyliorhinus torazame. Next base: position 317,903,691 of record NC_092707.1, on the reverse strand, counting down.
TCCAATTTTCTTCTGCATTCCCACCCTCCACCATTTCCCTTTGGGCTTCTTGTGCATTGGGAGTTGTAAAAGGGGGACAAAAATGGGATTTCCTCTAGCTCACCATTTTCACCTGGCGGTATGGGGTTTTGGAAGCCAATTAAAAGCACACCAGGTGTGAGAGTTCATGAAGAAAATGGAAAGCCTGCTGAGGAGGCTATAACTTTCTCAAAGGTAAAAATTAAAGGGGGGATTCTCCAGTTGAGAGACTGAGGGCGGGATTCTCCCATTGCCCGATGCCGAAATCGTATTCGGCGATCGGGCAGAGAATGAGCTCCAACGTCAAAATCGGGGCCGGCGACGGTTTGACGGCGGTCAGTCATGCTCCACCCTCTCCAAACTAGCGCCATCGGCCAGCCCACCCGCAATGCTCCGCCCCCAATGGGGCGCATTCCCAACGGCACAAACCACGTGTGGTCACACAAATCGTGAACACAGCGTGGCTGCTGCGGACTGTGTCCCGTGCTGCCACACTCGGTCGGGATCTGTGCCGTTGGCCGGGGGGGCTTCTGTGAGGGCTGGGGGGACTGAATCATAGAATCATCGAATTTAAAGTGCAGAAGGCCACTCGGCCCATCGAGTCGGGACCGGCCCCTGGAAAGAGCACTCCACTTAAACCCACACCTCCACCCTGTCCCCGCAACCCCACTGCTGGAGGGTGGCCAGGGGCTGGGCTGCGGGATCGCGAATGGTGAGCTGGGTCCGCGCACGGCCACGCCATGTTGTATGGCGTGACCGTTACAGGTCATCAACCGTGCACATGCGCGGCCCGGACCCGGCCATTCACCGGCCGTTTTCGGTGCGGGAGGTGGAAGTTTCACTCGATGCCGGTGCTAGCCCCTCACCGGTCTCGGAATTGGTGAGGGTTTCTCAACGAATTTTTGGTCATAAAAAACCACACACGCTCCGCTGGCACCGGCACTTAGCCGCTGAAACGGAGAATTCAGCCCTTTTTATTTTGCATAGAGCTGTTACGACCAGGAATGCACGGCCTGAAAAGAATGTGGAAGGTGTTTTAGGAGAACCTTTCAAAGAGGAATTGAATATAATACTTGCAGGGCTGTGGAGGAAGAGTGGGGCTAACTGGTAGGTCTTTCAAGAAGCTGGCACAAGAGTTGAATGGTTCCGCTTTCTGCTCGACGGTTGTATGACTCGACGTTTGCCTCAGAATGTTTGGGTTGCTTTCCATTGTCAGATTATTGTCCATCAAACCAAGAAATATCAAATTAACTTCAGCCTCTATCTGAAATATGAATTTGAACTGGATTATTAAAAAACCTTGCCAAGCTAGATCAGAGGCTCCGTTTCTTGATTCAATATATAAATCATATGAAAGTGCTGGAAAACAATCTGAACATTACTGCTACTGCAGCCAAAATGAACACTGTTCTATCACTGAGACATTTTGAGGTCAATTTTCCAACAAAATTTATAATTAGACCTCCCACCGAGCATTCATCACAAGGTCATTAATAGACTGCTATGTGGATGACCCCAGCTAATTTTGTGGGATCAGCATCATTAACAAAATCTGGACAATGTCCAGGCCCAGCATTTGGGTGCTCACTCGTGCTGGGTGAGAAACTATGAGCAGTTCCTATGACGGGTGTTGGCTAAATTTAAATAAAAATGCAAGCGCTTGAAAGCAAGGAGCCAATAAAAACAGAAAGTGCTGGAAAAACTCAACAGGCCTGCCAGCATTTATGGAGATAGAAACAGAATTTACTTTGATCCTGACAGGAAGCAGAGGATGGAATTTTGACTATGGGCGGTGGTGTAAACCAAAGATGTCAGGGGTGATATACAGGCCGCATCCCGCCGGTATCAGAGCACCATGTGACCAGTAGATTCAGGGAGTGGCTTCCCGTGGGCTTCCCAACTGCCAGTACACCTCACAAGATCTTCCCAGATCTCAAGAGGAGGTGTCATGAACATGACCAAGCCTCTCACACCTGAGCAGGTTTGAAACCCACTTAGGCTTGCTGACCTGGGATCTATCAGACACCGGTCATCTATCGACCTCCCCAGGGAAACCCCAGACCTGGATTGTTCAGTACTGGTCCACGTAAACATGGACCAGGCGGAACTGAACCTGGGGAGGGGGTCTTTCTGGCCATCAAAGGCCCCTAGGTGGTCAGGGATAGGGCAGGGTCACCCCCTGGCCCTCCCCTTGAACACGGGCACATTGGTATGCTAGGCTAGCACCTTGGCACTGTCACCCTGGCACTTCCAAGGTTCTCGGGTGGTACCGCAAAGCCGGCAGGAGCACTGCCAGGGTGGTGCTGCCCAGTCCGGGGTGGCACTGCCAAGGGTCAGGATCTCAGGGGAGCCATGCCCATGAAAGGAGGGTGAAGTGGGGCATGAAGAGTGGGGGAGTGCAGTGTGGGTATGAAGGGGCCTCTGGATGTTTGGAGTAGCTGATGGGTGGGAGTACTGGAAGTGGGAAGGGGAGGCTTGAGAACGCCTGAAAAGGGGGCGCCCTCAGCGACCCCACAGCAGGGTCTCATCACTTGGGGGGGTGGGGGGGTAATGCCCATACATGTGCGGGGGGTGGAGTAATGTCCATTTGTGTGGGGGTGACATTGTCCACGAAGACCAGCCTCACGATTAGGTAATGCCGATCTGGCCAGGCTGTTGGATCCGGTGGAGGCCAGATGGGATGCCCTGTTCCTCTGCGGGTCAGCCACAGGGCAGCCGTCGCCAGGGAGGAAGTGGCAGCAGCCGTCGGCTCAGGGAGCGTGACCATGAGGAGCGGTACCCAGTGCTGCAAGATGGTCAACGACCTCCACTAGGCCGCTCGGATTAGTTTTTAGCAGACCCCCGACACTACCCAGCCCCCCCCCCCCCCACATACCCTCACCCCATACACTCCGCCCCCTACATACTCCCCATCACCCTGCCCTATACAGCCATCTCCCCAAGCTTCCTACCACAACCCACAAGCCCCCCCCCCCCCCCCCCCCGCCCCCAACAATTAACTATGCGTGCAGCTAATGATTCCCCCTCTGTGTCCCCGCAGGAGAATTTGGCTCATAACCAATAGGAGAGGGCCCAGATGGGCGGTGGGATACGGAACATCAGAGTCCTCACCCCTATCAGGAACAGGCCCTGGAGGTCAAGGGGTAGCCGAGGACAGAACAATGACCACCATAGATGTTGGCGCTGTAGCCATCTGGGATGGCCACGTCCCGATTACAAAATGGACACTTGCAAAGACTGCAGGGAAAATTGGACAATGCTAAGAAACAAGCAGGTGCAAGCTCTGTTGATTAGAACCTCAAACACTCAGACAGGACAGAAACTGCCAAACAATTTACATACTAATGAGCCATCTCCGGGGACAAAAGGGAAACATTTAGATACACAATGTTAGGACAGATTCCCCGGCGCCAGAAGAAGCTAAGACAAAGCAGACTGACAGTCACCAGGACACGCCCAGCGATCAGGGAACCACCCCTCTATTGGAGGAAAATCGATACCGATGATTGGGAAAGACCTAATTAGTTGAGGCCAAGTTCAAGGCCCGCCCAAAAGAGCGCGAAGTCCTTCGCAGTATAAGAGGTATCACCCAAGGGAGAATCTTTCTCCTTTGACTTTGGCTCTCAGCGAAGAGAGAGACCAGCCTAGCAGCTGCACCAGACCAAGTAAGTTCCAAGTCAACGCACGCTACGAGATAGACGCTCCTAGTTGCTACCCTGTAAACAGCTCAACCCAGCAGCCTCAGAACCGAGCAACGGCCATTATTCCTCTGACTGAGTGGGCGCCCAAAGCGAAGTATAGGCCTTAGTAATAGTGGTAGTTTAGTTTGTAGAGTTTATGCATGAGTAGATTTGACTGTGTAAATAGATGAGCATTGCTTTTGAACTTACCAACTGGTGTATCGAGTCATTGATCAGTATTCGGTTCTGAACCTTGTGGCGGTGTTGAAAGATACCTGGCGACTCTTGAGCAAACATGATTAAATAGAGCCAAATTAAGAACCAATCAAAAGTTAGCAACATTTACTGGCGACATATGACGGTACTCAATTTAGAAGTGGCCCAACCACTCTGAGAGAACCCAAAATTTGAATTGAGAATCCAATTGGGAACAGAAAGAAAAACCACAAGTGTCAAACAGTGCTGATCAAGCCTCTGAGATTAGGAAGTATGTTAATGCATGCGTACTAACAGGGATATAAGGTAAACCTGAGAGATTTTGTTGCGAAAAACTGTTGGGTGTTTTGTAGGCCGGAAATTAGCGTAAGCCGTACCCGTGTTTACATCACTGCTTTATCACCCCCTGTTCCAAATTCAGTAGAGATCCTAGTAGAGAAAATGCCAATGAAGGCAATGGAACGCCTTATGAACCCCCAGGAATTCGAGGTCGCAGCAACCATCAGTAGAGTAGGACAGTATCCCGTTTGGGAAGAAGAGATCAGAAAATATCTCAAAGGGAAAGGATGGTCCCTTTGGAGTGAATTCTGTGATAATGAGGAAACTGGACCAAGAAGTATAGGACATACTTGGTGGGAGAACCTGTCATAGATCCACAAGAAGAGCTTGGGAAAAGCTTGCAAGCCGATGGCAATTGTGTCCTGTTTGGCACAATTGTGAGGCACAGACAAAGTCGTTAGGATGCTCCGTAGAGAGATAGAGGAGAGAGACAGAAGCAGTGAGGTAGATGTGAGTGAGGTAGAGAGAGAGAATCGAGATCTGAAAGAGCAGTTTGCAGCAAGGGACAGAGAGATGGATGATGCCAAGCGGGCACATCAGTCTTGTCTCGCGCATTTGAACAGCTTTCAGACACAATTCGATAAGGCCTACCAGGACAAGCAACTTGCGATCTTTGTAAGACAAGAAATAGAGCAGCAAGTTGAGAAATTGCAGAAGCAGTGCAATGATTTAAAAGCAGCCCTACGAGCACTCCATACTTCCACAACGGAACAAAGGCAGAGCTCCGTAGACCATGCAAAGTGCCGGAAGCAAATTGCAGAATTGCAATCTCTGCTGTCCATGCAAAATGGCTTTCAGAGTACATTCGGACCCCAATTAGATCAAGAAAACGGCCCTGATTGGCAGGAATTGAACGAGACTGCCCATAGATACTTACATGGGACATGTACACAAGAAAAACCCCAGAAAAGGAAAGCACCCCAGCCCCACACTACAGGTCCCAGATCTACATTCCCCGTACGCTCTAGAGGTAGCAAGTACCGACCGAACCCGTTCGGCCGTGCTCCTCCAGGAACGCCACGACCAGTTACCCCATAGCATACGCCTCACGCATGTTAGACCCCATAGAGCAAGGATTTTCTGCCTGTGAAAGGCACCTGCTCGCAGTTTTTTGGGCAGTACAATACTTCGCCTACATTACAGGACTCAACCCCATCACCATCCTCACAGAACACACACTGACACAGCTATTGTTAGACGGCCGACTTAAAGATGGCACAGTCAGCCAAATCCGTGCAGCCCATTGGACCCTTCTTTTACAGGGACAGGACATCACAGTTAAGAGAACCAAAACCCACACATTCCTTGCCGACAATCTGCATTATGCAGTCACACCTCACGAATGTGAGATCACCACCACTAATCACAACACAGGCCCATTTATTCCCAAAACACCTCCCAGGAAAACAGGTAGTACACCCCAGAGACCCCAGCCCACAGACAAGTGCGCACCCCTGAAGATATATGTGGATGGCTCATCCACAGTATTAAACGGAAAGAGAATTACCGGTTGTGGTATTTATGTAGAGGACGCGCAGGGACGCGCCGTCGATGAAATGTCCTTGAAGTTGCCAGGACACTTAGGCTCGCAGGCAGCAGAGCTGGCAGCAATTGCATATATTGTAGACCACCCAGACTTGTTCCCGACCCCAGCAGACATCTACTCAGACAGCTCGTCTGTCTGCAATAGTTTGACAGAGATCCTAACACTCTGGGAAACAAGAGGATTTGTTTCCGCGGACGGTAAACCCCTACCCTCAGCCCCATTACTCCGCCATATCTTAGAGACAGCGAAGGATAGGAAACTTGGCATAATTAAGGTTCGCAGTCATCACCGTTCTTCCCCCCCTGGAAACATTAAAGCAGACGCCCAAGCGAAGGTTATTTTTGGACCCCCCCCAAAAGCACCCAGTACACGCAGTTCAGGTCTCACAGATCAACATTCAGGATTTAGCAAAGGCCCAGAAAGAGGACGAGAAACTCAGGGAAGTTTTAACGGGAACATTCCCAGCCCCGTATGACAAGTTTGGAAACGCGATCACCACACACGACGGTGTGATTTTAAAGGATGGCCTTTATATAGTTCCCAGCCAGGACAGGAACCAGATCATTTGTCAGTTCCATGACAATCATGGACACCAAGGAATTGAACCCACCCTAGCCCACCTCAGACCGCTTTGCTGGTGACATGATCTAAAAACCGATGTCACACACTACGTAGAGTATTGTTTAATCTGTGCCCAGAACAATCCGGACAGATATGCGAAAAAGGCTCAGCTTAGCCATACCCGCCCCCTTAATGGACCCTGGACAAATCTCCAGATAGATTATATAGGACCCCTACCCCGTGCAGAAATGGTTACAAGTATGTGTTGGTGGTCATAGACACCTTCACAAAATGGGTGGAAGCATTTCCATCACGAACTAATACAGCCAAGACAACGGCTAAAATATTAACGCACCACATCTTTACAAGATGGGGCCTTCCACGCAGTATAGAGTCCGACCAAGGCTCCCATTTCACTGGACGTGTAATGAAAAACGACCTCACGATTTTCGGCATTAGACAAAAGTTCCATATCGCATACCACCCCCAGTCAAGTGGTATTGTAGAACGAATGAATAGGACATTGAAAGCCACCCTTAGGAAAATGGTACAGCAAAATAACAGCATCTGGGATTCAGTACTCCCATTTGCTTTGATGTTTTTAAGAAACACAGTATCTACATCCACAGATTTCACCCCCCACACCCTCATAACAAGTTTGTCCCAGACAATAGTTCAGAGGAACCAGTCTGTCCACAGAACCGGACTCATAGTTGCTCTCCTAATTCGCGAGGCAGCCCCCCACGACGATCACATTCTTACCCGTTCTTGCCGATTGCTCAGGTAGTGGAGAAATGGCATTGGTCCCCGCCCTGCCTGAGGACCCCCCTCTGGTCAGCTACGCTCGGGTAGAGCACATACGGCATTGATCACTGTCCTACCCGGGGATTCCACCCATTTCTTACCCGCCGCAGCCCATATGCACCCCATTTTGGCTTGTTACGTTCAAAATTCTTTTGTTTGGTTTTGGCAACCCTTAGGTTGCTCCCCTATGCTATTTTCATCCTCAAACACTGGGATGGTAAATCCCACAGGCTGCGAGACGGCTCGCAGTACGGCAGTATTTTCTTAGATGTCTTGTCCAAATATTCGGTTTAAAAAAAAAATGAGGGAGTCACAGATGGTGACCAATTATATAGGGAAATTGGCAGTAAAGGACAGACAGGCAGACATATGAGATCTTAAGCAAGATAATAACAGAAATTATGCTTGTGTTCACAGAACTCCAGAAACCCAGGAACCACAGAGGAAGACAAAGAAGTCCGACAAAGATGAAGACAGCCTTCGTGTTCACATGGATCTTAGCGGGATCCCTTCAGTTGCTAGCGGACGCCACCTCCCTGACCCCACCACACAAACCGTAAATGACTCTCACCCCTGTAATACACGGAACCCCGAGATAACTAGCCCAGCGTCAGCTAGCAATACTCCAACCTGGTGTGATAAGTTTATCACCTGGTACTCACTCTCATATGTAGTCGATGCACTCTTCGTGCTGGCGATACTTTGCAGTGTCGTGCAAACGTTTAGTGTCAGGAAATGGTGAAACAGAGCATATCGCTCTATACAGATTTAGGTCCCCCATTTTCGGATTTCACCAGACCCACGAACCCATTGGGACGGATTAAAGAGCATCCAATTGTTTAATGTATTCTATGGAATAAAGAGATGTGAACCTCTGTGTCTGACTGCCAGGCCAGAGAAATTTGTATGCTGCTATTTTGTACAGTTTAAGATGTATAGATTATTTTTGGATTGTTTGTATTTTTGGATTGTTTAAATGAGGATGGTTTATTGAGAATAGTTAGAGGTTCCAGTTTTTTTATTTTTCTGTAATGCATGTATTAATGTCATAGCTACCGTAGAATTTTTTGGTAATGAATGTATTTAAAATGGTTCAGGTAAAATTGTGTTGCATAGGATAGGACAGTGTAGAGCCTAAGCATGGGTGCCCCGGGGATCAGAGGATTGGATTGGATTGGATTTGTTTATTGTCACGTGTACCGAGGTACAGTGAAAAGTATTTTTCTGCGAGCATTAAGTACATGAGAAGAAAAGGGAATAAAAGAAAATACATAATAGGGCAACACAACATATACAATGTAACTACATAAGCACTGGCATCGGATGAAGCATACAGGGTGTAGTGTTAATGAGGTCAGTCCATGAGAGGGTCATTTAGGAGTCTGGTGACTGTGGGGAAGAAGCTGTTTTTGAGTCTGTTTGTGCGTGTTCTCAGACTTCTGTATCTCCTGCCCGATGGAAGAAGTTGGAAGAGTGAGTAAGTCGGGTGGGAGGGATCTTTGATTATGCTGCCCGCTTTCCCCAGGCAGCGGGAGGTGTAGATGGAGTCAATGGATGAGAGGCAGGTTTGTGTGATGGACTGGGCTGTGTTCACGACTCTCTTTCTTGCGGTCCTGGGCCAAGCAGTTGCCAAACCAGGCTGTGATGCAGCCCGATAGGATGCTTTCTATGGTGCATCTGTAAAAGTTGGTAAGAGTTAATGTGGACATGCCGAATTTCCTTAGTTTCCTGAGGAAGTATAGGCGCTGTTGTGCTTTCTTGGTGGTAGCGTCGACGTGGGTGGGCCAGGACAGATTTTTGGAGATGTGCACCCCTAGGAATTTGAAACTGCTAACCATCTCCACCGAGGCCCCGTTGATGCTGACAGGGGTGTGTACAGTACTTTGCTTTCTGAAGTCAATGAAGACGCCATGGTAATGTGATCCTTCACACTTCGTGTTGAAGATCACAAGGAGGGAGTGTAGCCATCTGGGATGGCCACGTCCAGATTACAAAATGGACACTTGCAAAGACTGCAGGGAAAATTGGACAATGCTAAGAAACAAGCAAGTGCAAGCTCTGTCTGTTGATTAGAACCTTAAACACTCAGACAGGACAGAATCTACCAAACGATTTACATACTAATGAGCCATCTCTGGGGACAAAAGGGAAACATTTAGATACACAATGTTAGGACAGACTCCCTGGCGCCAGAAGAAGCTGAATCAAAGCAGACTGACAGTCACCAGGACACGCCCGGCGATCAGGGAACCACCCCTCTCTTGGAGGAAAATCGATACCGATGATTGGGAAAGACCCAATTAGTTGAGGCCAAGTTCAAGGCCCGCCCAAAAGAGCGCAAAGCCCTTTTTAGTATAAAAGGTATCACCCAAGGGAGAATCTTCCTCCTTTGACTTTGGCTCTCAGCGAAGAGAGAGACCAGCCTAGCAGCTACAGAAGACCAAGTAAGTTCCAAGTCAACGCACGCTATGAGATAGACGCTCCTAGTTGCTACCCTGTAAACAGCTCAACCCAGCAGCCTCAGAACCGAGCAACGGCCATTGTTCCTCTGACTGAGTGGGCGCCCAAAGCCAAGTATAGGCCTTAGTAATAATGGTAGTTTAGTTTGGAGAGTTTATGCATGAATAGATTTGATTGTGTAAATAAATGAGCATTGCTTTTGAACTTACTAACTGGTGTATCGAGTCATTGATCAGTATTCGGTTCTGAACCTTGTGGCGGTGTTGAAAAATACCTGGCGACTCTTGAGCAAACGTGATTAAAAAGAGCCAAGTTAAGAACCAACCAAAAGTTAGCGCGGCGCGGAGGTGAAGATCCACCGGCCCCGCCCAGATAATCTGTCAAACGTGTGTTGTTAATGCCATACAGACTGACCCGTCCCTCCCACTGACTACATGCCCATTTTCCCGCTGAGCCTCTGGAACAGGATTACCCGGAGCTGATGCAGTCAATAGGGTGCGACCGTGAGATTTAGAGGAGAAATCAGCCGACATTCCAACAGGTTCATAGCCAACTGGAGAAGTCCCAGAGGCTATAGGCACAGGAGATGCGCTGGCAATGCATGGCACTGAGGCCAACAGTGCTAGGGTGGCGCCGCAGTGGAGAGCCTGGTGCACAACGTCACAGCATGAATGGAGGTGTCTAAGGTGTTGCTCAGTCAGTGATGGCCATGGCTGAGCGCCTCGACAGCACGTCCCAGTCGCTGGGGGATGTCACCCAGTACCAGGTGGACCTTGATGAGGTGCTGTGTAGCATGTCCCAGTCTCAGGTGGGCATTGCCAAGGTGCTGCAGAGCATGTCCCGGTCACTAGGGGACGTGTCCCAGCCACAGGTGGGCATTGCCAAGGTGCTGCAGAGCATGTCCCGGTCACTCGGGGACGTGTCCCAGCCACAGATGGGCATTGCCAAGGTGCTGCAGAGCATGTCCCGGTCACTAGGGGACGTGTCCCAGCCACAGGTGGGCATTGCCAAGGTGCTGCAGAGCATGTCCCGGTCACTAGGGGACGTGTCCCAGCCACAGGTGGGCATTGCCAAGGTGCTGCAGAGCATGTCCCGGTCACTAGGGGACGTGTCCCAGCCACAGGTGGGCATTGCCAAGGCGCTGCAGAGCATGTCCCGGTCACTCGGGGACGTGTCCCAGCCACAGATGGGCATTGCCAAGGTGCTGCAGAGCATGTCCCGGTCACTAGGGGACGTGTCCCAGCCACAGGTGGGCATTGCCGGGGCGTTCCAGAGCATGTCCCGGTCACTAGGGGACGTGTCCCAGCCACAGGTGGGCATTGCCAAGGTGCTGCAGAGCATGTCCCGGTCACTAGGGGACGTGTCCCAGCCACAGGTGGGCATTGCCAAGGTGCTGCAGAGCATGTCCCGGTCACTAGGGGACGTGTCCCAGCCACAGGTGGGCATTGCCAAGGTGCTGCAGAGCATGTCCCGGTCACTAGGGGACGTGTCCCAGCCACAGGTGGGCATTGCCGGGGCGTTCCAGAGCATGACCCAGTCACTGAGGAGCATCGCCGAGGACACCGACACCATGCTGCAGACATTGGGGAGCCGCGGTGATGCAGGAGCAGCCGGGGCTCAATCCCGTGAAATATCTGTAAGGAATTGGAGACAATGATATGAGATGGACACCAGCAGAGACTTCTACACCGGGACCCTCCAGTCCCCCCATTGCTCCTCTCCGCCCACCCCCTCCCCCATCCCCCCGCTCTGCCCACGCACCCTCGGCCACAGCGGGGGGCCCCCCGTCTCCGGATCCCAGACCCTGTACCCCAGACACCTGCAGGTAACATTACCTCTTGTCATGGAAATGTCTCCGGTGCTGGAGCCCAGCCCAGCCCATGGGTGCTCGGATGTTGGCCACTGTGTCCATGGTGTTGCCTCGCCCACTGCCCAGGCACAGTATCCAGGCATCACCACATGCTACATCGCAAGCCTACCCACGAGGATCCACTTGGGATGTCACTCAACTACAATTGCCAATTCCCAATTAACTATAGCCTTCAGCCTTGCGGCCAGAGGCCTCCATGGTTAGTGGAATTTATGGGTGGTCAGTGGGACAGGCAGGCTGGGTTGCCCTTGGAACGGGACTACACGGTCCAGGGGTTGGCATGGTGGACCCGGCCACGGGTGCTGAGACAATAATTCCCCCCCCCCTAAACCTAGCCCCCCCTGCTCCGCAAAACACCCCCCCCCCATCAAATGGCTGCCCACCTAGACTTCTGCCATACATTCTCCCCACAACCTCACCCTTGATTTCCCTTGAAATAAAACTGAAAATCAAGAGAGATGTGTAACAGAGGCTGAATTGATGTCACCTGTTTTACACTATCACCCAAAGTCAAGATTAATCTCCCACCCAGTCCAATTCTGTGGTTAAGTGAAGGGGCAATGGAACAGTCCAACCATCCTGCTCTGAAGAACACTAATAAAGAGTGATTGGCAGCATTCCATGGCAGATATTTCAATAATGATACCTCGAGGGCCGGTGCAGACTCGATGGGCCAAATGACCTCCTTCTGCACTGTAAATTCTATGATTCTATGAGTGTGACAGGAAGGGACAGAGTGTCCAAAATTAAAAAGACAGCAGCAAATGGGGTCAAAGGGGGAGAAAAAGCAATGACTCTTTACTTAAATTCACGTAGTATTCGGCACAAAATAAATGAATTAACGGCAGAAATTGGGGTTAATGGGTATGATCTTATAGCCAATACAGGAGATCAAAGCTAAAAGCTAAACATTCAGGATTACCTGACTTTTCATAAGGACAGGCAGGAGGGGGCGTAGCTTTATTAGTACAAGATGGAATAAGTACGACAACAAGAAATGATCTTGGATCCCCATAGGATTGAAAAATGTAAAATCCTTATTCAAAAAGGGAGGGAGTAAAAAAAAAGATAATTATAGGCCAATTAGCATATCAAGTACCTAAACACATTAAAGAAGCCATCCCCTGTGGACAAGCCCTCCATATACACAGGATCTGCTCAGACGAGGAGGAGCGTAACAGACATCTACAGACACTGAAAGATGCCCTCGTACGAACGGGATAGGGCGCTCGACTCATCGATCGACAGTTCCAACGCGCCACAGCAAAAAACCGCGCCGACCTCCTCGGAAGACAAACACGGGACACAACCGACAGAGTACCCTTCGTCGTCCAGTACTTTCCCGGAGCGGAGAAACAACGACATCTTCTTCGCAGCCTTCAACACGTCATCGATGAAGATGAACATCTTGCCAAGGTCATCCCCACACACCCACTACTTGCCTTCAAACAACCGCGCAACCTCAAACAAACCATTGTTTGCAGCAAACTACCCAGCCTTCAGAACAGTGACCACGACACCACACAACCCTGCCATGGCAACCTCTGCAAGACGTGCCAGATCATCGACATGGATACCACCATTACACGTGAGGACACCACCCACCAGGTACGCAGTACATACTCGTGCGACTCGGCCAACGTTGTCTACCTCATACGCTGCAGGAAAGGATGTCCCGAAGGGTGGTATATTGGCGAGACCATGCAGACGCTGCGACAACGAATGAACGGACATCGCGCGACAATCACCAGGCAGGAATGTTCCCTTCCAGTCGGGGAACACTTCAGCAGTCAAGGGCATTCAGCCTCTGATCTCCGGGTAAGCATTCGCCAAGGCGGCCTTCAGGACGCGCAACAACGCAGAATCGCCGAGCAGAAACTTATAGCCAAGTTCAGCACACATGAGTGCGGCCTCAACGGGGACCTGGGGTTCATGTCGCATTACATTCATCCCCCACCATCTGGCCTGGGCTTGCAAAATCCTACCAACTGTCCTGGCTTGAGACAATTCACACCTCTTTAACCTGGGGTTACCCCATCTCTGGATCTGTAAACACTTAATTAACTGCAAATGCTCGCATTCCAAGCATTGTCTGGCATCTTTGACTTTGTCTATATATATGTTTCTGGAACATACCTATTCATTCACCTGAGGAAGGAGCAGTGCTCCGAAAGCTACTGACATCGAAACAAACCTGTTGGACTTTAACCTGGTGTTGTAAGACTTCTTACTGTGCTCACCCCAATCCAACGCCGGCATCTCCACATCAAGCATAACAACTGTCATTGGGAAAATGTTAGAGTCCATTGAAAAAAGATGTAATAGCAGAGCATTCAGAAATGCATAATATAATCAAGCAGAGTCACCATGGCTTCACGAAGGGTAAACCATGCCTGACATATTTATTAGAGTTCTTTGAGGTAGTAACGAGCAGGATAGATGAAGGGGAACCAGTGGCTGCCGGGCGGAATCTTACCGTATTGTTTTCAAAGTGTCAGCTCAGACTGAAAACTGGTGTGTAGCTCTACAGCTGCACAGACCATTTTGTACTCCAGATCCTGAGCCTCTCTGGGTAGGCAAAATGAGTGGGCGTGGTTTCCCATCAATCTGGCAAGATGGGGCTTGATAGGACCAACTAGGCTGGTTCCACAGAGATCGGGGCGCCATCTTTAAAAGGTGCCCCGGTCGGCACAGAAACTGAACGACCCGCAGCTCCCAGGTACTCCCCATGAAATTAGGAACCCCTCACAAGCATCGGGGGTACCCTCCAAACACAGCAGAAGTGACAGGACGCCCCACCTCCCACAACACCAACATCGGGGAAGCACCGTCTTTCGCAGGCACGGACGACCCCCTTCTCTTCCCCAAACTTCCTTGCAGGTATCGAGGTGACCGCTCCCCACCCCCCTACTCCCCCACTACTCCAATCTCGGGGGCACTCACCCTCTCACAGGCATCAACCCTCCCCAACACACATAAGGGGAACCCCTCTCATGGCGCTGCCCAGACAGCCCACCCTGACACTGTCCCTGGCACAAGTTGGCATTTTGTCAACAGGCCACTGCCTGGAAATATCCCTCTCTCCTGGGGGGGATCCTTTCAACTGAATCTCATTTTTCAAAACCTGTTGTAAACCTTACCGAAATGAGGTCACGTTGATGAGGTTTGAATATTCAGTGAGGGTGCAATATGTGGCGGGGAGGGGAGGGGGGGCAGGAGCGTTGGCTAATGATATTAAAATGCATGCAAACCATTAAAAAGAGCTTCTCACCCTTTGTGGGCATGAGCCTCATGCCGTCGCCAACAAGGGTGTGGAAATTCGGGAAATGTGATCCCTCCGTAAAGATTCGGGTTTACCGGTTCTCTCCAGATTTTCTGCCCTCGTCTGCAGGTTCAAGATCGCCCCCGTAACGTACTTGTATATTCAAAAAGTGTTCGCTAAGGTAATGCACAAAAAAAACTACTTAATAAGGTAAGAGCCTTTGATGTTGAGATAGTGGGCGCATTTCAGCAACCCCCATTGTGTCCAGCGCCGATCCGGGCACAACGGGTGAATCGCGTACGAGCCCGAAATCGGGTTTTACACCGGGCACCAGGCCGATCGCAAGTCACCCAATTAGCTCTGCCCAATGCAATCTGGAGCTTACATCGCTGGGCGAGATCTAGATCTAAGTATTTCAACACCCCAAATGCCAGATTCACCCGGCACTCAAAGGATCCACCTGGGAGAGCTCGCCAGGGCACCACAAACGTGGACCAGGCGTAATAGTGCCTGGGGGTGGGTTTCTCAGGCCATTGGAAACCCCCAGGTGGTCAGGGACAGGACAGGATGGCACCCTAGCAATCTCCCTAGCTCCAGGGCACCTTGGCACTGCCAGCCTGGCCATATGGCACTTAAGTGACTGTTGCTTGGCCACGCCCATTGGGGTGGGATCCTGATCTCAACGCCTCGCGAGATCTGGGTAGATTTCACGAGGCGTACTGATCGCCAGGAAGTCCGTTCACTCCGATTTTCTCACTGGAAATTGCTCGTTATTTGGTAAGGTTCCGCCCAAAGAGTCCAGGGGGGATATAAACAGGTTAAGTGAGTGAGCAAACACTTAGCAGATGGAAAATAATGCAGGAAAATATGAAGTTATGCACTTTGGTAGGGAGAATAAAATTATTTAAATGGAGAAAGACTGCAGAAAGCTGCAGCTCAGAGGGATTTGAGGGTCCTCATGCATAAATTACCAAAAGCTAGCATGTAAGTTCAGCAGGTAATTGGGAAGACAAAGGGAATGTTGGCCTTTATTTCAAAAGGAATGGTGTATAAAAATAGGAAAGCCCTGCCGAAACTGTTCAAAGCACAAGTTAGACCACACCAATAATACTGTGAACAGTTTTGGTCCCTTTGTCTATGGAAAAATATATTGTCATTGGAGGCAGTCCAGAGAAAGTTCACTAGTTTTATTCTGGGTGCGGAGGGATTTTCTTCTGAGGAGAGTTTGAGTAGGTTGGACCTGTACTCATTTAGAAAAATGAGAGGTAACCTTATTGAGGCATGTCGGATTTTCAGAGGCTATGACAAGATGAATGCGGAGAGGTTGTTTCCCCTTATGGGAGAGTCTAGGACCAGAGAGCATAATTTCAGAGTAAGGTGTTGCCCATTTAAGACAGAGAAGAGAAGGAATTTCTTCTCTCAGAGAGTAATGAATCTGTGGAATGCTTTACTGCAGAGAGCTGTGGATGTTGGGTCATTAAGTATGTTCAAGGTTGAGATAGACAGATTTTTCATCAGTAAGAGAATCGACGGTTATGGGGATAAGGCGGGAAAGTGGAGCTGAGGATTATTGGATCAGATCAGCCATAATCTCATTGAATGGCGGAGCAGACTCGTTGAGCCAAATGATCAATTTATGCTCCTACGTCTTATGAAGTGAAGGTCCGAGCGCAAATGCAGAAACTCCTACTGGATCAATGTCTCCAAGATGGTTGCCACTCTTCTCCTGAAGACCAAAGTGCTCGCATGTCGGATTGGAAATTAGCAAACGTGACACCACTGTGTTAAAAAAGGAGGTAGGCAGAAAGCGGGTAATTATAGGCCAGTGAGCTTAACTTCGGTAGTAGGGAAGATGCTGGAATCTATCATCAAGGAAGAAATAGCGAGGCATCTGGATGGAAATTGTCCCATTGGGCAGACGCAGCATGGGTTCATAAAGGGCAGGTCGTGCCTAACTAATTTAGTGGAATTTTTTGAGGACATTAACAGTGCGGTAGATAACGGGGAGCCAATGGATGTGGTATATCTGGATTTCCAGAAAGCCTTTGACAAGGTGCCACACAAAAGGTTGTTGCAAAAGATAAAGATGCATGGCATTAAGGGGAGAGTAGTAGCATGGATAGAGGATTGGTTAATTAATAGAAAGCAAAGAGTGGGGATTAATGGGTGTTTCTCTGGTTGGCAATCAGTAGCTAGTGGTGTCCCTCAGGGATAAGTGTTGGGCCCACAACTGTTCACAATTTACACAGATGATTTGGAGTTGGGGACCAAGGGCAATGTGTCCAAGTTTGCAGACGACACTAAGATAAGTGGTAAAGCAAAAAGTGCAGAGGATACTGGAAGTCTGCAGAGGGATTTGGATAGGCTAAGTGAATGGACTAGGGTCTGGCAGATGGAATACAATGTTGACAAATGTGAGGTTATCCATTTTAGTAGGAATAACAGCAAAAGGAATTATTATTTAAATGATAAAATATTAAAACATGCTGCTGTGCAGAGAGACCTGGGTGTGCTAGTGCATGAGTCACAAAAAGTTGGTTTACAGGTGCAACAGGTGATTAAGAAGGCAAATGGAATTTTGTCCTTCATTGCTAGAGGGATGGAGTTTAAGACTAGGGAGTTTCTGCTGCAATTGTATAAGGTGTTAGTGAGGCCACACCTGGAGTATTGTGTTCAGTTTTGGTCTCCTTACTTGAGAAAGGACGTACTGGTACTGGAGGGTGTGCAGAGGAGATTCACTCGGTTAATCCCAGAGCTGAAGGGGTTGGATTACGAGGAGAGGTTGAGTAGACTGGGACTGTACTCATTGGAATCTAGAAGGATGAGGGGGGGTCTTATAGAAACATATAAGATTATGAAGGGAATAGATAGGATAGATGCGGGCAGGTTGTTTCCACTGGCTGGTGAAAGCAGAACTAGGGGGCATAGCCTCAAAATAAGGGGAAGTAGATTTAGGACTGAGTTTAGGAGGAACTTCTTCACCCAAAGGGTTGTGAATCTATGGAATTCCTTGCCCAGTGAAGCAGTAGAGGCTCCTTCATTAAATGTTTTTAAGATAAAGATAGATAGTTTTTTGAAGAATAAAGGGATTAAGGGTTATGGTGTTCGGGCCGGAAAGTGGAGCTGAGTCAACAAAAGATCAGCCATGATCTCATTGAATGGTGGAGCAGGCTCGAGGGGCCAGATGGCCTACTCCTGCTCCTAGTTCTTATGTTCTTATGTTCTTATGTTGGAGCCACGACATCAGCCAGAACACGGACCGACTCTTCCATCCTTCACTCTAATTTGCTAACTGCCTCTCGCAACTCTGCCCGATAGTCTGCCGCCTGTCTTTGATCTCCAGCATGCTTGCAATGGCTGTATCCAGAAGCTCATTGTCTGATTTGGTCTCAGTGGCTGCCTGTTCTCCAGATGTCCTCCACGTGCCAGGGAGCTGAGCTGTCACTGCCTCTGGGTGTTGTGAAGATATGTATGTGAGGTCTTCCCCAGAAATTGGCCCTGAGCCAAATGTAGAACTATGACCCAGCAGTGTATGCCTTTGCACTGGTGGAGGTTGCAGATAAATGCTATTTTGGATCTCCTTCAAATGGCTCTGCAATATCCTCCTCTGAGGTGGCCAAGGGATGGGGCTTGTGTTGCCTGGTGATGGTCTGTCTGGACCTGCTGCTACTGTAAGAGAATGTGGATGGATTTAGTTCATGAGCAGACTGAATACAATATAGAATGTCACTCACTGTGAATGTCAGAATGTGATCAACTCACAGAGAGCTCATCTGTACTTGCTTGCTGGGAGACTCTGATCTCACCTTCCTCACTGAAGCGATCTCTGCCTTGTCAGCCAACAGAGCACCATCCTCCTCAACTTGGATGTCTACCATCCCTCCTTGTATTGAGACGAAACAATCGAGTGTGATGACAAGGGCTGGAGCAGAGGCTGGGAAGCATGCTTGCTGACAGTGTGTTCTCAGCCCTCCCCAGTGAGGGCAGAGGATGGTGTTTGTGCAAGATAGTAGATGAGATGCTGGTGAATAGGCTTTCAATGCTGATATTCACTTGCTAATAGAATCCATTGACGGGATGTGGATATGGCTGGCTAGGCCAGCATTTATTACACATCTCCAATTGCCCTTGAGAAGGCGGTGGTGAGCTGCCTTCTTGAATTGCTGCAGTCCATGTTGCGTAGGTGCACCAACGATGCTGTTTGTGAGGGAGTTCGAGGATTTTGACCAAGCGACAATGAAGGAACGCCAATATAGTCTCAAGTCAGAATGGTGAGTGACGTGAAGGGGAACTTTGTGGAGTTGTTCCCATGTGTATGCTGATCTTGTCCATCTAGATGGTACCTGTCATGGTACCTAGGAGGTGCTGCCTAAGGAGCTTTGGTGAGTTCCTGCAATGCATCTTGTGGACAGTACACACTGCTGCCACTGGGTGTTGGTGGTGGGGGGAGTGAATGTTTGTGGATAGGGTGCCTTGTCCTGGAGGTCTTGAGCTTTCGTGAGTGCTGTTGGAGTTGCACTCATCCAGGCAAGTGGAAAGTAATTCCATCACACTCCTGAATTTTGCCTGGTAGATGGTGGAGGTTAGCTTTGTTGGCTGGATGGCTGGTTTGTGATGTGGAGCGATGCCAACAGCACAGGTTCAATTCCTATACCACCTGAGGTTATTCATGAAGGTCTCAGCTCTCAAAGGAGAGAGCAGCCTCTGTGGTGACATTTACATCTTATTATTTAATGGTCAGGGGGCATACATTTTGAAAACATTTCTCACCTTATTTTAACATATGGGACCAAAATTTCAACACTTAAATATGACTTTGCCCCTACTTATAATTCTTGCTGACTGCCTTCATATTTTATTACAAAGAGCCTTCAGACTGTATTAAAGCTGTTGGAATCACTCAGAAAGTACCAAGCATGGCCAGCTGTAGCTGGAGCAATGTGTGCTCAGCAATAACATAATCCAACAAACTATGCTGTCATAGTAATGAATAGTTCAACGAAAATGCACTGGTGCCAATCTAGACCCAGGGGCAGGCATATAAACTCTTTCACTAGCAATAATAATGCGGGCTTCGCAGAGATAGGATGATGGCAGTTCTTCAATTCCATTGCTACGGCAGTTAGGATGAAGGTCGTTAAATCTAGTTTACTGTAGAGAGTCTGTTAATATTGTCAGCCACCTTTTTCTTTCACCTCAAGGCTTCATGAATAAGCATGATAGACAAATATTTTATTGAACACTCAGCGACACCTAACAGGATTTCCGTCCACATATTTCCAGGTGCTGAGATTGCTTTATGGAATATAAACATACATAAACTGAAAGTGATCAGTACCTACATCGAAATAGAACATAGAACATAGAACATACAGAACAGAAGGAGGCCATTCGGCCCATCGAGTCTGCACCGACCCACTTAAGCCTTCACTTCCACCCTATCCCCGTAACCCAATAACACCTCCTAACCTTTTTGGTCACTAAAGGCAATTTATCATGGGCAATCCACCTAACCTGCACATCTTTGGACAAATGGCAGACAAAAGTCATGCAAACATATTATTATTTGTATCCTTGTATCTGCCCTTTCTTCAAGTAGCATCCTCATTGTCCAAGGAGTGCTAATCATGGCTTATAACATGAAATCACTCTGGGGCAAGGTGAGGAGGTCAGCCCAAGAATTACCTCAGCTAGTGAAGGTTACGAATAATGAAATATGAAGGCAGTCAGCAAGAATCATAAGTAGGGGCAAAGGCATACTTATGTGTTGAAATTTTAGTCCCATATGTTAAAATAAGGTGAGAAATGTTTGCAAAATGTATGCCCCCTGACCATGAAATAATAAGATGTACCTCAGCCAGCGAGGGTAACAAAGCTGTGCTGTTGGCATTATTCTGCACCACACTCTGTCTAAACTAACCAAGCCCTTTTCTAGTATCTTACAAAACTGATTACTATTTCTGCTATATGTCCTAATTTATGAAAGCAAACAGATACCCATGGTCAGTCTGCTCATTCTGTTCACAATAGTGGAAGATGGTTCTGCACATGTATTTAAATGAGGTTAATATTTATCGTAGAATGATTGGTCACGTGATGACGAGATGATCACGTGTCGGAAACCCTGGCAGGGTGCAAGCATGAAGTAACTGCTGAGCTAGTGAATAAACTACTCTTGCTTATAAGTCCTTGTTGACTGTGATTCGGAAACCCAACATATTTGCATTTATGGCCAGTGTTTGCATTGCATCAAAATTAGTCGCTATGTGCCAGCATGTACGAAAGTTTGTCCATATGGTCCTGCTAGCTGGAATCATGCTGAGTAAACCATTAGAGCTATGGGATAGGTAAGGAGGAGTAATGATTCAGGATGAAATCACTTCAATGATAAAAGAGGAATATCAAGAGATAAGCAGGCGATGGAGGCTTAATGGGTGAATTAAGAAATAGAAATAATTTAAGGTTGCAGCTGAAGTTGCGTCTATAAGACCATAAGACATAGGAGCAGAAATAGGCCACTCGGCCCATCGAGTCTGCTCAGCCATTCGATCATGGCTGATATTTTCTCAACCCCATTCTTCTGCCTTCTCCCCATAACCCTTGATGCCCTTATTAATCAAGAACCTATCTATCTCTGTCTTAAAGGCACTCAGTGATTTGGCCTCCACAGCCTTCTGCGGCAAAGAGTTCACAGATTCACCATCCTCTGGCTGAAGAAATTCCTCCTCATCTCTGTTGTAAAGGATCGTCCCTTTAGTCTGAGGTGGTGTCCTCTGATAGCAGCTGTGAAGTGCTAGGTTTATATAAGCTGAGACATGAGGCAAGCATGCAGCAAAGACAGAGTGGCAGTGAGGGATTTTTACTTTCATATAGATTGGGCTGAGTAGATGGGGACATCAAAACGGTAGTGAATTTCTGAAGTGTGTCTGGAATGAATTTCTGCAACAATATGGACAGGGTTTTCTGGTCCCACGCTCCACTGCTATTGCCCAGTCCCACCAAAAGTCAATGGACTTTGGCTGGGCTACTGAACCTCTCGCGACCGGTCTCACCATGACTGGGTCTGAAAATCCAGACCTATGCCTAGAACCAACAGGTTGGTGGGAGTCAGAGGAATGACACATTAGATTTAGTAATGAGCTAGAATTAGTTAATAACCTAACAGTGTGTGAGCATCTACCTAATGGCTATCATAATATGATTGTGTTCAATGTAATGTTTGAAAGGGAGAAATGCAAAATTACGAAGGTTCTGGATTCCGTGAAGGCTGACTTCAATGCGATAAGGCAGAGACTGTCCACAATAGTGCATAAAATGACAAACAATCAGTAGAAGGTATATAAAAAGAAATTTGATATGATATAAAACCTAAGGAGCAAGAGTTCCTCTTGCCAAAGAAAGGTCACGAGTGACGGAAGAGTTGAGAGACAACATAAATCTAAAGTAAAAAGCCTACACAAATGCCTCCAATAACACAGATTCTGGTGGATGGGAAAGATACAAAGGTCAGCAAAGAGTAAACTGTAAAGTAGTGGACAGGAGA
This sequence comes from Scyliorhinus torazame, assembly GCF_047496885.1. Lineage (NCBI taxonomy): Eukaryota > Metazoa > Chordata > Chondrichthyes > Carcharhiniformes > Scyliorhinidae > Scyliorhinus > Scyliorhinus torazame. The sequence continues at coordinate 317,881,392 of NC_092707.1, read as the reverse complement.
CTTTTGTTTTTATTCTTTCATGGGATTTGAGTGTCACTGGCGAGGCAAGTATTGGTTGCCTTTCCCTAATTGCCCTTGAGAAGGTGGTGAAGAGCTGCCATCTTAAACCGTGTAGTATACTGTAAGAGCTGTGCATTTTCTTATACTTCCTCTTGCTTCCTCGACTCAGTGAACTGCAGCCTACAAAAGATAAAAACAGCATTCTGTGAGAAAAGTCCATCATATGACAATGTGGCATGGTTTGGAAAGTCCCAAACAGAAATGTAAATGAGCTATCTGACCTTCAACACAACTGTTTGATTCTGTAATCCATATGAATAATTTGTATCTCTAATAGATATGATTACACACTCTCCAGACTTGTTGGGTCCATCAAGAAAGCCCCAAATTTACTAATTGCCTATTATTTATTCAGGGGACATTGACATCCCTGGCTTGGCCAACATTTATTGCCCATCCCTAATTGTCCCTGAACTGAGTGTTCTGTTATTTCAGGGGCATTTAAGAGTCAACCACATTGCTGTGTGTCTGGATGCAGATGTAGACCAGATCAGGCAAGAGTGGCAGATTTCCTTCCCGAAAGGACATTAGTGAACCAGATGTTTATTTACGACAATCAATAATGGGTTTATGGTCAATAAACTAATTCCAGATTTTTAATGAATTCAAATGTCACCATCTGCCTTGGTGTAATTCAAACCCGGGGTCTCAGAGCATTACCTTGGGTCTTTGGATTACTAGACGAGTGAAAATACACTACACCACTGCCTTTCATCTGAAACATACATAAAGAATTTAAATATTTTTATTGTGACAAGTGCTGACCTTTTGTCTACATTACAAGCTGAGAGATGGACCATCTGTCATGCAGTTTTTCATTAACTCTGACCCCCTCAGTACACATGGAAACCTTTGAATTATAAGCAAACTGCTGATAAAGTGATCAAGAATGATACATGCTCACTGCCTACCAGTGAAGATTTGTTTTCTGATTTAGGCAATAGAAAGATGTTCAGTAAGATAGATTCATCAAATGCATATTTTAATTAGAATTGAATAACAAGAGCAAGAAATGTCTTATTGTTCATACACACAATGGGTTGTACCAATGCAAAAGTTTACAGTTTGGTGTGTTTACTGCTCCCAAGTGTTCCAGAGGATCATGGATCAGGTAAAACGTGGGATGAAGGGAGTGTGCTGTTTCTTCCATTCCAATTCTCTTTCCACACTCAGAGGTGCACTAAGGTAGACTTTTATCTGTTTTCATAGTTAGCTATTCCTAGAACAAGTTGCTAGTCTGTCACCAGAGGTTTATAACTTGAGGGGTACCACTCTGCATCAAGCATGGCTGACCAGGGGTCTCTCCCACTCTTGCTGCCAGCCAATGGCGTATTGGAAGGATTTGCAGGTTCATGCTCAATCTGTTTGGCCCCTACTTTCTTGGCCATCAAGTCCTGGGTGGGGCTCAAACCTGGATCTTCTAGCTCAGAGAGAGGCATGCTATCCACTGCACCACAAGATCTCCATGCTGTTTCTTGGATGATGTATTTAGCAGTAGCTTAGAGAAAGAGCATATTGTAAATGTTCCTTTACTCCCCCAACAAAGCAAATAAACAAATTAATATTTTGTGAGACACTAGGGCAGATCAGTCATTGATGGTGGCTGATGACACGAGGGCAGCACGGTAGCAGAGTGGGTGCTCCGGTTTCCTCCCAAAGACGTGCAGGTTAGGTGGATTGGCCATGATAAATTACCCTTAGTGTCCAAAAAGGTTAGGTGGGGTTACTGGGTTATGGGGTGGAGGTGTGAGCTTAAGTAGGGTGCTCTTTCCAAGGGTCGGTGCAGGCTCGATGGGCTGAATGGCCTCCTTCTGCACCGTAAATTCTATGATGATACAATTTTTTCTCCAAATGATTTCATAAAGGACAAAGTATCAATAGAGGTTATTAATGGGATTTATGAATCTGTTCCCTTGTGTAAGGTCAATTTACAAAGTGGGATAATAAACAGAATTGTTACAGTGGGAATCGTTCCTAATTTACCTATGGGAGGGACAGATTATATTTGGTAATGATTTAGCCAGCGTAGATGGTAACATAGTAACAACTATCTTCCAGAAGACATCTGATCATGCCTAAAGATTATTGTGGCCAATCATGAGAACCTTGTTACCGACAATGAAGAATTGAAGGAAAATCTGATTTGTGTAGAGAACCAACTCTGACGCATGAAAGATAAATGTATTAATGCAAAACGAGACTTGAGTGTCAGTCTCAGGAAAAGGAATTGCTGATGAAACAAAACAGTTGGTTGAATGTAGAATTACAAACCAAAATTGAACTGTTGCAACTTCACCATAAAAGAGCAATGATATTCTTGAACTCCAATACAATCGGGAGAACCAAAATAGTGAGAATGGAAGAGCAGATCAAGAATTTCAAAGCAGATAGGCACATTTTAAGAAATGGATTGAGGATCTAATGAGTGAATTGAAAAAGTGCTAGGAGCAGTCAGTAACCCTGGAAGAAAGATTCAGAAATTGACTGAATTCCCACATGAAGCTGGTAAACTTGTATAAATGTTCTACTGAGGACTCTGAAACCAAAGCACTGTACTCAACAAAGGATCAATTGAGCTGAACAAAAAGATCAACAAATTTGGGAAAGAGTTGAAACTAAGAGAGTAAAGAAATGCTTGGAAGAAATTGTGAAAGAAATGGAAATTATAAGTTCTATTTTTGAAATGTCAACGTCACTGAGGACCCAGGTTCGATCTGTGCCCCGGGTCACTGTCCGAGTGGAGTTTGCATATTCTGCCCATGTTTGCATGGATCTTACCCCCACAACCCAAAGATGTGCAGGGTAGGTAGATTGGTCATGCTAAATTGTCCCTTAATTGGGGGGAAACAATTAGGTACTTTTTAGGTTTTTTTAAATGTATACTTCCAAAACAAAATGAAAACATTTTCTGTATAGTACATAATAAGCTATTTGTTAGTAGTTTATTATGTTAAGTGGCTTCTTGTGAAAACATTTTGAAGCTATTGTAAAGAAAATGGCACTTCTTTTGCAGCAGGGGCATGGGAACTGGATTGTAGTTTTAGGGTAAGGGAGAATGAGAGTATAGAGGTCAGGAGCACAGATTTGACGTCGCAGGAGGGGGCCAGTGTTCAGGTAGGTGGTTTGAAGTGTGTCTACTTCAATGCCAGGAGTATACGAAATAAGGTAGGGGAACTGGCAGCATGGGTTGGTACCTGGGACTTCGATGTTGTGGCCATTTCGGAGACATGGATAGAGCAGGGACAGGAATGGATGTTGCAGGTTCCGGGGTTTAGGTGTTTTAGTAAGCTCAGAGAAGGAGGCAAAAGAGGGGGAGGTGTGGCGCTGCTAGTCAAGAGCAGTATTACGGTGGCGGAGAGGATGCTAGATGGGGATTCATCTTCCGAGGTAGTATCGGCTGAGGTTAGAAACATGAAAGGAGAGGTCACACTGTTGGGAGTCTTCTATAGGCCTCCAAATAGTTCTAGGGATGTAGAGGAAAGGATGGCGAGGATGATCCTGGATAAGAGCGAAAGTAACAGGGTAGTTATTATGGGAGACTTTAACTTTCCAAATATTGACTGGAAAAGATTTAGTTCGAGTACATTAGATGGGTCGTTTTTTGTACAGTGTGTGCAGGAGGGTTTCCTGACACAATATGTTTACAGGCCAACAAGAGGCGAGGCCATGTTGGATTTGGTTTTGGGTAATGAACCAGGCCAGGTGTTGGATTAGGAGGTAGGAGAGCACTTTGGGGACAGTGACCACAATTCGGTGACGTTTACGTTAATGATGGAAAGGGATAAGTATACACCGCAGGGCAAGAGTTATAGCTGGGGGAAGGGCAATTATGATGCCATTAGACGTGACTTGGGGGGGAAAAGAAGTAGGCTGCAAGTGTTGGGCACACTGGATAAATTGAGCTTGTTCAAGGATCAGCTACTGCGTGTTCTTGATAAGTATGTACCGGTCAGGCAGGGAGGAAGGCGTCGAGCGAGGGAACCGTGGTTTACCAAAGAAGTGGAATCTCTTGTTAAGAGGAAGAAGGAGGCCTATGTGAAGATGAGGTGTGAAGTTTCAGTTGGGGCGATGGATAGTTACAAGGTAGCGAGGAAGGATCTAAAGAGAGAGCTAAGACGAGCAAGGAGGGGACATGAGAAGTATTTGGCAGGAAGGATCAAGGAAAACCCAAAAGCTTTCTACAGGTATGTCAGGAATAAGCGAATGACTAGGGAAAGAGTAGGACCAGTCAAGGACAGGGATGGGAAGTTGTGTGTGGAGTCTGAAGAGATAGGCGAGATACTAAATGAATATTTTTCGTCAGTATTCACTCAGGAAAAAGATAATGTTGTGGAGGAGAATGCTGAGCCCCAGGCTAATAGATTAGATGGCATTGAGGTACGTAGGGAAGAGGTGTTGGCAATTCTGGACAGGCTGAAAATAGATAAGTCCCCGGGACCTGATGGGATTTATCCTAGGATTCTCTGGGAGGCCAGGGAAGAGATTTCTGGACCTTTGGCTTTGATTTTTATGTCATCATTGGCTACAGGAATAGTGCCAGAGGACTGGAGGATAGCAAATGTGGTCCCTTTGTTCAAAAAGGGGAGCAGAGACAACCCCGGCAACTATAGACCGGTGAGCCTCACGTCTGTAGTGGGTAAAGTCTTGGAGGGGATTATAAGAGACAAGATTTATAATCATCTAGATAGGAATAATATGATCAGGGATAGTCAGCATGGCTTTGTGAAGGGTAGGTCATGCCTCACAAACCTTATCGAGTTCTTTGAGAAGGTGACTGAACAGGTAGACGAGGGTAGAGCAGTTGATGTGGTGTATATGGATTTCAGCAAAGCGTTTGATAAGGTTCCCCACGGTAGGCTATTGCAGAAAATACGGAGGCTGGGGATTGAGGGTGATTTAGAGATGTGGATCAGAAATTGGCTAGCTGAAAGACAGAGGGTGGTGGTTGATGGGAAATGTTCAGAATGGAGTTCAGTCACAAGTGGAGTACCACAAGGATCTGTTCTGGGGCCGTTGCTGTTTGTCATTTTTATCAATGACCTAGAGGAAGGCGCAGAAGGGTGGGTGAGTAAATTTGCAGACGACACTAAAGTCGGTGGTGTTGTCGATAGTGTGGAAGGATGTAGCAGGTTACAGAGGGACATAGATAAGCTGCAGAGCTGGGCTGAGAGGTGGCAAATGGAGTTTAATGTAGAGAAGTGTGAGGTGATTCACTTTGGAAGGAATAACAGGAATGCGGAATATTTGGCTAATGGTAAAGTTCTTGAAAGTGTGGATGAGCAGAGGGATCTAGGTGTCCATGTACATAGATCCCTGAAAGTTGCCACCCAGGTTGATAGGGTTGTGAAGAAGGCCTATGGAGTGTTGGCCTTTATTGGTAGAGGGATTGAGTTCCGGAGTCGGGAGGTCATGTTGCAGCTGTACAGAACTCTGGTACGGCCGCATTTGGAGTATTGCGTACAGTTCTGGTCACCGCATTATAGGAAGGACGTGGAGGCTTTGGAGCGGGTGCAGAGGAGATTTACCAGGATGTTGCCTGGTATGGAGGGAAAATCTTATGAGAAAAGGCTGATGGACTTGAGGTTGTTTTCGTTGGAGAGAAGGAGGTTAAGAGGAGACTTAATAGAGGCATACAAAATGATCAGGGGGTTGGATAGGGTGGACAGTGAGAGCCTTCTCCCGCAGATGGAAATGGCTGGCACGAGGGGACATAGCTTTAAACTGAGGGGTAATAGATATAGGACAGAGGTCAGAGGTAGGTTCTTTACGCAAAGAGTAGTGAGGCCGTGGAATGCCCTACCTGCTACAGTAGTGAACTCGCCAACATTGAGGGCATTTAAAAGTTTATTGGATAAACATATGGATGATAATGGCATAGTGTAGGTTAGATGGCTTTTGTTTCGGTGCAACATCGTGGGCCGAAGGGCCTGTACTGCGCTGTATTGTTCTATGTTCTATGTATGTTCTATGTTCTTTCTTCCAAGGTGTAAGGTGTAATTACACATTCTTTCTGTGTCTCTGGATGCTATGTAAGCTTGCAGAATGTGGGGATTGTTACATTTAAAATACAGGATGTTGCAATGTTTTTTCCATTTGTTTCTGCCGAGTAGCAAAGACGTACCTTTCCTGGAGTGTTTTCATAGGTCACCAGATCAATTCAAGGTTCAGTTTGACCCAGTCAGTTTTAATCGAAAGAGAAGTGTCCCAGAAAGAGGAACACTGGAGGGGACAGAGAGATGTCCCAAAAGGCATTTCTGAGTAAGGGACAAAGACAGGGGACAGAAATAGGTCCCAATTAAGTTAAATAAAATAGTCATAGAGTTTTACAGCACAGAAAAAGGCCCTTTGGCCCATTGTGTCTGTGCCAGCCATCAAGCACCTATCTATTCTAATCCCATTTTCTAGCGCTTGTTCTGTAGCCTTGTACGCAATGACACTTGAAGTGCTCCCATAAATGCTTCTTAAATGTTGTGAGCGTTTCCACCTCTACCACCCTTTCAGGCAGTGCGTTCCAGTGCGTTCCAGATTCCCTCTGGGTGAAAATGTTTTTCCTCAAATCACCTCTAAATCTCTTGCCACTGACCTTAAATCTATGCCCCCTGGTTATTGAGCCCTCCGCTAAGGGAATAAGTCTCCCCCTATCTACCCTATCTATGTCCCTCACACTTTTGTACACCTCAATCAAGTCCCCACTCAAGTCTTCTCTGCTCTAATTAAAACAACCACAGCCTGACCAGCCTCTCTTCATAGCTGAAATGCTCCAGCCCAGGCAAATCCTGGTGAATCTTCCCTGCACCCTTTCTAGTGCAATCATATCCTTCCTGTAGTGTAGCGACCAGAACTGCACATAGTATTTTATACAGCTCTATCATAACCTTCCTTCTCTTTTATTCTGTGCCTTGGCTAATAAAGATAAGTAGCATCCTACCATTCATTGTGTTGCCCTTGCCTTGTTAGTCATCCCAAAAAGCACCATCCTCCAGAGAAACAGGCTCTAAATTAGGAAAATTACTGCAGTAAGCAGATTTTAAATGAAGTGAGCTCAGGACAAAACTGAACCAAAGAGAGTTAAGTAGGAATATTTGGGATGGGAAACAAAAGTTGGTGACTCCAAGATGCAGGCTGTTGGGGCATAGGTACCCCTTTGGAGCAGTGGTATTCAGTATGGTGCAGCCAAAGAGTTGAAATTGTGCCTGTAAGCTGATACTTGAGTGTACTCAGAAATCCAGAGGAACAGAATCTCGGACGGTGAAATTGTAACCCAGTCAGGTGGGCCATCATTCAAGCCTTCCGAGTTGGAGCGATTTTTGGAGAGAATTCCAAGGTGAGATATTCGAAGGTAAAGATTGGAAACCAATGTGAGAGAGATGGTGTTTCAGTGAGATTGTTTGACTCACAGTGTGTCCAATGTCTGGGTAGCTTGTTGAGATATCCATGGAATCTGTTTTGGTTGCACCTGCCATTCATTGTGCAATGTGGTGTGTCCAACCACAGTTTTCATGTTAATTTACATGTACCTCATACTTAGTCTGAATGTTAGAGTTTAAGATAGATATTGTAAATTATTTTATCCTTCTGAACTTGTGGAATCTCGTGGCTTTCTTCACTTTAGTAAGCACCTTGGATCTCAAACTTTATCTACTTTAAACAAAATGTTATTGGGCCCGAACCGTATCTCACCAACAACTTGGGGTCTGGCCAAGGATCATAACATAAATACTACTGTTCTAGACAAATATTCTATACGCACAACACATTTAATTCATCTTCTTTTAATAGAATTTGAATTGATTTTCACATAAATTCATTGTGTAATTTGGGCAGCCTTACTAATGTGATTTTAGTGAGAGGTTGGAGATTAATGTGCTTCACACTATTTTGTGGCAAGTCCAAAACCAGCAGCAAAAGCTCTAAGAAAATTAATTCAACCTCAAAAAAATGATTTAATCCCCAAAAAATAAATCAAGACGCACAGCAAAAGAAAGGGTTTAGAACAGTATTAAACAGAACTATGGGCAAGAACAAAGTGACCTTTAAAACATCATGGCAGCTGACAAGAAAAGACAGTTCTGATATCTCTGTGTACGAGCTCACAGTAATTTTAATATGCACAGATTTCCTATATATTCACATCTTGTGCATGCATGTGCTTGCTGTCTAACTACCTGTTGCTACGATTTTGATCAAGATTCAACATTGAGGCTGCCTTAAGTAAATGTTTACGTTGGAAATCATGTGCATTAACAATTGATTGTAATGTTGTCGTTGCAATGCATATTGGGCGCGATTCTTCACTCCCACGCCGGTTGGGAGAATCGCCTGGGCCGCCAAAGTTTCCCGCAACACCAGTCCGGTGCCCTCCCGCGATTCTCCTAAGCGGCGGGAACGGCACGGTCGAGTTTCGCGGGCCGCAGGCCAGAGAATCGCCCGAGACACCCAAAACGGCGATTCTCCGGCATCCCTGCTATTCTCAGGCCCGGATGGGCCGAAGTCCCGACGGCGTGACCCCAGTTCACGCCGTCGCCATTCACACCTGCTATTTAAAGTCGTCAGCCAGTCGTGCTGGCTGACGCTGACCAGTGTGGAGGTGAGCGGACTGTAGCGCAGCGCCCGGAGACCGGGTCGGCTTCCCTGAGAAGGCTGCGGCCAAAGGGGGTGGGGTGCGGGAGAGTGAGCAGGTGGGAGGGGGGTGAGGGAGAGTGTGCAGGTGGGAGGGGGGTGAGGGAGAGTGTGCAGGTGGGGCGGGGTGAGGGAGAGTGTGCAGGTGGGAGGGGGGGTGAGGGAGAGTGTGCAGGTGGGAGGGGGGTGAGGGAGAGTGTGCAGGTGGGAGGGGGGTGAGGGAGAGTGTGCAGGTGGGGGGGTGAGGGAGAGTGTGCAGGTGGGAGGGGGTGAGCGAGAGTGTGCAGGTGGGAGCGGGGTGAGGGAGAGTGTGCAGGTGGGAGGGGGGTGAGGGAGAGTGTGCAGGTGGGAGGGGGGATGAAGGAGTGTGTGCAGGTGGGAGGGGGGTGAGGGAGAGTGTGCAGGTGGGAGGGGGGTGAGGGAGAGTGTGCAGGTGGGAGGGGGGTGAGGGAGAGTGTGCAGGTGGGGGGGAGGGAGAGTGTGCAGGTGGGGGATGAGGGAGCGGCGTGCAGGTGGGGGGGGAGGGAGAGTGTGGATGGTATCGTCCATCCGCGGATGCCACATGTCAGCCGCCCTGATATGACAGGACGGTGACGAGGACACGGCCGCAGGTTGTCGTGTGTCTGATGGGCACAGGCGAGTGGCACACTGGTGAGCAGTACGGTGTGAAGTGACCGTTGGGTGCAGACAGTGACCAGGTGTTAGGCTGGCTGCGTATCTGCAGCGCGACCATCCCGCCGGGGCACACAGGTATCCCATGCAACCCGGCTGGCGAGGTGTGGAAGATCCTCCGTGTAACATGTCGTTTCTCTGCCCCCCACCACCCTCCTGCAGGTCACCATGTATGCCAACCAGACAGCGATGTTTACTGCCGTGGTTGGAGCCGCAGCTCTGGAGTTTGCCATCCGGCAGCGTAGAGTCGGACGGCCCACAGTGGCTGCAGATGCAGCGGTTGCCGGTGCAGCAGAGGGGATGGCCGCGGAGTGACCCGTCATCGCCACTCAGGCCGCAGGCGCTCAGGACCCGAATGTACAGGGGGATGCCGAGGGGAACATTGACCACCAGACGGCGAGGATTGCAGAGGAAGTGCTTGGGGGGGAGCAGGAGGAGGAGCAGGTGGAGCAGGAGGATCCACTGATGGTGATGCCAGGGCGCCACAGGCATCCAGCAAGGCCGAGGGTGTACCGTGACAGAATGTCGTTCGAGGCCCTACCGGACATCACATGCAGGAGGAGACTTTGGTTCAGCAGGGAGATGGTCGCGCATATATGCCAGCTCGTGGCGCACCTCGCACCACGTGGAATGGGAGGAGGACACGCGATACCAGTCTCCGTCAAGGTGACGGTGGCCCTAAACCTTTACGCTACCGGTTCCTTCCAGGTGCCGAGCGGGGACCTATCCGGGATCTCACAGGCATCGGTCCACAGGTGCATCAGGGCCGTCACCGACGCCTTGTACGCCATAGCGGACAGGTACATTCAATTCCCCGAGGACCGAGCACAGCAGGAAGCATGGGCACGTGGATTCGCCAAGGTGGCCGGGATACCGATGGTCCAGGGTGACATCGATGGTGTGCACGTCCCCATGCGCCCACCTGCAGACAGCAGGGACGTGTTCATGAACAGGAAGGGCGCATACTCCATGAACATTCAGGTGGTGTGTGACCCCCACATGAAGATCATGCACGTGTGTGAAAAGTACCCCGGGAGTGTGCATGACGCCTACATTCTGGCACAGTCGTTCATCCCCGCAATGTTCGATGGATGCCCCCCCCCGGCTGAGGGGCTGGTTGCTGGGCGACAAGGGCTATCCATTGAGGTCATGGCTGCTGACGCCAATACGGAGGCCTCACACCAACGCGGAGAGCCTATACAACGAGGCCCATGCAGCAACCAGGGGTGTGGTGGAGCGGTGCTTCGGGCTGCTGAAGATGCGCTTCAGATGCCTGGACCGATCAGGAGGGGCCCTGCAGTACCGGCCCGACAGGGTCGGTCGCATAGTTGTGGTCTGCTGTGCGCTGCACAACATAGCCATGCAGAGGGGAGATGACCTGGTGGAGGAGCCGGAGGGAGGACCCGACGGCAATGGAGCTAACGTAAGTGAGGGGGATGGGGAAGAGGAGGATGCGGAGGATGAGGATGATGGGGCGCATCAGGGTGGGGGGAGGGGCGCAGGACGCAGATACTGCCCGGCAGCTCGTTACGTCCAGGAGGCTGCGCGACGGCACCGCCGCGGACAGCGGGCACGCGATGCGTTGGTGGTCGCACGGTTCACGCACTGTGGGGGTGGGATTCGCTGAGCACTGCCACTTGCACCGTCACTCCTGCACACGGGCACCACACAGCAACACCCCCCCCCCGCACCGCGTTCACGTCAACAATTCCACATCACCTTACCACTGCGGCACTACGGGATTGCACATCATTGATGATTGTGTAAGCGGGTGTGATCAGTGCCATGTTGAATGATGACAGCCCGCTCTGCGATGAGCTGTGTGCTCAGATTCGCCAGCCGAGGTCTGACTCATGGCTATAGCTGAACCATGCACTCCGGTGGTCACAGCCTTCGTGACGGATATTTCACCACATGTCCGTGGGGTGGCTGGCGTCGGTGTACCGAGGACAATGGTGTCCGATTATGGGGGGGCGGGGGGGCGGGGGGGGGGGGGGGGGGGAAGGGTCACCACATCCGGAACAGACCTTGAACGGCTCGTATACCACTACGCCAATCGGGCACCCTCCCGGGCCCGGACATAGCACACAGTCTTACAAGTCAAATTTAACAGTGCGTTTATTCGTGTGGTGAACATAGGTGCCCTACCCACTACAACTAGACTGTGCCCTGCACCCGTGCCAACTTCTTATGTGCCTAACGACTTTGCCTTACGGGCCCTACCACTATGTCTAGGTGTGTTCCCAGATGGTACAGCAGGAGTGGAGGTGGACTGCTGTGAATCACGCCCTGCGACATGACTCCCCTTCGGCACATGTTTCCTGGGGTGGCCCGGCTTCGATGGGCCAGGCTGCTCTGCGGGCGTGCTGGATGGCGCGGTGCCACCCTGACCTGCCCGCTCCCCACCAGATGCGCCAGGGTCGGAACGGGGGGAGGCTGAGTGTACCGGGACGTCCCTTGGTGGAGCTACCGGGACGGGCTCCAGAACCTCCTCCTCCCTCGGGGAGCCCGGTGGCCCCCGGGCCTCACTGTGGGACGGAGATGTGCTCGGAGACATGCCCCGTCGCACCCCCGACACCTGGTGCTGCCAGTCCTGGAGGCCTGCAGCGGTATCGACCACGGTCCGAATGTTTGCCGAGACGGGGCCCAGGGAGTGCCACATTCCTGTCAAGGTCTGTGCTATCTTGACCTGTGAGTGCGCTACACCATCCATCACGTGTGCCAGGCGGTCTATACTCTCCGCGACTGACTGCTGGGACTGAGCCATCGCTTGCTGGGACCGGGCTATGGCATGGTGAGACTCAGCCAGGGCCCGGAGCGAGGCGGCAATGTCGTGTTGGCTCTGGCGCATGGCTACCTGTGAGAGGGCAGCCCGCTCCTGGGCCATGGATGACGCGTGCACGTTAAGCCCAACGCCTTGCAGAACCTGACCCATGGCCAAAACCCCTTCACCCATTGCCTCCACCGTGGACGCCACCCGTGCGGTGTCGGCCTGGGTGGCTGCGATGAGCGGCACCACTCCCTGCTCCTGGACGCGGATAGACTCCTCCAGCTGCGTGTGCAGGTCCTGTAAGATGGCCCTCATCCCGTTACTCAGTCCTTGGGTGTCCACACGCATCGGTTGTCCGGCTGGGTCAAGTTCATCCAGGAACCCGGGAACTGTCTGGGTGGCAGCTGGTTGCTGGGCCTGGGCTGCCCTCCGACCTTCCAGCCCCTCGGCTGCTCCAAACTCCACCTGCTGTACCGGCTCGGCTGTGGGGTGCGCACCAGACTGTGACCCAGGAGCCTCATCACTTATCTGCCCAACCGAGGTGGGTGTCTCTGTGATGGTGAACGGTGTGGGAGACAGCAGTGCCGCAAGCTCGAGGTCATCATCCGTCAAGAAGTCTGGTGTGTATTGTTCCCCCTCATGGCCCGGCGCAAGCTCCATGCGGGCCATGCCGTCTTGACCTCCAGTTCGATCCAGCGGGTGCGTGGCCGTGATGTGGGCTTCGGCATTACTGTCCACCCTGTGCCCCTGACTAATGTCTGTCCCGGAGGCCTCAGCGTCCCGGTCCTGTGTCCCAGACTGTGAGGTCTGCCCTCCTGTCCGATCAACTGCCAACCTCTGGCGTGCGTCCCTGGGTGCCGTTGCGGTGGGTGGCGTTGCGCTGCTTCCTGGGCGAGACGTCCCTGAAGGTTCGGCGGATGGCCCTGGGGAACATAAAAGATTCGGGGTTCGTTAGACACGGTGGCCCGGGTGTATGGTGGTGGTGGGTGCACAGTGTGAGGGGGGATGGGATCTGGGGTGCAGTGGCCAGAGTGTGAGGGGGGATGGGATCTGGGGTGCAGTGGCCAGAGTGTGAGGGGGGGTGGGATCTGGGGTGCAGTGGCCAGAGTGTGAGGGGGGCGATGACGGGTTGGGGGTGGAGAGGACATGCAGGGTTCTCTCACTTGCTTCTGCGCCTCTGGGTGGGAGGGGGGGGTGGGGGGTGGGGGGGATGTTGGATAAAGCATCAACATTAGGCGGGTATCATCAGGGCATGCAGATATTGACAACATTGTTGCTGGTTCAGGAGACAGCACGCCATGGGTTCGCTCCAGGGGGGTCCCGGGGCTCATGTGGGTCGAGTAGATAGTTGGGCACCGTGACACCCCCCAAACCCCCTGACCCCCCCCAACATCACCCCTGATGCCCCAGTCCCCCCCAACACTCCCAACGCCCCCCCCCCCAACCCCACTTCCCCCCCAGTTGCGGGGGGGGTGGGGGGGGGGAGCCTGGGGGCACCCTCATGGCACTTACCCTGGCAGCCCGGGTGAGGTTGTGCAGCTTCTTGCGGCACTGCTCCCCCGTCCAGGGGGTCTGCCCCACAGCACTGACTGCAGTGCCCACCTCCCGCCAGCCGCGCCTCACCGCGCTGGATGGCTGGCGATGCCCACGTCTTGGGCAGAGGGTGTCCCTTCTCCGCTCCACCTCATCCACCAGGGTGTCCAGGTCCGTATCCCGGAACCTCGGTGCGGCTCTTCGGGGCTCAGCCATCTCCTCAGTTCTCCTCCGGGTCCTCTGTGCGCGGTACGTGCAATTTATAACGCAGCGATGCGTCATTCGGGCGTCGCACGGTGACGACGCAGCCTTCGCGGAACGCCCCCCCGAGGTTCTCGCGGCCCCGATCCTAGCCCTTTTTCGGGCCCTGAATCGGTCGGGATCGACGGCGTTCACGACGGAGCGGCCACTTCGGCGTGGGAGTGGAGAAGCGCGCCCATTATCTATGAATGGATAATGCCAATTTACTAGTAATGTATTAAAAATCTTGTACACTGTATATTTGTTCAAATAAAATGTATCCTTAAACTCATCTGGAATGAGCCCATATTGTCGGAAATATAAAAATGTTTATATATGGCTGCATAACAAGAAACTGTAATACATACTTCTAGTAATACTTTTCATGTCACAGTTTTGTCATATCATTTTTGAAATTCTGTTTGTGTTATATTCCATAGTAGATATTAATTTTTCAACACAGCTGGAAATGTTATATTTGTTGTTCTGAGCTGCGATAGATTCATAACATCAGCTTTGAGTGGAGGTGTTGTGGCACTAATCTGTTAATTATATTTACCCGTGCTTGGTGAATTGATCGAATATTACTTCTTTCAGGTGATCCCACAAACAGCATTGGTCTGGATTTTTCTCAGCACCTGTTTTTGTGCAAGGAGAGTGGATTAATTAACAACCTTGTTATAACCCCCACGAGAACTACGGGGGTGACCCGATTAACCTCCCCTGAGCCTCGTGGTGTACAAGCTCGTGGAGACCCATCAGCGGGATAGTTAACTCAGGACCTTAAAAGCCGGCCCAGGTAGGAGCCACGTTGTAGAGTAGTCCGGGTTGGGACTGGGACTGTTACTTATAAATACTTTACTTTTGGTAATAAACCATTCATTTGACTCACCTTTCTGGACTCCTCTTTGATTACTAAATTGGCGATCAGGACAAAGCGGAACTGCAGTCGGCGCTGCTAACCATTTGAAGCACAACCACCTCCCTCCCTTCAAGAAGGAACAAGGTTTGTGCCATTTTGAAAATTCCGCTCTTTGGCAGACTCAATGCATTCAATGTGGGTATGAATGACTGGACACAGTGCAGTGTATGTATTATTTTTTAATGGCAAACACTGTAGTTGGGGATGATCGAGCGTCCCCACTTTCAACGGCATAAAGAACCTGATGTACCTGCGGCCCCAGATTCCAAGACATTGGAAGAGCTAGTGACGCTCATGGTAAAGCACTACAACCCCAAGCCGTCAGTTATGATACAGAGATACCAATTCAATACAGCCGAGAGGACCTAGGGGAGTTCATTGCCGGGTTTTTGGCACAATTGCGAAAATAGGCAGAGTTTTGCGACTATGGGCCATCCCTACTCGAGAATAATATGGCGACCCGGCAGAAATTACTTGCTGAGCCGTTATTGGACCTAAAATAAGGCCATTGAGATCTCAAAATCATGGGAGAACGTAGAGAAGGGAGTCCAGGAACTCCAAAGGGATGGAGGTAAACAGCGTAGGATGCCCCCTAGGTATGGGACCCCCGGAACCCCATCCTGGCCCGAACACCACCGGGACCAGGCCCGTTGGTCAATGAGGTATCATCCAAGATGGTGTGGCACTTGTGGCTGGCGAAACTGCAGTGATAGGAAACTGCAGGTCAGCTCAGCCAACTTGCTGCCTTACCCAAGGAAGACACCAGCCCACAGCCCAGACCCTCCACTTAGAACAACTTGCTGATGAGGAATGTATGCAATTGAATTGCATTGCCGTGCTACGAGTTTGCACCGTAAGGATTACCGTCCAGGTGAGCGGCCACCCTTTAAAGATGGAGTCGGACATGGGAATTGGGAAGCAGACCTTCGAGAGAATCAGGACTGGAATTCAACAGTTGAGCTTGAGGGACACTGAGGCAAGGCCAGCGACCTAAACAGGGGAACTCCTAGCCATAGCGGACAGGACGGTGACCTCGATAGCTGAGGGCAGCAATCCGATAGGCTGTCATTAATAATAGTGAAGGGCCTCGGACTGAGTCTGCCGGGCCGTGACTGGCTGCAACGCCTCCGGTTGGACTGGCAAAGATCTTCTGGATGGGCAATATACGAGTACACCTTTGAGCATCGCCCAGGCTCCCAAATTCGAAAATGGACACATTGAGCATCTCCCAATGCCGACATGCCCCCCATCTCCACAAGCGTACACAAAGCTTTTTCAACACTTAACTTTATGGACACCATGTCAGTCACCACTACCCAGATACACAACTGGATGCAAAAATGCTCTCCGTTGGCAAAAGTAAACAACATCGTCTTACACAGGGGCCAGCAAGGGAAGCTCCCCGAAGAACTACGGGCCTTCAAAGCCAAAATGCAGGAGCTCAGGGTGGAAGATCGCATTCTTCTCATGTTATGGCCCGTATCAGGAGAGACGCCATTCTTCAGGATCTGCACAACAGACACCCAGGGATGTCGAAAATGAAGATGTTGGCCCGCAGCTATGTGTGTGGTGGCCAGGCCTAGATGGCGCGATCGAACAACTCGACCAACAATGTACCAAATGCCAGGAACAGCAGAATCTCCCAACAGCTACCCCAATCATTCTTAGGAATGGCCAGACTGACCTTGGATGCACCTACATGCTGATTTTGCTGGACCTTTCCAAGGGTCAATGTTTCTACTCATCGTTGATGCCCATTCAAGTGGCTGGATGTCCATTGGATGTCGTCCACCACGTGGAAGGCTACGGTTGAGAAGCTACAGCTCTCCTTCAGCACCCACGGCATTCCAGAGTTGATGGTCACTGACAATGGCGCCCCCTTCACCAGCAACAGGTTTGAGGGGTTCATGAAGTCAAACGGGGTGTGGCACATCCGTATCATCCTTCCTCAAATGAGCTGGCCTAGGGAGCGGTGCAGACTTTCAAGAGAGGAATGAAGAAACAGCCACGGGGTCCGTGGAGACACAACCAACAAGATTTCTGTTCAGCTATTGGAACACACCACTTGTTGCAACCGGTTTAGCGCTGCCAGAACTGTTGATGGGCCAAAGGCTCAGGACTCACCTCAGCCTCATGTACTCCGATATTGGCTGGAAAGTATGACATGGCAAAGACCTGCAAAGGCAAAGCCAAGGCAGGCAGACAGCAGACGGCAGGCCAAGAGTTTCAAACCAGGGGACAGAGCATACAAAACTTCGTGGATGGTGCCCGACGGACCCCAGGACTGGTGGTATGGCAGACTGGACCAGTTTCGTACCAGGTGAAGACATGGGAATGGTCGATGCGGAAGCACCTTGACCACCTCAGGAGCAGGGGACCAGCGTTAGGCCATGCCCCACCAGAGGAACCATCTTCCATCCATGACGCGCTGGCTCATGGGGGTCTGGGGGCGTCAACCCCTGGGGGCCCCGACACTGAGATGCAAGTAGACTCTGACTCAGAAATGGAGACCCAGGCATCCAAAAATTCCGACGGCAACCTGGCCGATGATCAGTTGTCAGTGGTGGTATCCCCCAGATGGTCATTGAGGAAACAATGTTCCCGACATGGTTTATGCCACCCGACCCAACGCTACAGCAACTAGAAGTACAGCCGCGGGCAAAGAGGCAGGTGCCCTCCTGCTCTACCTTCGGAGGGAATGGGAGGGATGTTATAACCCCGATGAGGTCCACAGGGATGACTCGATTAAGCTCCCCATGAACTTCATGAAGTACAAGCTCCCCGCCGAGAGGCGGAGGCCCCTCAGCGGGATAGTTAACTCAGGACCTTAAAAGCCGGCCCAGGTGAGAGTGGAGCTGCAGAGTAGTCCCAACTGGGACTGGTAAATGCTTTACTTTCGGTAATAAACCATTCGCTTGACTCTCCTTTCATGAATCCGCTGTGACTGCTAAAGATCTCATAATGAAAGTGCCCCTTGGTAGTAGCAATCATTATATGAGTGAATTTTTCCATCAGTTTGTGTGAAAGAAGAGTGGATCTAAGACGAGCGTTTTAAACGTAATTGGGTGCAATTACGAGGTCACAAAAGCAGAGCCAGCTAAAGTGAACCAGCAATTAGGTTAAGGAATAGGTCAATAGAGATGTAGTGGCAGATGTTTATAGGGATATTTCAGAATACATCGGGCAGAATGTTATGCTCCACCAGATAGGTCCTGAGTTGTTGGGAGAGCATAAAATTGCATGGGTGGAATTCCATTCAGGATCCCTCTCCCTTCCCGACCCAGATACAATTTCAAGGTGAAGCGGGCTGGGCCTCAAGCGGGAAACCTGTCCTTTCTCCTTTCCAAGCCCTTAAGTAGCCACTTCAAGGCCACAAAAGTTCTTTTCGCACCCAGCCCAATCACCTTTTCCAATTTCAGCGTCGGCCAATAGAGAATCCCACCAACATTCTTTGCTTCAAATGGTAGTTCTTGAGCACGCTTTCCTCACAGCACGCTAGTTGATCAAAGTCTCTGGTTTACAGCTGGTAATGATCCTCCTTGCAGAGTAATTCATTCAGGGTCCTCGCTGGTTAAAATATTTAGTACTCACTGGCAGCAGGTTTTCTGGAGAGATGCTTTGTTTCTTATCAACCTGGTCCTTCAGCTCGAGGTTCACAGTCAGACCTATCCCTTTCTGTGTAGAAACGTTATTTCACATCAAACCTTTCTTTCAGCTCATGGCTTCACTTTTAAGTCTCTGCAGACTCAAGAGAATGACATCCAGGCTTGCTGGAGAAAGCGTCAGCTCTCACAGTGGCCTTACGTAGAGAATTAATCAGATCTTTTTAGAGGCAGTTAGTTAGACCGCTCTATCCAGACTGCAGGACTAAAAGAGAAACCAAGCTGGAACCTCGCGACTCTGAAAACATTCCAGTGGGATCAGATCCAGTTGTTACCGATCAGAGCACAGCCTTTTGAGCCCATTCATTGGCCACCAACCAAATCAATCAAACCGAGTCATCACTGACACGGGCCAGTCTGCTATCACGAGTCCAAAACAGCACAGCCTTCTGGGACCTTTGGTTTGAATTAAAGGTACAGGCCACTGCTTCCTTCTGTGTGAATTAAAGATACAGCTGCATTAAAGACACATGGCCATAAATCAACCGTGGATCAAAAATTGTAACGGCAAAAATAAAAGAAAGGGGCTATTAGGGAATAAACAAGAACAAACAGGAAGGACCGTTACAATTGTCATCCCCTTTTGCCTTGCAGCACCATCCTTTTTGTTGATAATCTCGCCTGCCTTCCATTCTATCTGTTAAACCTGTAAAATCTTCTTCCAGTTGAACTTCTTCCAGTTTTGTTATGAAGTAACCAACCTGAAACATTCCTTTCTCGCCATATATTCTGCCTGATTTGCTGAGTTTTTCCTGAGTTATCAGTTTGCATCAGTTAGCACTACAGATGAATAAGGCTGTGAAAAATGCAAATAGAATTTCAGGTCTTCTCTCATGAAGTATAGAAAAGAACAGACAAGAGATTATAATAAGGGGCGGGGTTAGCACAGGGCTAAATTGCTGGCTTTGAAAGTAGACCAAGGCAGGCCAGCAGCACAGTTCAATTCCTGTACCAGCCTCCCCGAACAGGTGCCGGAATGTGTCGACTAGGGGCTTTTCACAGTAACTTCATTTGAAGCCTACTTGTGACAATAAGCGATTTTCATTTCATTTCATTTTCAGCCTATAATAAACCTTAATAAGATCCCAGAGTATTGTGTACAGTTTTGGGCACCACACTGTCGGCAGGATTTTGAGGGCTCACCGGGATGCTACTTGATATGATGTAAGACTTGCACATTTTTTTAATGCATGGACAATACAGATCACAGACAATACAGATACAGAAGAACAGTATTTAAAACTCTGAACAGGCTAACTCATGCCAGCTGTTTCCGGTGGTTGATGAGGTCTAAAAAGAGTGGCCACAGATTCAAGATTGGATATATATAATTTAGAATTGAGGACAAGAAAAACCTCTTCATACACGGATAGTTGTCCAGCTGTGCAATTCAATTCCAAAGTTGATGGTTGAGTCAGCAACTGTGTCAACTTTCAGATTAGATTGGACAAGGGCTTGAGGTGATATGGGAACTGGGTGATTAAATATAATTGGAACGACGTGGGCACATGTAGGGGAAATATCGACTGAAGTTGGGCTGAAGGGCCTGTTTCTGTCTTGTAGCTTGTTGTGGATACAGGTGTCTTCACTTGTGCCCCAGAAATGGCATATTCCTATCTCTGTAAGAATGCAATATAATTTGATCAGTAGGAAAATGCGAGCGTCGGACAAGCAACAATTTTGAAAAACAGCCTTTGAGTATCTTTGCATGAATGTAGGCCAAGTCTTGATTACAGGCAAATCAAAATCATTGTATTACTGAGATGTCCTAAAATATATGCTTGAAGCTGCCACTAATGTACTCCCGTGCACATTTATATTGCATTGTGCACTGTGGACCTCATTCACTCAATATTTTAGCTCAATACTGGGGCATTAATGAGGTACTGTGGGCCATCAGCAGCAGCAAAGGTTTTCATTCACAATCTGTAACTTCATGTCTTGGCATGTGCCCCACTCTATTATTACCATCAAGCCAGAGGATCAACCGTGGTTCATTGTGAAGTGCAGGAGAGTCTGCTATGACCAGCACCTGACATACCTAAAAATCAGATGCAAACCTGTTTTAGTTGCAACACGGGACTATGCCTAATGCATAAGAAGTGAGCAACAGACAGAGCTAAGCAATCCCATAACGAACGGATCGAATTAAAGCTCTATTGTCCTGCCACATCCAGTCTTGAATGTGATGGACAACTAATCAGAGGACGAGGTTCCACAAATAACCCCATCGTAAAAGATGGGTGAGCCAAGCACGTCAGTGCAAAAGACAACGCTGAAGATTTTTCACCACCTTCAGCCAGAAATGCTAAGCGGGTCATCTATTTCGGCCTCCTATGGATGTTCCCAGCAGCACAGATACCAGTCTTCAGCCAATTCAATTCATTACACATGATATCAAGAAACGGCTGAAGGCACTAGATTATGGAAAGGCCTTGAGCCCTGATAACATTCCAATAATGTTACTGAAGACATGTGCTCCAGGACCAGCCATGCCTCTAGCCAAGCTGTTCCAGTACAGCTACAACTGACATCTACCCAACAATGTGGAAAATTGCCCAGTTATGCCTTACCCACAAAAGCAGGACAAATCAAACTTGGCCAATTACTGTCCCATCAGTCTTCTCTCAATCGCCAGCAAAGTGGTCCTTGACTTTATTGACAGTGCTACAAAATGACACTTACACATCAATAACCTACTTACCGATACTCAGTTTGGATTCTTCCAGGACCACTCAGCTACTGCCCAAACTTGAACAAAAGAGCTATACTCCAGAGGTCAGGTGAGAGTGACTGCCCTTGATATCGAGACAGCATTTGACCAAGTGTGGCATCAAGGTGCCCAAGCAAAACTGGAGTCAATGGGAATCAGGGGAAAACTCTCCGCTGGTTGGAGTCATACCTGGCACAAAGGAAGATGATTGTGGTTGTTGGAGGCCAATCATCCTCGTCTCAGGACATCGCTGGAGGAGTTCCTCAGGGTAGTGTCCTTGACCCAACCATCTTCAGCTACTTCATCAATGACATTCCCTCTATCATAAGATCAGAAAAGGGAACGATTTTGAATAATTGCACAATCTTCAGCATTATTGACAATGAAGTAGTCTGTATCCACATGCAACAAGAGCTGGACAATATCCAGGTTTGGGCTGATAAGTGGCAAGTTACATTTATGTCATTCCAGACCACAACCATCTCCAAGAGAAAATCTAACCATCTCGCTTGACACTCAATGACATTACCATCATTGAATCCCCCAATATCAATATCCTGGGGTTTACCATTGACCAGAAACAGAACTAGACCAGCCATTTAAATACTGTGGCTACAAGAGCAGGTCAGAGGCTGGGAATCCTGCAATGAGCAACCTATCTCCTGACTCCCTAAAGTCTGTCCACCATCTACAAGGCACAAGTCAGGAATGTGATGGAATACTGTCCACTTGCCTGGATGAGTGCAGCTCTAACAACACTCAAAGAAGTTCGGCACCATCCAGAACAAAGAAACCTGCTTGATTGCCGCCCCTTCCATAAACCTTCACTCCCTCCACCAGCAATGCACAGTGGCAGCCGTGTGTACCATCTACCGATGCACTGCAGCAACTCACCAAGGCTCCTTAGGCAGCTCCTTCCAAAATCATGACTTCTTCCACCCAGAAGGTCAAGATCAGCAGACACATGGACGAGTTTCTCCGAGTCCCGCGCCAGGCCGGAGAATCACCGCAACCGCGCCACGCGCCCCGACGCCGGCACGCGATTCTCCGAGGAGCAGAGAATTTGGCACGCCGCTGGTCGCGGGCCTCTATCAGCGGCCAGGCCGCCAATTCTCCGGCCTTGATGGGCCAAGCGGCCGCGCGAAAACGACAGAGTCCCACCGGCGCCGTCCACACCTGCTCGCAGCCGGCGGGAACTCTGCGCGCAGGGTCGGGGGGCGGCCTGTGGTGGGGGAGGGGGAGGGAGGGGGGCTCCTTCATTGGGGGGGCCTCCGATGGGGTGTGGCCCGTGATCGTGGCCCACCGATCGGCAGGCTGGCCTCTCCAGCCCCGGCCCTATTTTGTTATGCGACCAGCCCCTGAACCCCCTTGCCATGTTGCATTGGGGCCAGCGTGTTGCGGAAGTCCCCGGCGCATGCGCGGGTTGGCGCAGCACCACTGCACATGCGCAGTTTGGCACGGCGCCCAGTTGGCACCGGGAAGGGAGGCTGGAGTGGCGTGAACCGCTCCAGCGCCGTGCTGGCCCCCTGTGGGGGCCAGAATCGGTTGTGCCCACGCCCGTTTCACGCCACCCTGAAACACGCCAGCGTTCACGACGGTGCAGACACTCTGCCTCCACTTCGGAGAATCCCGCGCATGATAAAGCCTCTACATGTAAGTTCCCCTCCAAGTCACACATCCTCTGACTTGAAATTATCAGAGAAATATTACAGCACAGCAGGAGGCCATTCAAGACATTGGGTGGGATTCTTTGGAAACCAGCGGGGCGGGCAACTCCGGGGCAAAGGAGTGGCGTGAACCACTCCGGCGTCGGGCCGCCCCAAAGGTGCGGAATCCTCCGTACCTTCAGGGGCTAGGCAGCCGCCGGAGTGGTTTGCGCCACGCCGGCCAGCACAGAAGGGGCTTGGCACCACGCCAACTGGCGCCGAAGGGCCTCCGCCGGCCAGTGTGAGTTGGTACATGCGTGGGAGCGCTAGCGTATGCTGCCGTCATCCCCGCGCATGCGCAGAGCAGGTTCATCTCCATCACGGACCGTTACACCGGCCAGCGCGGAGGAATAGAGTGCCCCCACGGCACTGGCCCGCCCCGGGTCAGATCCCCCCATGCCCCCCCCCGAGGACCCCGGAGGCTGCCCGCGGAGTCAGGTCCCGCGGGTAAGTACCTGTCGAAACATACGCCGGCGGGACCCGCCGAAATCGGGCCGTCGCGGGCCGGAGAATCGCCGGGGGGGCCGCTGCCAACAACCCCCAACTGGCGCGTCGTGATTCCCGCCCCCGCCAAATCCCCGGCGCCGGAGAATTCGGCAGCCAGCGGCGGCGAGATTCACGCCGCCCCCCCGCCGATTCTCCGACCCGGCTGGGGGTCGGAGAATCCCGCCCATTGTGTCTGCGCCGGCTTTCCAAAAGAACAATTCACCCAGTGCCATTCCCCACCTTCTCCCCATAGCCCTACACATTCTTCCTAGTCAGACAACTCAATTCAATTCCCTCTTGGATACTTCGATTGAACCTGACTCCACCACATGATCAGGCAGAGAATTCCATATCCTAACCACTCGCTACGTGAAAAAATTCTTCTCTTGTCACCATAGTTTCTTGTGCAATTACTTTAAATCTGCGCCTTCTCATTAATGATACCACCACTAAAGTAGAGATTCACACCATCTACTCTGTCCAGCCCCCACCTAGAATCATATAATTCCTACAGAAGGAGGCCAGTCAGCCTATCGAGTCTGAACCGACCTTCTGAAAGAGCACCTTACCTGGGTCCACACCCTATCCCTGTCAGCTCATAACCCCTGCTAACCTGCACATTCCTGGACACTAAGGGGAAATTTCGCATGGCCAATCCACCTGTACATCTTTGAACTGTGGGAGGAAATCAGAGCACCCGGAGGAAACCCACAGATACGGGGATAAAGTGCAAACTCCACAAGACAATCACCCAAGGCAGTAAATGAACCCAGGTCCCTGGTGCTGTGAGGCAGCAGCGCTAACCACTGTGCCACCATGACTTTATTTTGAATACCTTTTATCAAACCTCCTCTCAGCTTTCTCTTCTCCAAGGGAACAGTAATATATTGCCATTCCTTCACTATCATTGGGTCAAATTCTTGGAACTTCTATCCTAACAGCTCTGTGGGTATGATGCCACGTGGACATCAGCAGTTCAAGAAGGTGTTAAGGAAACCAAAGCTAGCTTAAAGGATAAATATATGTGTGGGTAAATATTAGAAATAAGGTACAGTTTTATGTGGGTTTAATTTAATGTTTCAGTGCCTGGAAGGAACCTGTAGTTAGATTAAGATGTTGTATATGTGGGGATTGGTCGCAATTCCAACTGGGCTTCTATAGGGAGAGCTACGGAGTGAAAAATCAATAGGCCAGCAAAGGTGTCCAGGCATTATCCAACAACTAGAGGTCCTTATGGGTAAAATAAAAAGGCTGTACTTTGTTTTTAGTTTAGTTTAACTGAAAGCCAGGGCATTTGCAGGTTGACAGCTGGAGAAGAAACATCTCTCAGCTTTGCTCAAGGCAAAAGAAGCTGGAGTAAAATGCAAGAAAGCAAACTCCAGAGAAACTAAGGGATGTTGGTTCTAGAAACCTGGAAATACAACAGAATATTGTTCATGGGCAACACAGACAAAGCTGAGCAGGAATCAGCTGATGAGAAGATAGGGTTCTACAGTAATGGGTTTCAGAAGTAATCCTAAAGTGTGGAATGTCTCACTACAGTCTAAGACACAAACTTTCAAGTAATTGAGAAGACAGTATTAACTTTTTTTTTCTTTATTCGTTTGTGGTATGTGGGCATCGCTAACTGGGGCAGCATTTATTGCCCATCCCTGAGGGCATTTAAGAGTCAACCACATTGCTGTGGGTCTGGAATCACATGGAGGACAGATCAGTAAGGATGACAGATTTCCTTCCCGAAAAGATATTAGTGAACCAGATAGGTTTTTGCAACAATTGTTTCATTGTCTCATTAGACTTTTTATTCCAGATTTTTATTGAATTCAAGTTCCACCATCTGCCCTGGTGGGATTTGAACCCAGGTCCCCAAAGCATTACCTGGTTCTCTAGATTACTAGTCCAGCAACAACGCCACTATTCCACTGCCTCCGCAACTGGATATCAGGATTCATACAACAATGGAAGGAATCCTGGAGGATTGGTTTAAAACCCTGGACTGGATACGCAGGTAAAAATAGAGCGCAAGCTCTGTTCACAAGAGTTGTTTGGAAAATGTGGACTGGACTTCAGAATGTAAACTACTAATAGAAAGCATAATTATGAGAGAATATTTTAAAGTGTGCTGGGGATCAGAATTTGGAAACTCTTCCATGAAAATCACCTGGAGGCATCTACAGGCATTCACTTGGGGTTTCAGACAGGAATGTGACCACAATCATCTTGTGTGCATCAAAGGGACTTTGTGTGTTAATGAGAGCATTGTAGCTTTAAATGTACTTTGTCATTCGTGTTAATCTTAAAATCTGTGTGTAATTGTTAAGTTAAGGGGGGGGGAGTAAAGGAGTATTGTATTACAATCCATTTTTCCAATGTTTAATGTCTTTTTTGTTGTTGTTAAAACTAATTAGCAGTCCTGTGACTTTGTTCCTCCACTTTTGATTTTTTTTTTTAAAATTGCAGTCTTTTTTGCCAGGGTTCCACTCT
The DNA here is from genome assembly GCF_047496885.1 of Scyliorhinus torazame. NCBI lineage: Eukaryota > Metazoa > Chordata > Chondrichthyes > Carcharhiniformes > Scyliorhinidae > Scyliorhinus > Scyliorhinus torazame. The sequence continues at coordinate 317,855,525 of NC_092707.1, read as the reverse complement.
GGGATCTTCCCATGCAATTATAACATCAATTGGGATTGTAACAAAGTCTCCTCACCACCAGCTGCTCCAGGGTAATTTAGGATGGGCAACAAATGCTGGTTTTGCCAGTGATCCCCATAACCATGAATGAATGTAAAACTATCACAAGATGGAGCATTCCTTAGAGATGTAACTGTATTCTTCCCCTAAGTGGCACATGTCATGGACACTGAATGCTGCTCTGTGACAACCTGAAGAAAACCCTTATTTTGTAACATTGGATAACAACTTAGTTCTTCAATATGTCAAATGAAATATGAAATACTCCCTAGTTCATACATGAGCAGCATCCTGCATCTTATTTATAATTTAGATTAATCACACAAAATGTTCAGCAGAACATGTCATCGTGCGGCATCTCCACACAGAAACCACCGCTTTTCTTCAGCCTTTCAGTATTATCTCACCAAATGCTAAATTCAAATTAGTTATGTCCAAGAGTTAATTTCATCAAGGACAAAGCTCCTGTAGTAATTCTAATGAAACTCCAGCCAGGATCAGACACATATTCTAATGAAAGGTATGGAAATAATGAGATTCTATTTTACTTCACTCTTCAAAGCAAACTTAAATACATCTGTCAAACTATTGATTCAGGACATTTTGTTTCATTAACTTATTCAACAAAAAGTTGATTGCATAAACAATAAAGCATTCCTTAGCTATGTCTGAAAATCCAGTTAGTGCCTATGTTGGGCGCATTGGCACTGCCTGTGCCTCGATCTTGGACCCGATCGTCCTACCTATTTTCAGTCTTATCATGCGGTCCTAGCTGAAGCAGAAATGGGCAGTGCAGTCTCGTCAGGGTAAGCCCTGAGAGTGTAGGTGAATCAGGGCAGGAGAGGATACGTTACCTCTTTATGACAGTGGGTGCCATATTCAGGTACGTTTTTAAAGGCCTCAAGTCTTTAAATAAATGAGTGTGGGTTAGTGAATGGGTTCGTGTGTGAGTGAATGGGCGACCGGGTGACTGTGCAGGTGGGTACAATTGGTAGGTAAGTGAGTGGTTGTGTAGGCAACCATGCTGCATGTAGTTGGGAGGTCAGGGTGGCGTTGTTGGGTCTGGTTGGAGGATAGTGGGGTGGTCAGGGATAGTCAAGTGCTCAGTGTGATAGTTGCATTGTCGGGGGCTAGTCAAGTTCAGGAAGGTAGTTGTTTATTTGGGAGAGGTAGTCAGGTCTGGCTGAGGCAGCACACAGGTGATAAGGGAGGGTAATTGGGTCTAGTCTGGGATAGTTGGGTCTGTCCCGAGGGGTGGGGGGTGTAGTCAGGTGGTCGGGGGTAGTCGAGGTAGTCGAATAATCAGAAGAGTATCTGGGTCTGGTTGGGGGTAGCTGGTCAGGGTAGTCAGCTGGTCAGGAGGGTAATTGGGTGTTAGGAGACTTTGTTGGGTTATCAGGGGATAGTAGGATGTTTGGAGGGTAGTTGGACAATAGTGGGGTAGTTGGGCGGTAGTTGGGTGATCAGGGGTATCGGGTGATCAGGGGATAGTCAGGTGACTGAGGAGAAGGTGTTAAGAATTGGGGAAAATTAAGATTTAAAAAATTAAATTGGGACAAAATAAAATAAAATATAAAGTGAGTGGGAACCACAGCTGTCTGAAGCACATTTGATATGTGAATTAACATGTGAAAAGCAAGCGTTTTCCTCTTTGACCAGGGGAAAATAATGGAGTACAGAAGAAGTACCTTCAAAATGGAAAGATAAAGAATTTGACATGTATATGCTGAAAGCCGGATCCACTAGGTGGGTAACATCAAAGGGAAAGAATGATATTTCCACAGAATAATAACTGGAGAAAGGGACATAGTCGCAGCTACTATCACAGCCACACGCAGCTGCAGAAACACTCTCCCGAAAACAAGTTATTGCTAAATGGACAGTCGGTTAAAATTAAAAACTCGAAGCAAGAAGATTTCACCTTCACTGACACTGAAGACGGTTTTACCAAAAGTGGCCCTATAACCTATGCATGTTAATTATCTGCTGGATTTAGCTCATAGAGTTATATAATATTGGATGTTGTTTGGGAACAAAGGGGTGTCTCAGAGTTCAGGAAACATAAATAGTTCGGCACCAAGGGGTAACTTCATATAATACTGTGTTTGCATAGCCATCAGAGCAATCAATTGTTGTAGTGTATTATGGTCCTTCTTTTCATGTGTTTTCTTTTTCTTTTAAGTTAATAGATATTCCTCATTATCTGATCGCACAATGACTGGACTTTTCTTCCCTCTCTTGCATATCTTTTCTTACAGTATACCAAAGTGAAAATATACACCACTAGAAACCGGTGTTCCAAGTTACCCTTCTGGATTTTGGAATATCTTCGCATTTAACATGAGTGGGATTTGTAACAGGAGGGAGTAGGCAGATGTTCAGGGAGGTATTCAGGTAGTCGGTAGGACCTTCAAGCAGCTATTGGATAGGTACATGGATTACGGTAAAATGATATAGTGTAGATTTATTTGTTCTTAAGGGCAGCATGGTAGCATTGTGGATAGCGCAATTGCTTCACAGCTCCATGGTCCCAGGTTCGATTCCGGCTTGGGTCATTGGCTGTGCGGAGTCTGCACGTCCTCCCCGTGTCTGCGTGGTTTTCCTCCGGGTGCTCCGGTTTCCTCCCACAGTCCAAAGATGTGCAGGTTAGGTGAATTGGCCAATGATAAATTGCCCTTAATGTCCAAATTGCCCTTGGTGTTGGGTGGAGGTGTTGAGTTTGGGTAGGGTGCTCTTTCCAAGAGCCGGTGCAGACTCAAAGGGCCAAATGGCCTCCTTCTGCACTGTAAATTCAATGATAATCTATGATTAATCTAGGACAAAGGTTCGGCACAACATCGTGGGCCGAAGGGCCTGTTCTGTGCTGTATTTTCTATGTTCTATGTTCTATGTTCTATGTTTGGGGAGAGCAGTAAATGGGTCGTCAGGGGGTTGGGGATGTAGTCAAGTAGTCGGTTTGTCAGGGGTGTAGTCGGGGTTGTGGGTAGCCAAATGTTTGGGGTGGTAGTTAGGTAGGTGGAGTGTAGTCGGTTAGCAGGGAGGGTAGATGTCTTAAGAGGAGTAGTCAGTTGACAGGTTGGAAGCCTTTTAGGCAAATCAGGTTGGAAGGGGTAGTCAGATGTATAGGTGGTAGTCAACATAGTCTAGGGGAGTAGTAGGGTGATTGTGGGAGTAGTCGGGGTGGAGGTGGGAGTCTTGTCAGTTGGAGATACTCGGGAGGGGGCGTTAGTCGGATTGGCTCGGAGAGGTGATTGGGGGGTCGGATGTAGGTCTGAGTTGAGCTCCCTGCGTTAATGACTGAGTTAGATCAGGTATTAAACAGTTTAATCTTGCCAGGGTAAGTCTCACATATCTAGCCCAAGTCCCCACCTGAAGTTCAGGGTTGTAGGCATTCACAGAGGGTCCCTGGTAGCAGGAAATCAGCCCATTGTCAAATTTACCCACTGACTACAGGGAATGAATGTTTGCTCGTGACTTTATGCTTCCATTGCACAGCTATCAATCAGTGGTATTGTTTCTAAGTTGAAAACTTCTGATCTATTATGCAATAGTGCCTTTACAGATTAAATAGATGACAATGGGTTTGTTATCTACATATCCTCAAGTATAGGTTTAAATAAACAAGTTATTTTATTCAATAACACAATGACTAGCATGATGAGCCATGCTTTTTTTAATTCATTTACAGGATGTGGGTGTGCTGGTTAGGCCCATTCCTCATTTCCCTTCAGAACTGGTGGCAAGTTGCCTTCTTGAACCACTGCGGTCCTGAAGTGTAGGTACACCCACAGTGCTATTAGGGAGGGAGTTCCAGGATTTTGACCCAGCGACAGTAAAGGAACGGCGATCTATTTTGAAGTCATGGTGGTGAGTGACTTAGAGGGGAACCTCCAGGTGGTGGGGTTCCCAGGTATCTGCTGCTCTTGTCCTTATAGATGGTAGTACTCATGGACTTGGAAGGTGCTGCCCATGAAGTGCATCTTGTCACTAGTACATACATCTGCTATTGTTCGTCGGTGGTGATGGGGTTGAATATTTGTGGAAGGGGAGCAATCAAGCGGGCTGGGGGCGCATGGTGGTGTAGTGGTTGGCACTGCTGCCTCACGGCGCTGTGGACTCGGGTTCGATCACGGCCCTGGGTCACTGTCCGTGTGAAGTTTGCACATTCTCCCTGTGTCTGCGTGGGTTTCACCCCCACAACCCAAAGATATGACGGGTAAGTGGATTGGCCATGCTAAATTGCCCCTTAATTGGAAAAAAGAAGAATTGGGTACTCTAAATTTACTTACAACAAAACAATCAAGTGGGCTGCTTTGTCCTGGATGCTGTCGAGTTTCTTGAGTGTTGTTGGCGCTGCACTCATCCAGGCAAGTGGAGAGCAGATATGCTTTGGGAAGTACAGATTTTATTTTTGTGCGATGGCCTTTTAAGAGCAAAGTGGTCTGGATAGTATTCTGAAACAAGGTTAATTGGTTTTCCAAGTATAACATCATTAGATTCTAAACATTTCCCATGTGACCTAGAGTTTGCATGGGGATGAACAACTACGAAGTAAAGGGTGAATAGAAAACTAATTGCACTGGGATTGGGCTTCAGACTGTTTTGTGTTAGGCAGTTCAGAACAAACTGAGAATTAGTGTAGCGAGAAAACAAGCAAGGTTCTCTTCGAATGGAACAGTTCTCTTTTGGTCAATTTTAGAACAGATTCTGGTGTTAATGCAGGTTCTCAAATCATACAATTTACAGTGCAGAATTTGCAGTGCAGAAGAAGGCCGTTTGGCACATCAAGTCTGCACCGGCCCTTGAAAAGAGCTAATGAAGGAAAGACTGGGTTACTGTGTGTGTTATACCATTGGAAAGGACAGAACACTGGAGAAAAGGAAGGGCAAGGGATTGTGGATTGAATAATATCCATTCCTGTTGTTTCAGTATTGCCAGACTCACCAGATTTTTTAAAGGGGTTGGAGAAGGGAGAAATTGAGGACTGTGCACCATTAGGACCAAAGTCAAAGAAGTTTCATGGGTGGAGTAATAATTTTAAATTAAGAGCCAGATGGCCAATGTTCTGAAACACTAGGCCCAACAAGTATTGAGCACTCTAAAGTAAACCACAGACATCAGCCCCGCAGCTAGGCCCGATGGGAATTTGGACAGGCCAAGTCCGGATCCACTTGCCAGGGATAGGCAAGCCAGGGAAAGTCTGGACTTGTCCTGCAAATGAGGATCGGAGATAATCAGTCTTATCCAAATAAGGACAATTGTTGTATATTCCCCAGTTTCGGCCAGATTCTCTGACACCTCGGAAACCTTTGTTAGATTATATGGAATAGCATTATGTGCGGACAGCGCACCTGAAGATGGACCCCTGGGGCATTCTTGTTGTCTTCCAGATTTGGAATCAGCAACTCCATTGGGTGTTGCAAACCCCGCCCAGTGATCTCCTTGGCTGAAGTTCAGAAAGTCTTCTGGAAGAGCGCAAAGGGAAGGGGGGGGGGGGTAATAACAAGGGAGGCCTGAAGACCATCCCCAACATAGACTTGACCTGAACCCTGCAACCCTGTGACGATGGAAGAGGGTGTGTGAGATCAGCCTTCGTGTAGAAGACCCTGGGGGCGATTCTCCCAGCCCCGCGCCGGGCCGGAGAATCGCCGCAACCGCGCCACACCGCCCCGACGCCGACGCACGATTCACCGAGGCGTGGAGAATCAGCCCCATTTGCGCCGGCACGTTTGCCGCAGCGCCGGTCGTGGGCCACTGTACGAGGCCGGGCCGCTGATTCTCCGGCCCGGATGGGCGGATGGGCCAAGCGGCCGCGGGGAAAAAGCAGAGTCCCGCCGGCGCCGTCCACACCTGGTCGCTGCCAGCGGGAATTCTGCGCGAAGGGTCATGGGGCGGCCTGTGGGGTGGGAGGGGGGCTCCATCCCCGGGGGGGGGGGGCTCCGATGGGGTCTGGCCCGCGATCGGGGCTCACCGATCGGCGGGCCGGCCTCTCGCCCCCCCCCCGGGCCTACTTTGTTGCGTGTCCGGCCCCAGAACCCCCGCGCCATGTTGCGTCGGGGCCGGTGTGTTCCGTAAAGCCACTGCGCAGACGCGGGTTGGCGCTGCCCCCAGTGCGCGCCAGGAAGTGAGGCTGGAGTGGCGTGAACCGCTCCAGCGCCGTGCTGGCCCCCTGTTGGGGCCAGAATCGCTAGTGCCTGCGCCCGTTTTGCGCCATCGTGAAACGCGACGGCATTCACGACGGCAAGACACTCTGTCCCGCGATCGGAGAACCGTGCCCCCTGAACTCGAGAGACGGCGGATCTCATTGAATTGGACCCGGTGGCTCGATCAAGTTCATCAACATGGGTAGTAATTGTAGTCTCACACAGATAGGTATCGAGAGTTAAGAGTTAATTTGTAAGAGGGTTAAGAGTTGTTCTAGCGAGAGTTAAGAGTTGTTTTGTTTTAAAGAGTTAAGAGTGTTGTACAAGAGAATTGAGAGTTTTTTGTGAATAAAATTGGGTTAAACCACAGACCTGTTTCTGTCCTTTGCTCATCTCATATATAAGGTCACCTGGGTAAACATTTTAATAATAAACTAGTCGAAGTGTCCTATAATTTCCAGATAACACAACAACTACAGTCAAAGGTGTAATAACCTTTGTATTGCATCCCTGATATTTACCTTGCTGCAATAATAGTCACCCTTCAATTCATCACCCCAAAATAAACGTTATCCAAACATGTTAAGAAACATAGAAGTATTGTCGCTTTTTGAAATAATGCCAAAGGACTCTCGATGCTCGCAGGGGCAATATATCCTATTTCTTCCATGTAAGCATGTAAAGGCTTAACGGATTGAATACCCTAAACCCACAGTCCCTCTGATTACTTTCAGAAGCAGGGGCGAGATTCTCCAACCCCCCACCGGGTCGGAGAATCGGCGGGGGCTGGCGTGAATCCCGTCCCCGCCGGTTGCCGAAGTCTCCGGCACCGGATATTCGGCGGGGCTGGGAATCGCGCCGCGCCGGTTGGCGGGCCCCCCCGTGCGATTCTCCGGCCCGGATGGGCCGAAGTCCCGCGGCTAAAATGCCTGTCCCGCCGGCGTAAATTAAACCACCTTACCGGGGGGACAAGGCGGCGCGGGCGGGCTCCGGGGTCCTGGGGGTGGCGCGGGGCGATCTGGCCCCGGGGGGTGCCCCCACGGTGGCCTGGCCCGCGGTCGGGGCCCACCGATCCGCGGGCGGGTCTGTGCCGTTGGGGCACTCTTTCCCTTCCGCCTCCGCCACGGTCTCCACAATGGCGGAGGTGGAAGAGACTCCCTCCACTGCGCATGCGTGGGAAACTGTCAGCAGCCGCTGACGCTCCCGCGCATGCGCCGCCCGGAGATGTCATTTCCACGCCAGCTGGCAGGGCACCAAAGGCCTCTTCCGCCATCTGGCGGGGCAGAAATCAGTCCGGCGCGGGCCTAGCCCCTCAAGGTTGGGGCTCGGAGAATTTCCGGAGAATTTCGCCCCATATTTATGCTGCATAGCAAAGCAACCTATTTCAAAAGGGATTAGTTCAAAAGCCTATTTTTATTAAAATTGTGTTCTGATATTTACATTGTTTATTATGACCTCAGATCTCAAATATATATACTGCAATTTCACAATATTGGCTTTAGAAGAAAAAAAGTGCATTGATTTGAGCTTTATATTCAGTACATTAGATACTTGGATCCAAAATGTTTAAAAATAGCATGAATAAAATTCATACAATACAGAGAGCAATTTACAGAGTAGCCACTCTGTACTGCTGTGTAATAAATGGAATTAATCAAAGCCTCAGCTCGATCAATAATGGTGCCACCTTTTTCACCAACATTAAAGGACGGAACTAACAGTCTGCAATGTCTCTACATTTACTGTCCTTCAGTTGCACCAAGGTCACCCTTTGAACAATCCCAGTTCTTTCCTCTATTGAAGCAGTCTGTCAGTAATTGCTAGTGGTAGAATAGGTTGTAATCCATTATCATCTTGAAAAGAAGGTTCAGCTTTTTATCGTGTGGTGATGCTGTCATTTTGTTCAAATTATGTATTATTTTGGCATCTGTTGGCTGAAGCATTTTATTTTTTGCAGCATGTCTGTGCACACCATTTAATGCATGTAGAGAGTTTGGGAACTCTAAGGATTGCCAGCAATTTGCATAGTACACCTTAACCCTTAGACTTCCAACAACTCCAGGAAAAGATTGCATCCAAGAGCTAAACGGGGCATACAAGCTTACAGCTGTTGTGCTGGGAGAAACTATTACATTGCAGTAATAAAGATACCAAAAAGTTCAAAGTAGCAACATTGCATTAACTGTAATTATATGGCATTGCAACATGTATGTGAAACATGATTTCAATTCTATTGTTTTTGTTTTATAGATTTAGAGTAACCCAATTCTTTTTTTCCAATTAAGGGGCAATTTAACATGGCCAATCCGCCTACCCTGCACATCTTTGGGTTGCGGAGGTGAAACCCACACACACATGGGGAGAATAATGATTTCAATTCTAAACAGGGCATGTTGAACATTTTAGGTTTTTTGCAGTGATAAAAAGCCCTGCCCGCCAGCAACTCATATTGAATAATAATGGGCCCAACCCTTGAGTCTGTGACTATTTCAATAGGCACAATGTGACAGGGAGTGCATCATTATCATCAACAGTAACATAATTTATACAGCATCTGTAAGATAATAAAATACAGCAAGGGCATTAAAGCAACATTTGATACCGGGCCACATAAATAGGCATGAGGCGAGGTGACCAAACAGCTTAGTTGAAGTGATAGGTTTTTAGGAGCGTCTTAAAGGAATAGAGAGGCTGTGAGGTTTAGAGAGGGAATACCAAAGCTTAAACCTTGGCCTTGCCAATAAAATGGGAGCAAATAAAAATAGGGCTGCTCAAGAGGTCAGAATTAGATGAGTACAGATATCTCAGAGTGTTGTGGGGCTAGAAGGGAATACAGAGACATGGGGGGGGGGCGATTCTCTGAGCCCCACGCCGGGCCAGAGAATTGCCGCAACCGCGCCACGATGTCCCGAGGTGCGGAGAATCGCCACCATTTGCGCTGGTACGTTTGGCGCGGCGCCGCCCGTGGGCCTCCGATTCTCCAGCCCGGATGGACCGAGCGGCCATGCCGATACGACAGAGTCCCGCCGGCGCCATTCAGCCCTGGTCGCTGCCGGCGGGAACTCTGCAGGAACCGTCGGGGGGTGGCCTGTGGGGGGGGGGGTGGAGAGAGGGGCTCCTTCACTGAGGGGAGCCTCCGATGGGGTCTGGCCCGCGACCGGGGCCCACCGATCGGCAGGCAAGCCTCTCCCCCCCCCGCTCCAGCACCGTACTGGCCCCCTATGGGGGCCAGAATCTGTCGTGCCTGGGCCCGGTTCGGCCGTCGTGAAACGCGTTCATGACGCGCAAATACTTGGGCCGAATATTGGAGAATCGCTCCCATGGAAGTGCAAGGCCATGGGGAGTTTGAAAACAAGGATGAGAATGTAAAAATGAAAGCATTGCATAACTAGAGCCAATGTAGCTCAACGACAAGCATGAATGGGTGCACGGTAACACAGTGGTTAACACTGTCGCTTCACAGCTCCAGGGTCCAAAGTTCGGTTCCCAGTTTGGTTCACTGTCTGTGCGGAGTCTGCACGTTCTCCCCGTGTCTGCGTGGGTTTCCTCCGGTTGCTCCGGTTTCCTCCCCCAGTCCAAAGATGTGCAGGTTTGGTGGATTGGCCAAGCTAAATTTCCCTTAGTGTTCAAAAATTTTTTTTTACTGGGTTGGGGGGGGGGGGGGGGGGGGCGGGGGGGGGGGGTTAGGATGGAGGTGTGGGCTTAAGTAGGGTGGTCTTTCCGAGGGCCAGTGCCGACTCGATGGGCCGAATGGCCTCCTTCTGTACTGTAAATTCTATAATTCTATGAATGGGACATGAAGCAAAAAGGACTTGGGAAACAAGACTATGGACGATGCCATGTTTACAGTGGGTAGAACATTGGAGGCTGGCCAGGAGTATGATGGAAAAACCAAGTCCAGAGATAACAGAGGAATGGGCGAGACTTTTAGAGGCAAATGAGCTGAGGCAAGGTGGAAATAAGTCTTCTGATCGATGGCACTGATATGTGATCAGAAACCCACCAATGTATATAAAGATAGAAGCTGCCAGAGTCAGGCTGGCTTTACCATATATAGTGGCAAAGAAGTGGTCTTTAGCAGTCCTCTCTGTCATCTATGATTTTCCTTGAAGTGATCTGTGCATTAGGAATGGCAATGTTAAGCTGAAACATTCAGCATGTCCATCTGTGGAGAGGAAAACAAATTTAAGGTTTCAGGTCGAAGTCCTTCCATTACGTGGTCAGATGAAATGTCATCAACGTGAAATTTTAACCCTGTTTCTTTCTCCACCGATGCTGCCTGGCCTGCTGAGATTTTGCAGCATTTTGCTTTTGTGCAGAGTGCTAGAGATATATATTCACTTGGGTGGTTGTTCAGTAAATACAAAGAATCAGACACATGGGGCCTTGGGGCATGATGTTTTTCAATGAGCGGAACAATTATTTAACTCAAACTCTCTCTTATGAGCTCTACTACGCTCAATTGCCTGCTGTCTTTAAAGGCAATTCTTGAATGAGCTTGTCTTATGTTGAGAACTCCTCTGGGTGCTGAGCCTGTGGGCCGTGACCATCTGAAACTTCACTGATTGATTAGGTGATCAGCACAATAATAGCTCAGAGAATTAATTTACAGCTGACGATTGAACATTTAGCACCGAATAATAAGGCTGATGTTTGCTCCCTGCTTAAAAAAGAAAGCCTGCTTATGAAAGTGATTGTGAATCAAACCCAATTGCTAGTGGGTCCTCACTGAATCTTGAATTTAGATGTGCAGAAGAATTGTAAATCTGAATAGCTTTATGCTTTGGGTCTCCACAATGTGCAGAGGAATTGTGTTCTCTGCATCCTTTGCACATCCAAAGGAGTGAGCGGAAGTGAGCGGTGCATTGTTACAGCATAATATTTGTTTCTCATGTGACAACACCCTGGGCTAGTGCATGATCAATTCCAGCCCCGCAGGCCCCGGAGTCACAACGCAAGTGAATTAACCAATAATTCTTATTAAAATACCCCAAATCATTGGCCCTTGACTCTCCAATAATTACTAGCACCAGGTTTATAAGTTTAACCACAATTACTGTTTATATAACTCGGACTAATATGAAATATACAGTAACCACAGCAAATACGAAATATACAGAAAACAGAGCTAGTTAATGTTGAGCTAATACCTCACTCCCCTCTAACTTCCCCACGCTCCACCCAGGACAGACAAACACAGAAGGGGGCAAGGATGGAAAATAATAAAGATTAAGATGAAAAGATAAGAGCCCTTGCTTCAGATGATGAGTCCTTTGGTGCACTTCCTTAACAGTTTGAGTGTGGATTAAAGTATCTGGAATACAACGTGCAATGATTTTCTTTACAGCTCAGCAGCATATCTTACTCACAGCTTTTCCAGGAGAGGCCTCTGGATTAAATTAGCCCATTCTGAGAGAGAGATTCTGGTCTCTGCTTGCACATCAGCCTCTTTTCTGCAGAGAGAGAGTGTTATCAGATTCTCACAGTCGCCTTTTGGTGAGAATTAACTGGATATTCCTGGAGTGAGTTGGTTAGATTCCTCCATCCAGCTTTCAGAATTGAAAGTGAAATGAACGCCAGACTTGTGACTCTAAGAAAAATGTCAGTCGTACCAGAACCAATCACCATTGGCCGCCAGGCAGGGCACAGACATTTGAGCCAATTCACTGGCCTCCAGTCAAGTCAATCAAAGCGTGTCATCACAGATGCCTTCCGGATTCTTCCTGCTTGATTTAAAGATACAGACCATTGCTTCTGCTTGAGTTAAGCATATAGGCTGCATTAAAGTCACAGGTCCATCACTCATCCATGGTTCAAAAAGTTAATAACAAGAATAAAAGAAGGAGGAAGTAAGGAAATAAACAGGAACAAACAGGAGGGACCCTTACACTCACCACACAAGGTTACTGTGCTGGAGAAGTTCAGAATCTAGCCATGTAATGATCCTTCTATTAAAACTATTAAAAAGTAGAATAACTCATTTTTTTAAAAAGCAAAAAAAATGAAAGCTTGCATGTTTAGACTTGGCAGCCCCCACACACCGCTCACCTCTTGTCCCAAATCTAATATGTTTGAACCAGGAGTGTTTGTAACTGAGAAGGATCAGTACGCAAAGCCTGAGCTACTCTTATTGTCTGGTGAAATATTTGTAGTTTGTGTTGCAGTTTCTTTCAAGTATACACTGATAAACAGTACAAGCTTTTTTACCTCAAAAAAAGCAATTTTTGCAGCAACTAAGATTGTTAACTCATCTGGGACAGCGTCAAATAAACCATAATGCATTTTCCTAGAGGTTTCCTAGACCTGGAGAAGACATAACCAGGATATTTGTGAGCTTTATAATGACTGGCCATACGATCCCTGTCGCGACCTGGCAGGAGGTCAGGTGATGAAATGCATTGATGTAAAGTATCACCTACACAAATGCCGGGAGGGAACGTATGGAGCATGCAAGAGTGGGAAACATGGTATGCAGGGTGACTGAATTAGCCAGGAACTGAAATTTTTGTTTCCCTATGACTGGTTGAGATACAGAGATAAAGTCAGCAGCATGTTTGTGACATGTCAAGTCTCATGCATACCTGTAATGCATATACAAGCCATGAATACACATTCTCCTGAAACATTTTTAATGACACCCTACCTTTAAGATAATGCCAGCAGTCCACAGGAATCTCATGAAACCCGGTTTATGTTTGTTTCAAGGTGGCTTGCGCCCATCGACTTCAGGTCTAAGGTCAGTGTGGTTCAATTGTTTATGTCTGTGGCACAGAGGGGGTAACAGGAAAACAGCAGCTTTGTATGAATGCTTGGGGCTGGCCAGGGTGAGTCAGTGCTGAGGGGGACAGGTGTGCAGTGGGGTTGGGGGCATGGAGGAGGGGAAGAATGGAAGAGGGGTCTGATGAAGGACAGAGGGTGTGGTGAGCACCATGTTGGAGTGGAGGAGGAAAGGTACTTGGTATGGTGAGGGCGGGGTGCGGGTGGGGGTGGTAGGAACAGTCAGTCAAGGTACAATTGAGGGGCCTGAAGGATAGTGTCAGTACTGTCAACATCTGTCTATCACAGGGTGTTGGTTGGCAGGTCCTGACTGGTCTTTGAATTTACCTACAACATTTCAATTAGCCCATTGAGTACTGCTCTCAATGAAGAGAGGGTCAGCTGAGCCTTCAAGTTTAGCCATGTCCCACAGAGTGGTGAGTATAACACTGAACACTAACATGGACATTCAATAAACACATTGTATCTTCACATAAAAGGAAATGTCCCTAATTCCCTATAACCATCAACATGCCAGTACATTTAGCTCTTTGACTAAACTAGCCTCAACTAATAATGATGATGCACACACATGAATAAAGTGAAATCAACATCATATGAAATATTTGCAAGAGAAATTTAATTTAGAAAAACACCCATGCCACATTTGTGCTCTCTTTTCTGTCAATAGCAATGAAATTGGACAGGGAGGTTTTGACCATGATGCAGAGTCTCCCTGTTTGATCAGGATGTTCTTTTACAGCTCACCCATAGCTGCAACATTATCAGCTGACAGTGGGTTTCACTACTGGAAAGCATAGCCTGCCACAGAATCACACCTATACTCCATAATAGCACTTTATATTCTTATTGTAATCACACGAGAAAGTGGAAACTGTAATAGAGTGGGAGTGGCACATATCCATATCCACCATTTGGAACGTTATGCTGTGACGTAATCTGTCAAATTGTCTATGACTATTGCTGTGGTGACTACATCCTCTCTAGATTTATGCCTGTCTTCGATATCTTTGGGGGAGTTTTAATCCTCAAGAATGATTCTCAGAGCATCCGCCATTTCCTACCTTACTTCCTTAAGCAGCCTGGGATACAATCCATCTGGCCCTGGCGATTTATCCACCTTCAAGGATCGAGCCTGGCTGGATCATTTCAACGAACAAGTGAGACTGGAGAGGCTGGGGTTGTTTTCCCTGGAACACAGGAGGCTGAGGGGGACCTGATGAGGTGTGTAATATTGAGGAACATAGATTAGGTGGATAGGAAGCACTTTTTCCCTTAGTGGAGGGATCAACACACAGAGGGCATAGATTTAAGGTAAGAGGCAGGAGGTTTACAGGCAATGTGAGGGCAAAACTTTTCACCCAGAGGGTGGTGGGAATCTGGAACTCAATGCCTGAGCACTTACATAGAACATAGAACATAGAACATAGAACAATACAGCGCAGTACAGGCCCTTCGGCCCACGATGTTGCACCGAAACAAAAGCCATCTCACCTACACTATGCCATTATCATCCATATGTTTATCCAATAAACTTTTAAATGCCCTCAATGTTGGCGAGTTCACTACTGTAGCAGGTAGGGCATTCCACGGCCTCACTACTCTTTGCGTAAAGAACCTACCTCTGACCTCTGTCCTATATCTATTACCCCTCAGTTTAAAGCTATGTCCCCTCGTGCCAGCCATTTCCATCCGCGGGAGAAGGCTCTCACTGTCCACCCTATCCAACCCCCTGATCATTTTGTATGCCTCTATTAAGTCTCCTCTTAACCTTCTTCTCTCCAACGAAAACAACCTCAAGTCCATCAGCCTTTCCTCATAAGATTTTCCCTCCATACCAGGCAACATCCTGGTAAACCTCCTCTGCACCCGCTCCAAAGCCTCCACGTCCTTCCTATAATGCGGTGACCAGAACTGTACGCAATACTCCAAATGCGGCCGTACCAGAGTTCTGTACAGCTGCAACATGATCTCCCGACTCCGGAACTCAATCCCTCTACCAATAAAGGCCAACACTCCATAGGCCTTCTTCACAACCCTATCAACCTGGGTGGCAACTTTCAGGGATCTATGTACATGGACACCTAGATCCCTCTGCTCATCCACACTTTCAAGAACTTTACCATTAGCCAAATATTCCGCATTCCTGTTATTCCTTCCAAAGTGAATCACCTCACACTTCTCTACATTAAACTCCATTTGCCACCTCTCAGCCCAGCTCTGCAGCTTATCTATATCCCTCTGTAACCTGCTACATCCTTCCACACTATCGACAACACCACCGACTTTAGTATCGTCTGCAAATTTACTCACCCACCCTTCTGCGCCTTCCTCTAGGTCATTGATAAAAATGACAAACAGCAACGGCCCCAGAACAGGGGCGTCATTCTCCGACCCCCGCCGGGTCGGAGAATGGCCGTTGGCCGCCGTGAATCCCGCCCCCGCCCCCGCCGAAGTCTCCGAAGGGAGAAAAGTCGGCGGGGCGTTAATGGCGCCGCGGAGAATGTCACGGGTCTGCGCAAGGCAGCCGATTTTCGGCCTGCCGATATTCTCCCTTCCGGATGGGCCGAAGTCCCGTCGACGTGATGACCGTTCACGTCGACGTCAATCAAACCTCCTTTTCATCGGCGTGACCCGGTGCTCCAGGCTCACGCCGACCAGCGAGGAGGTGAGTGACGGCCTGGGGGGTTGGCTCTGGGCAGGAAATGGCGTGGCCGCAGACTGATTGCGTGAGGAGAGGTGTGTCTCGGCTTGTGTGTGTGTGTGTGCGGCGGCGGGGGGGGGGGGGGGTGGTTAGAGTAGGCTGGGCTCCGGGGGAGTGCCGGGAGGGGGTCCGTGCCGGGGTGGAGGTTGGGGGGGGGTCCGTGCCGGGGTGGAGGTTGGGGGTTGGGGGGGGGGTCCGTGCTGGGGTGGAGGTTGGGTGTTGGGGTCCTTGCCGGGGTGGAGGTTGGGGGTTGGGGGGGGGTCCGTGCCGGGGTGGAGGTTGGGGGGGGGTCCGTGCCGGGGTGGAGGTTGGGGAGGGGGTCCGTGCCGGGGTGGAGGTTGGGGTGGGGGGTCCGTGCCGGGGAGGAGGTTGGGGGAGGGGGTCCGTGCCGGGGAGGAGGTTGGGGGAGGGGGTCCGTGCCGGGGTGGAGGTTGGGGAGGGGGTCCGTGCCGGGGTGGAGGTTGGGGGAGGGGGTCCGTGCCGGGGTGGAGGTTGGGGGGGGGTCCGTGCCGGGGTGGAGGTTGGGGGGGGGTCCGTGCCGGGGTGGAGGTTGGGGAGGGGGTCCGTGCCGGAATGGAGGTTGGGGAGGGGGTCAGTGCCGGGGTGGAGGTTGGGGGTTGGGGTCCGTGCCGGGGTGGGTGATGGGAGGGCAAATGAGTTGGTCCACCTGGCCAGGTGCCAGCCTCCAACAGTTGGACCCATGCGGTCCATGCCACCTGGCTGGGGGGAGGAGGGGATATGGGCAATGATGACATGTCGTCGTTCCCCTCCCCCCCCCACCAGGCCGTCATGTTTTCAGACCATCCAGCGATGTTGGCCGCCGTGGTGGCAGCCGCTCATGTCTATGTTGCCCTGGATGAGGAGGAGGAGGAGGAGCGTGCCAGAGAGGCGGCGCATGCTGCCGCAGAGGGGCAGGCGGCAGCCGCCCAGGCTGGAGGGACACCTGACCGACAGGACGAGGAGGGGGAGGAGGACGTCGCGGCCCCACGGCAACGGAGGCACCCGAGGGCGCCCCGTGTGTACCGGCCCCGGCAGTCATACCAGGACCTCACGGACCGGGAATGCAGGAGGAGACTCCGGATGAGCCGGGAAACCGTGGCACACATCTGCCACCTGCTGGCACACCTGTCACCGCGTGGCACTGGCGGGGGACACCCTCTCCCCGTGTCCGTCAAGGTTACGGTGGCCCTGAACTTTTATGCAACGGGGTCATTCCAGGCACCGAGTGGGGACCTGTCCGGCATATCGCAGACATCGGTGCATCGGTGCATCCGGGCAGTGACAGATGCCCTTTATGCCATGGCGCACCGCTACATCCGCTTCCCCGTGGACCGGGCCAGCCAAGATGCCCGGGCCGTGGGCTTCTCTGCCGTTGCCGGGTTCCCCATGGTCCAGGGCGCGATCGATGGGATGCACGTCGCCGTGCGGCCACCTGCAGAGAACAGGGCCGTGTTCACTAATAGGAAGGGGACCTATTCAATGAACGTACAGGTGGTCTGCGACCACCGCATGATGATCCTGCACGTCTGCGCCCGTCACCCAGGCAGTGTACACGACTCATTCGTGTTGTCGCGGTCATCCATCCCCGGCATGTACGAGGGACGCCATCCCCGGCTGAGGGGCTGGTTGCTGGGCGACAGGGGCTACCCATTGCGATCATGGCTGATGACGCCTATACGGAGGCCACGCAATGAGGCGGAGAACCGCTACAATGATGCCCATGTAGCGACAAGGGGAGTGATCGAGAGGTGCTTTGGCGTGCTGAAGATGCGTTTCAGGTGCCTGGACCTCTCTGGGGGCGCCCTCCAGTATCGGTCAGATAGGGTCGGCCGCATCATTGTGGTGTGCTGCGTCCTGCACAACATAGCCCAGCAGAGGGGCGATGTGCCGCAGGCAGAGGAGGGCGGAGTGGAGGAGCAGCAGGAAGAGGCCCAGTCCTCCCCAGATGAGGGGGATGGGGGCAATGGTCAGGGCAGACGGGGTAGACACAGGCGGGTGGCTGTCCACCGTTACCGGCTGGCCCAGCGGGCACGGGACAGACTGATAGACGCCCGCTTCACTTACTAGATGGGCGTGGGAATCGGGTAGTATGGCCACAGACCGCACACCATGACAACAGCCGACCACCCACACCCCCCACCCATCCACCCACCCAGCACCCTCACCCCCCCTCCCCAACCCCACACACCCCACCCGCATGCACACCACCCCCCCACCCCCAATTGCCGATCCACCGGCGGCACAACGGGCCGGGCTCACCCAGTTGCGGGTGGACGCGTGTCTATCGCAGGCCATGGAGAATGATGACAACCCGCCTCCGATGAGCTCCTGGCTCTACATCGTTGGACTATGTCTGACCCATGGCCACAGTACCACCATCCACCCGGACCATCCTTGCATGCGGCTGTGACACTGCAGCGCACGGTCCCGTCCTCTGCCCGGGGGATGTTGATGGCGGCCCAGGGGGAAGGGGGCAGACTCACCTGGGGCTGAGGTAAGACCACCCCTCACACACACACTTGCGCTCAACGTACATGACACCCCCGCACACTTTGGACAGAGCACAAAGGCAGCTTCGGTAGGTGTAACATTGACTTTAATAACCAAAGGAGTTCATGCACGTGCCCTAGCCCCTAAAACTCATCTGTGCCCTGCACCCGTGCCAACTTACTCAGTGTCTAATTGTTTGGCCTTACGGGCCCTTTGACTACGTCTACGTGGTTCCCCAGACGGTACAGCAGAACTGGAGGTGGACTCCTGTGATTCCTGCCCTCTGACACTGGATCCCTTTGGCGGCCGTTTCCAGGGGCGTCCTGGCCTAGATGGGCCAGGCTACGGCTAGGGCGACTGGGACGGCGAGCTGCCAGCCTGTCCTGCCCGTTGCCCACCCGATGCACCTGGGACGGAAGGGGGGGAGTCCGAGGTGTCGCGGTGTACCGGGACCTCCCCTCCAGAGGGAGCCGGGATGGACCACACCACCTCCTCCTCCCTCGGGGTGCCCGATGGCCCCCAGGCCTCTACATGGGTGGGGGATGCGAACGGACTGGCCATCCGACGCGCCCCCGACATCTGGCGCTGCCAGTCCTGGAGGCCCGTGCTGGTATCGACAGGGGTCTGCAGGTTTGCAGCCATGGAGCCCAGGGGGTTGTCGAACCCTGTCTGCGACAGTGCGACGCCAGCTCGCACATGGCCACTGGCGCCGATGCCCTCAGCGATGGCCTGCTGAGACTGGGCCATGGCCTGCAGAGACTGGGCCATGGCCTGCAGAGACTGGGCTATGGCCTGCTGAGACTGGGCCATGGCCTGCTGAGACTGGGCCATGGCCTGCTGAGACTGGGCTATGGCGTTGAGCGCCTCTGCCATCTGGCGCTGGCACTGGCTCATGACCTCCTGTGAGAGGGCAGCCATTTCCTGGGCCACAGACGCCGCCTGCACGGAAGGCCCCAGGCCTCGCAAACCGTTCCCCATGTCTGACACCGTCGCACCCATTGCCTCCACCGCGGACGCCACCCGTGCGGTGTCAGCCTGGGTGGCACGCATGACCGGGACCACTCCCAGCTCCTGGACGCGGGTGGACTCCTCCACCTGCGACCGCAGCCGCCGCAAGCCACCCGTCACCCTATTCGCTCGTCTCCGTGTCGGTGGTTGCATCGGATCTATGTGTGGGTGTGGTAACTGCAGGAACCCGGGATCCATCTGGGCGGCAGATGTTCGCTTGGCCTGGGCTGCCCTCCGACCGCCCGGTCCCTCTGCTGCTCCTACCTCCACCTGCTGTACCGGGACGGCTGTGTTGTGCGCACCAGTGAGTGTACCAGACGCCTCATCACTAAAGTGCCCAACCGTGGTGAGTGTTTCTGCGATGGTGGAGGGTGTTGGTGACAGCAGTGGCGTTGTGTCGTGCTCTTCGTCCCACTCTGAGTCCATGGCACTTTGGGGTGGGGGTTCGTCTCCACCCATCCACTCTGAGTCACTGTCCGGTATTTCGTCTTCCCGGGTAGGGGTGTCCTGGGTAGTGCTGTCCCGGGTAGTGCTGTCCCGGGTAGTGCTGTCCCGGGTAGTGGTGTCCCGGGTAGGGGTGTCCTGGGTAGTGGTGTCCCGGGTAGGGGTGTCCTGGATAGTGGTGTCCTGGGTAGTGGTGTCCTGGCTCGGATGTGACGGGGGCCTGTGGCTGCCCCCCTCATCGCTGGGTGGTCGCTCCCGCACGTGACGGGGGTGTCGTCTCCCTGTTGCTCCAGGTCTCTCCGTCTCCCGTGGTGTGCGAGGGGCATCCTGCGGGCGTCGCATGCTGGAGGGTCCGGGTCTCTCCGTCTCCCGTGGTCTCCGAGGGGCATCCTGCGGGCGTCGCATGCTGGAGGGTTCGGGTCTCTCCGTCTCCCGTGGTCTCCGAGGGGCATCCTGCGGGTGTCGCATGCTGGAGGGTGCGGGTCTCTCCGTCTCCCGTGGTCTCCGAGGGGCATCCTGCGGGCGTCGCATGCTGGAGGGTGCGGGTCTCTCCGTCTCCTGTGGTCTCCGAGGGGCATCCTGCGGGCGTCGCATGCTGGAGGGTGCGGGTCTCTCCGTCTCCTGTGGTCTCCGAGGGGCATCCTGCGGGCGTCGCATGCTGGAGGGTGCTGGTCTCTCCGTCTCCTGTGGTCTCCGAGGGGCATCCTGCGGGCGGTCTGCATCTGCGGGGATGGGTGCCTGGACGTTTGGTCCTGCGATACACAATGAAGCATGCATGGTTAGACATCAGGCAGTGATCAGGTGATACGGGGGAGGGGGATATAGGGGAGGGGGGATATGGGGACGGGCTGTTGGTGGCTCACTTGCTCGTGGGGCCCCGACCTCTGCATCAGCAACCTCCCGGTCCTCAGGTCCGCCAGCCAGTTCCAGGGCCCTTTCCTCGTGTACGGTCAGTGGCCTCATCAGCGGGCCCTCCTCCAGTCCTCACATGCTCCCTATTGTTGTGTGCGCGCTTCTCCTGGGGGGGGGGGGGGTGGTGGCAGGGGTAAAAGGCAACAGTGTTAGGCAGGTATATGAATGCACGCCATCGGTTGCGCGTGCATTGCAGAGGTTAAGGTTAGGGCTGGATTCACTTGGGGATATGGGGGAGGGGGGGATATGGGGGATATGGGGGAGGGGGATATGGGGGAGGGGGGGATATGGGGGATATGGGGGAGGGGGGATATGGGGGATATCGGGGAGGGGGGAATATGGGGGATATGGGGAGGGGGGATATGGGGGAGGGGGGAATATGGGGGATATGGGGGAGGGGGGGATATGGGGGAGGGGGGATATGGGGGAGGGGGGATATGGGGGAGGGGGGATATGGGGGAGGGGGGATATGGGGGAGGGGGGAGGGGGGATATGGGGGAGGGGGGATATGGGGGAGGGGGGAATATGGGGGATATGGGGGAGGGGGGAATATGGGGGATATGGGGGAGGGGGGATATGGGGGGAGGGGGATATGGGGGAGGGGGGAATATGGGGGATATGGGGGAGGGGGGATATGGGGGATATGGGGGAGGGGGGATATGGGGGAGGGGGGATATGGGGGAGGGGGGATATGGGGGATATGGGGCAGGGGGGATATGGGGGAGGGGGGATATGGGGGATATGGGGGAGGGGGATATGGGGGAGGGGGATATGGGGAGGGGGGATATGGGGGATATGGGGGATATGGGGGAGGGGGGAATATGGGGGATATGGGGAGGGGGGATATGGGGGAGGGGGGGAATATGGGGGATATGGGGGATATGGGGAGGGGGTATATGGGGGAGGGGGATATGGGGAGGGGGGATATGGGGGAGGGGGGATATGGGGATATGGGGGAGGGGGGATATGGGGGACTGGGGAATATGGGGGATATGGGGGAGGGGGGGATATGGGGGAGGCGGGATATGGGGGAGGGGGGATATGGGGGAGGGGGGCTATGGGGGATATGGGGGAGGGGGATATGGGGGATATGGGGGAGGGGGGATATGGGGGAGGGGGGAATATGGGGGATATGGGGGAGGGGGGCATATGGGGGATATGGGGGAGGGGGGATATGGGGGATATGGGGGAGGGGGGATATGGGGGAGGGGGGATATGGGGAGGGGGGATATGGGGGATATGGGGGAGGTGGGATATGGGGGATATGGGGGAGGGGGCGATATGGGGGATATGGGGGAGGGGGGATATGGGGGAGGGGGGATATGGGGGATATGGGGGAGGCTCACCCTGCCTGCTCTGACGAGGTCGTTCACCTTCTTGTGGCACTGGGTGCCTGTCCGTGGTGTTAGGGCCACAGCGGGTGACGGCCTCTGCCACCTCCCTCCACAGACGCCGGCTGTGGCGTGGGGCAACTCTGCGGCCGTGCCCGGGATACAGGGCGTCCCTCCTCTGCTCCACCGCGTCCAGGAGCGCCTCCACATCGCGTGACTCGAACCTCGGGGCTGAGCGACGGCCAGCCATCAAGTCGGGTGTTGCGGTCGGCTGTTCCGGTCGGGTGGGGGGGAGCTGCGCGGCCTTATGAGCCGTCACGCCGTGCAGCGCGTATGACGCTGCACGGCGTGAACCACTGCGCAAGCGCGGATCCCGTTACGTCGCTGCTAGCCCATTTCGGGCCGCAGACTATCGGCCCATTTTTATGACGTGACGCAAGTGGGATTTGCGCCGTTTTTTGCGCCGATCGGCGGACTTTCCGCCGATAATGGAGAATTTCGCCCCAGATCCTTGTGGTAATCCACTTGTGACTGAACTCCATTCTGAACATTTCCCATCAACCACCACCCTCTGTCTTCTTTCAGCTAGCCAATTTCTGATCCACATCTCTAAATCACCCTCAATCCCCAGCCTCCGTATTTTCTGCAATAGCCTACCGTGAGGAACCTTATCAAACGCTTTGCTGAAATCCATATATACCACATCAACTGCTCTATCCTCGTCTACCTGTTCAGTCACCTTCTCAAAGAACTCGATAAGGTTTGTGAGGCATGACCTACCCTTCACAAAGCCATGCTGACTATCCCTGATCATATTATTCCTATCTAGATGATTATAAATCTTGTCTCTTATAATCCCCTCCAAGACTTCACCCACTACAGACGTGAGGCTCACCGGTCTATAGTTGCCGGGGTTGTCTCTGCTCCCCTTGTTGAACAAAGGGACCACATTTGCTATCCTCCAGTCCTCTGGCACTATTCCTGTAGCCAATGATGACATCAAAATCAAAGCCAAAGGTCCAGCAATCTCTTCCCTGGCCTCCCAGAGAATCCTAGGATAAATCCCATCAGGTCCCGGGGACTTATCTATTTTCAGCCTGTCCAGAATTGCCAACACCTCTTCCCTACGTACCTCAATGCCATCTATTCTATTAGCCTGGGTCTCAGCATTCTCCTCCACAACATTATCTTTTTCCTGAGTGAATACTGACGAACAATATTAATTTAGTATCTCGCCTATCTCTTCAGACTCCACAAACAACTTCCCATCCCTGTCCTTGACTGGTCCTACTCTTTCCCTAGTCATTCGCTTATTCCTGACATACCTATAGAAAGCTTTTGGTTTTTCCTTGATCCTTCCTGCCAAATACTTCTCATGTCCCCTCCTTGCTCGTCTTAGCTCTCTCTTGAGATCCTTCCTCGCTACCTTGTAACTATCCATCGCCCCAACTGAAACTTCACACCTCATCTTCACATAGGCCTCCTTCTTCCTCTTAACAAGAGATTCCACTTCTTTGGTAAACCACGGTTCCCTCGCTCGGCGCCTTCCTCCCTGCCTGACCGGTACATACTTATCAAGAACACGCAGTAGCTGATCCTTGAACAAGCTCCACTTATCCAGTGTGCCCAACACTTGCAGCCTACTTCTCCACCTTATCCCCCCAAGTCACGTCTAATGGCATCATAATTGCCCTTCCCCCAGCTATAACTCTTGCCCTGCGGTGTATACTTATCCCTTTCCACCATTAACATAAACGTCACCGAATTGTGGTCACTGTCCCCAAAGTGCTCTCCTACCTCCAAATCCAACACCTGGCCTGGTTCATTACCCAAAACCAAATTCAACGTGGCCTCGCCTCTTGTTGGCCTGTCAACAAACTGTGTCAGGAAACCCTCCTGCACACACTGTACAAAAAACGACCCATCTAATGTACTCGAACTATATCTTTTCCAGTCAATATTTGGAAAGTTAAAGTCTCCCATAATAACTACCCTGTTACTTTCGCTCTTATCCAGGATCATCCTCGCCATCCTTTCCTCTACATCCCTAGAACTATTTGGAGGCCTATAGAAGACTCCCAACAGTGTGACCTCTCCTTTCATGTTTCTAACCTCA
This sequence comes from Scyliorhinus torazame, assembly GCF_047496885.1. NCBI lineage: Eukaryota > Metazoa > Chordata > Chondrichthyes > Carcharhiniformes > Scyliorhinidae > Scyliorhinus > Scyliorhinus torazame. The sequence continues at coordinate 317,831,561 of NC_092707.1, read as the reverse complement.
GCCCATACTACCTCGGAAGATGAGTCCCCATCTAGCATCCTCTCAGCCACCGTAATACTGCTCTTGACTAGCAGCGCCACACCTCCCCCTCTTTTGCCTCCTTCTCTGAGCTTACTAAAACACCTAAACCCCGGAACCTGCAACATCCATTCCTGTCCCTGCTCTATCTATGTCCCCGAAATGGCCACAATATCGAAGTCCCAGGTATCAACCCATGCTGCCAGTTCCCCAACCTTATTTCGTATACTCCTGGCATTGAAGTAGACACACTTCAAACCACCTACCTGAACACTGGCCCCCTCCTGCGACGTCAAATCTAAGCTCCTGACCTCTATACTCTCATTCTCCCTTACCCTAAAACTACAATCCAGGTTCCCATGCCCCTGCTGCATTTGTTTAAACCCCCTCCCAAAGAGCACTAACAAATCTCCCCCCCAGGATATTTGTGCCCCTCAGGTTCAGATGTAGACCATCCTGTCTGTCGAGGTCCCACCTTCCCCAGAAAGAGCCCCAGTTATCCAGAAATCTGAATCCCTCCCGCCTGCACCACCCCTGTAGCCACGTGTTTAATTGCTCTCTCGCCCTATTCCTCATCTCACTATCACGTGGCACGGGCAACAACCCAGAGATAACAACTCTGTTTGTTCTAGTTCTGAGCTTCCATCCTAGCTCCCTGAAAGCCTGCCTGACATCCTTCTCCCCTTTCCTACCTATGTCGTTAGTGCCAATGTGGACCACGACTTGGAGCTGCTCCCCCTCCCCCTTAAGGACCCGGAAAACACGATTCGAGACATCACGTACCCTTGCACCTGGGAGGCAACATACCAAACACGAGTCTCTCACGCTCCCACAAAATCTCCTATCTGTGCCCCTGACTATCGAGTCCCCAATTACTAATGCTCTGCTCCTCTCCCCCCTTCCCTTCTGAGCAACAGGGACAGACTCCGTGCCAGAGGCCCGGACCCCATGGCTTACCCCTGGTAAGTCGACCCCCCCACAAGTATCCAAAGCGGTATACTTGTTTCTCAGGGGAACAACCGCAGGGGATCCCTGCACTGACTGCTTTTTCCCAGTCCCTCTTACAGTTACCCATCTATCTCCAATCTTTGGTGTAACTAATTCCCTGAAGCTGCTATCTATGACCCCCTCTGCCTCCCGAATGATCCGAAGTTCTTCCAACTCCAGCTCCAGTTCCCTAACTCGGTCTTGGAGGAGCTGGAGATGGCAGCACTTCCTGCAGGTAAAATCAGCAGGGACACTAACGGCATCCCTCACCTCAAACATCCTGCAGGAGGAACATTGCACTCCCTTCCCTGCCATCTTGAAATGCCATTGCACCAAGGCTGCAGACCAAGTGCTGGAAAATGGGATTAGAATACATAGAACATAGGACAGCACAGTACAGGTCCTTCGGCCCATGACGTTGTGCTGACCACTTATCCTAATCTAAGATCAACCTAACCTACACACCTTCAATTTACTGCTGTCCATGTGCCTGGGCAAGAATCGCTTAAATGTCCCGAATGACTCTGACTCCACCACCTCTGCTGGCAGTACATTCCATGCACCCACCACTCTCTGTGTAAAGAATCTACCTCTGACATCTCCCCTATACCTTCCTCCAATCACCTTAAAATGATGTGTGTACCCCCCCCCCCCCCCCCCCCCCCCCCACCCCCGTCACAGCCATTTCCGCCCTGGGGACAGGTCTCTGGCTATTCACTCTATCCATGCCTCTCATCACCTTGTACACCTCTATCATGTCACCTCTCTTCCTTCTTCGCTCCAGTGAGAAAAGCCCTAGTTCCCTCAACCTTTCTTCATAAGACATGCTCTCCAGTCCAGGCAGCATCCTGGTAAATCTCCTCTGCATCCTTTCCAAAGCATCCACATCCTTCCTATAATGAGGTGACCAGAACTGAACACAATATTCCGAGTGTGGTCTAACCAGGGTTTTATAAAGCTGCGGCAAAACCTTGCAGCTCTAAAAACTCAATCCGCCTGTTAATGAAAGCCAACTTACCATACGCCTTCTTAACAACACTATCAACCTGGGTGTTAACTTTGAGGGATCTATGTACATGGACCCCAAGATCCCTCTGTTCCTCCACACTTCCAAGAATCCTGCCTTTAATCTGATTAGTAAGTTTGCAGACGACACAAAGGTTGGTGGAATTGCGGATAGCCATGAGGACTGTCTGAGGATACAGCAGGATTTAGATTGTCTGGAGACTTGGGCGGAGAGATGGCAGATGGAGTTTAACCTGGACAAATGTGAGGTAATGCATTTTGGAAGGGCTAATGCAGGTAGGGAATATACAGTGAATGGTAGAACCCTCAAGAGTATTGAAAGTCAAAGAGATCTAGGAGTACAGGTCCACAGATCACTGAAAGGGGCTACACAGGTGGAGAAGGTAGTCAAGAAGGCATACGGCATGCTTGCCTTCATTGGCCGGGGCATTGAGTATAAGAATTGGCAAGTCATGTTGCAGCTGTATAGAACCTTAGTTAGGCCACACTTGGAGTATAGTGTTCAATTCTGGTCGCCACACTACCAGAAGGATGTGGAGGCTTTAGAGAGGGTGCAGAAGAGATTTACCAGAATGTTGCCTGGTATGGAGGGCATAAGCTATGAGGAGCGATTGAATAAACTCGGTTTGTTCTCACTGGAACGAAGGAGGTTGAGGGGCGACCTGATAGAGGTATACAAAATTATGAGGGGCATAGACAGAGTGGATAGTCAGAGGCTTTTCCCCAGGGTAGAGGGGTCAATTACTAGGGGGCATAGGTTTAAGGTGAGAGGGGCAAGGTTTAGAGTAGATGTACGAGGCAAGTTTTTTACGCAGAGGGTAGTGGGTGCCTGGAACTCACTACCGGAGGAGGTAGTGGAGGCAGGGACGATAGGGACATTTAAGGGGCATCTTGACAAATATATGAATAGGATGGGAATAGAAGGATACGGACCCAGGAAGTGTAGAAGATTGTAGTTTAGTCGGGCAGTATGGTCGGCACGGGCTTGGAGGGCCGAAGGGCCTGTTCCTGTGCTGTACATTTCTTTGTTCTTTGTTCTTTGTTTAATCCTGTATTCAGCATTCAAATTCGACCTTCCAAAATGAATCACTTCACATTTATCTGAGTTGAACGCCATCTGCCACTTCTCAGCCCAGCTCTGCATCCTGTCAATGTCCTGTTGTAACCTGCAACAGCCCTCGACACTATCTACAACTCCCCCAACCTTCGTGTCATTGGCAAATTTACTAACGCACCCTACCACTTCCCCATCTAAGTCATTTATAATGAACACAAAGAGCAGAGGTCCCAGAACAGATCCCTGCAGGACACCACGGGTCACCGACCTCCAGGCGGAATACTTTCCATCCACTACCACTCGCTGTCTTCTTTCGGCCAGCCAATTCTGTATCCAGACAGCTAAATTTCCCTGCATCCCATGATGCCTGACTTTCTGAATGAAACTACCATGGGGAACCTTATCAAATGCCTCACTGAAATCCATATACACCACATCTACTGCCCGACCTTCATCAATGTATCTCATCACATCCTCAAAGAATTCAACGAGGCTTGTGAGGCATGACCTGCCCCTCACAAAGCCATGCTGACTATCTTTAATCAAACTATGTTTCTCTAAACAATCATAAATCCTATCTCTCAGAATCCTTTCCAGTATTTTGCTCACCACAGACATAAGACTGACTGGTCTGTAATTCCCAGGGATTTCCCTATTCCCTTTCTTGAACAGGGGAACAACATTCGCCTCCCTCCAATCATCCGGTACTACTCCAGTGGAGAGTGAGGACGCAAAGATCATTGCCAACGGTGCATCAATCTCCTCCCTTGCTTCTCATAGTAACCTTGGGTATATCCCGCCTGGCCCAGGGGACTGATCTAGCCTGATGCTTTTCAAAATTTCCAGCACATCTTCCTTCTTAATATCAACCTGTTTGAGCCGATTAACCTGGTTCACCCTGTTCTCATGGGAAACAAGGTCCCTCTCTCTAGTGAATACTGAAGCAAAATATTCGTTTAGGGCTTCCGCTATGTCCTCAGACTCTAGGCACAAGTTCCCTCCACTATCCGTGATTGGCCCTACTCTCACTGTGATCATCCTCATTTCTCACATAAGTGTGGGAATCATCAAGCACATAATAGTTAGATGCTTGATGGTCGGTTGGCGTGGACATGATGAGCCGAAGGGCCTATTGCCATGCTGTAAACTCTGTGACTCTATGATGTCAGTCTCTCCAGTACTTCCTCTCTCAGTGTGCTTATTATAGAAACATAGAATTTACAGTGCAGAAGGAGGCCATTCGGCCATCGGGTCTGCACCGGCTCTTGGAACGAGCACCCTACTTAACCCCACATCTCCACCCTATCCCCGTAACCCTGCAACCCCATCTAACCTAAGGGCAATTTATCATGGCCAATCCACCTAACCTGCACATCTTTTGACTGTGGGAGGAAACCGGAGCACCCGGAGGAAACCCACGCAGACACAGGGAGAACGTGCAGACTCCGCACAGACAGTGACCCAAGCGGGAATCGAACCAGTGACCCTGGTGCTGTGAAGCCATTGTGCTAACCACTGTGCTGTCGTGCTGCCCTATTATTGTATCTAATATTTCACATTCCATCTCCTTAACCAGAAAGCCTGCATCATCCTTCTCCTTAGTGAAGACAGAGGCAAAGTACTCTTTGAGAACCCTGCTTAAATTACCACAAACATCTCTGAAAGGCCCTACTCTTTCTTTAATTATTCTCTTGCTCTTAATGTATTGGCCTTTGGGTTTCTTTGATTTTACCTGATAGTGAGCTGCCATTTTATTCCTCTTTTTAAGCCATGTTTCCATTATAGAAATGATACCATGCTGCCATGTGTCTATCCGTTCCTCTGTCTTTCAGAATCATTTATTTATTCTTTTAATCTGCTGTTGCTGCTCTGAATGTGCTGTCAGTTTCCCATCCCCCTGCCACTTTAATTTAAACACCCCCCGCCCTCCGTCCTCACACTACCCCCAACAGCACTAATACATCTCCCTGAAAGGATATCCATCGCAGGTGTAGAGCTTAGGGTTTATATAGGTCCCACTTCCCCCAGAACTGGTCCCAATGCCTTAGAAATCTGATTCCCTCCATCCTACACCAGCTTTCCAGTCACATATTTAAGATTCAATTCTCCGATTTCTATACTCACTCGCACATAGAACTGGGAGTAATCCTGAGATGACAAATTTAGAAATCCAGTTTTTCAATCATCTTCCTAGCTCCTTAAAATCTGCTCTCAGAGCCTCATTCCCTTTCCTACCAAGGTCATTGGTACAAACGTGGACCACAAGCTGCGCCTCGTCACCCTCCCCCAGAAGAATGTCCTGCAGCCGTTCCATGGCATCCTTGACCTTCTCCTCACCTCCAACCCAACCTCACCTCACATATAATCTCACCCAAACCAGACAACACCAACCCCCAAACACACATACTCAGATATATACACACACAAATGCAAACACACACAAATACGCATGCACAAACACACAAAAACAAACGCAAACACACACACACACACAAACACTAACACAAACGTACACACACAAACACTGTAAAGGTCCTTCCTGTTTGTTCCTGTATTTTCCCTGTTTATTCCTCCTATTTTCCCTTTTTCTTATTTTTGCTGTTACATTTTTGATCTATGGATGATTTATGGACATGCGTCTTTAAGGAAGGTGGCCTGCGCCTTTAACTCGAGCAATTGGCTGTGCAGTTTTAGACTGGCATTAGGTATAACTCGGATTGATAGGGATGGTGGCCAATGAATGGGCCCAGGAGGCTGTGCCCTGCCCGGTAACAGTTGGCGATTCGATATGACCTCGCTGGAATGTTACTCAGAGCCACGAGGTTCCATGGAAATTTCACTTTCAATTCTGCAGGCTGGATGGAGGAATCTAACTAACTCACTCCAGGAATATCTAGTTAATTCTCACCAAAGGCCATGTGAGAACCACTTCAAGCAGAATCCAAAATCTGATAACTCTCTTTCTCTTTCCAGAAAAGGTTGTGCAAACAGAGGCCAGAATCTGATAACTCTCTCTAATAATAATCTTTATTGTCACAAGTAGGCTTATGTTAATACTGCAATGAAGTTATTGTGAAAAGCCCCAAGTCACCACATTCCGGCTGTTCGGGTACATGGAGGGTGAATTCAGAATGTCCAATTCACCTAACAAGGATGCCTTTCAGGACTTGCAGGAGGAAACTAGAGCACCCAGAGGAAACCCACACAGACACAAGGGGAATGTGCAGAATCCGCACAGACAGTGATCCAAGCCAGGAATCGAATCTGGGACCATGGCGCTGTGAAATAACAGTGCTAACCACTGTACTACCATTCCACCCTAAGAACAGGTTGATGTGAAGCCAGAGGCCTCTCCTGGAAAAGCTGTGAGTAAGATATACTGCTGAACTACAAAAAAGATCATTACGGACTGTATGCCAGAGACTTTAAACCACATTCATACTGTGAAGAGAGTACACTGAAGCGCTGATCATCTGAAGCAACGATGCTTATCTTTTGACCTTAATCTTATTATTTATTCACACTCTTCCTTCCTGTAGGATATCTTATTTTTCTTCCAAAAATAAGGTACTCAGTCTGGTTGATAGAGCTGTCCAAAACACACTTTATTACTAAGAATTTACTTAATACACTTGCATAAGAACTGAATCAAAACCTAGATGAAAATAATACATAAACTCGGCAGAATACAGCGAAAAATCATTGAAACATTAACATAAGAAAAAGGTAAAGAAAATACTTTAAAATAAAAGTAATTTCTACAGATGCATCAAGAATTCTGGAAGGCTAGAATTTTTCTAAAAAATGTAATCATACGATCGTATTCTGAAGGAAATCCTTATCTATGGTTTAGTCCCTTATTCATTTTCATTGTTTTTTACTCTCAGCTGAGACACCCCTGATTCTTTCAGAAAGGTGTCAATCACTTAACAGATGATTAGTTAATTAGACATTAATTACTTACTCAAGATTAATTAATATTTCCCTGACACGGTATAATTTCTCATGTGCTCTCTTACAGTCTAAACATTTGCGTCATGGCTAGCCTCTCGCCTTACTATGTTACTAGATTGTTGCAATTCTGCTGAATGTGCCTTCTTATTGCTTCTTTAGGTAGGCTTATACAGTACATCTCTCGAAACATTGTTAGTATCTGCAGACAGTCATGGTCAAGGTTCAATAGTTCACTCATTTTTTATAAGTTGATTGTACTTTTGAAGACTCAGTTGCCCGACGCCAATATCGTAATCAGCGATCGGGCGGATAATCATTTTTTACGACCGAATGGGGGGTGGTGCCTGCTTTCGGATTCTCCAAAACGGCATAATCGGGGAGTATGCCACACGCCGTTGGGACAGCTTCAGGACGTCAGCTGAAGGCCCTCCCCGATGCTCCATTCCTAATGGGCTGAGTTCACGATGGCGCGGATCACTTGTGCTCTCAGTTTTCGTCAACCTCGCGTGGCGGCTGCGGACTGTGCCATGGGAGCCGTGCCGCTGGCCGGTGGGGCTTCTACAAGGGCTGGGGGGACTGGTGGGGGGTGGTCTGGTGGTGGTGAGGGGGGTCCAGGGGGGTACTATCTGGCAGGTCGGGTCTGCGCGTGCGTGACTGGCGTCATGTTGTGCAGCATGACCGGTGCAGGTTGTCGCCGTGCACATGCGTGGCCATGGACACAGCCATTCTCCTGTCGTTTTTGCCGCGGGAGCAGGGAGTTTTACCTGGCTCCACTGCGAGCTGCTGTGAACAGGGGCTGGTTTAGCTCAGTGGGCTGGACAGCTGGTTTGTGATGCAGAACAAGGCCAGCAGCACGGGTTCAATTCCCGTACTAGCTGAGAATTCTGAATTCTCCCAAGTGTACCCGAACAGGTGCCGAATGTGGCGACGAGGGGCTTTTCACAGTAACTTCATTGCAGTGTTAATGCAAGCCTACTTGTGGCAATAAAGATTATTTATTTATTTTGTTTATTTTAACCCCTCATTGGAATCGGTGAGTGTTCAGTGCTGATTGTGGCATCATAGAACGTTGCAGTTCCCACGCCGGCATCGGCACTTAGCCGCAAAAGATGAAAATCCAGCCCAGTATTTTTCAAAAATTATTTTATTCTCCAATGTATGTTTAGTTGATTTCTTCAAGGACTCCCAAATAATTGGTAAATCCAATACTTTGTTTGTCTGTCTTCTGTGTGTGGGCAGAGGGTGGGGCAGTTAAGAGGGTCAGGTGTCTGGGCCATGCTCAAGAGCGCCGCTGCGATTTCCAGCTGGTTCTGGGACATGGTCGCCTAAGGGGCAACAACCTTGTCCTGGGCCTCGGCCTGGGCCTGCACAGAATGCCCCAGGCCTTGGACATGCCGATCCATAGCCAAAATCATCATCCCCAATGCCTCCACCGCGGATGCCACCCATGCGTGTTGGCACAGCTGCGCTTGGTTGAAATCCTCCAAATGCACCTGCAGGTGCTGGGTGCTCGCCGACAGCCCCTCATGTTGTCCCTGGCTCTGCGACTGCATCTCCACAATTGATGGGACTGTTTGTTCTAGAAGCTCGAGACCCGTCTGGTCATCAGCTAATTCCTCGAGTCAGCCCGCCCTCCATCTGTCCGCCCCCTCAGGTGTTCCTACCTCCACTTGCTGTACCGGATCAGCTGTGTGGTGCGTACCAGAGAGTGTCCCTGGAGGTTCTTCACTAAACTGCCCAACCGAGGTGAGTGTCTCTGGGATGGTGGAGGGTGTTGGAGACAGCTGTGATGGAAAATCACTGTCATCCTCCAACCCAAGCTCTCGGGTCTCCTGAGTCTTTCGCGGAGGGCTAGAGTCGGAGCTGCTTTCAGCTCTGGTGCCCGGCTCACGTTTGGGCTCCAGCTGTGGCACTGACTAGGGACGGGAGACGCCTGATGGACCCAACCTATTCACAGCAGGTCCTGTAAGTCGCAAGACAAGACACATGATGAGGCCGCAGCCGGACGAGGAGTTGGGGTGGGCGTGTGAGTGGGGTGCGGTGGTGTGGGGGTGAGGGTGGTGTGGGGTTGAGGGTGGTTCTAGGGAGGGGGATGTGTGGGGGAGTTGGCACTCGTGTCACAGAGAACCGCAACTAAGCAGTGTCTCACTTTCTCGCCCGCGGCCAAACTCCACCTCGGCGACCACCCATTCCTCCCGGCTGCCAACTACATCCAGAGCCCTGTGCTCGGCCAAGGTGAGGGGCCGCAGGTCCAGCAGTCCCCCTCCTCTCTTCTCCTGGCGGTTGTCCACATCCTTCTCCTGGGCAGGGGGAAACAGAAAAATACAGTGTTGGGCAGTCCGATTGATACAGTCCAGGGGGTGGGTAGCTGTTGGCCTCAGTGACCAGGGCACCCGGCCATGACGACCGGTATGGGTGCCGGCATGTGGTGCAGGGTGGGGGTTGGGCCGCTCTCCGAGTTGGGGGTGGAGGGTTACAGGTGTTTGGGACACAGGTTGGTGCCAGGGGCACAATGCTACCTACTCAGCCTGGCCGCCCTGAGGAGGTCCTGCAGTTTCTTCTGGCACTGCTGGCCAGTAGGATGGTGTTGCCCACGACACTGACGGCCTCTGCCACCTGCACCCAGGTACGGCAAACGGCGGCGGCTGGCAGCCTCCTTCCGGGTAGGGGTACAGGGTCATCTGCCTCTCCTCCACCGTGTCCAACAGGGTCTCCAGCTCGCCGTCGGTGAAGCACGGAGCTGCTCTCCTCGCTGCCACCTGGTTGGCTGGGATGGTGTGTGTGGGGAGTTAAGTGCGTGTGTGCTGCTGCAGCTTATCAACCTCCTTAGTGTCAATCGCGAAACCAGCGACTCCCGCACTGTATCTCATTAGAATCGATAGTGTTCCGCGTGCGGCTGGTGCGGGCCTCTTAATGGTAGTGGAATCGGTCCAGGTGTGGAACCAGTTTTTCTGTCGTGAAAGTCCACGAATTCTGCGTTGACGTCTACATTTAGTCTCAGAAACGGAGAATCAACATGCCTGCATTTGGAAACCTAAGACAAGAAGAACTGATCCAGCTCGATATTCTCCTCCATGCCTAAGCTCTGTTGGTGAGAACTGCATCTATTGTGACCACCGGCACACCTTCACACAAGGGAGTTCCGGATCAACCTTACGAATTTTACCCTTTATTTTCCAAAGCCTATCCTCTAGAGCAGAGATCCTCAGCGGAATTCTCCGTCGGCGGGATTCTCCAGTCCACCGACAGCGCACCCACGCCCGCAGGTTTACCGATAGCGTGGAGGGCCACAATAGGGGAACCCCATTGGCCGGCTGCAAGACGGAGAATCCTGCTGCCGGCGGGGCCCGCAGCACCAGAAAACGCGACTGGCGGACCGGAGAATCCCACCGCCTACCTGTTTGTTGTTTGTGTGTGCTCGGGCATTTTTTAGTGGAATAGATTGTCATATTTCCAGAGTACCAATTCTGCATTAACTAGTTCCTGCAATTTGTTTTAAAAAATAAGTTTTTTGTTTTATAATAAATCAATCATTCTGAGTTTATCGAACGAAGCCTGGTTAAAGTCTCTATTATTCTGGCTCTAACAGTAGCGAAGGGAAATGATTGCTCATTTTAGGAAGTGAATTAAACTGAAACTAATGGTACGACCGGTGGACTAGGGGGGGCTAGATAAACTGCGCACTCCTCCCATCCTGGTTAGAACATTACTTTGCAAGATAATATTTTAGAGTTGCGGCTATGCCTGGGTAGGTCGCACATTCGGCAGCTCCCGCCGTGAACGGACTTTTGGGCCCTTTTGAGGAGCCCCAGCGGCACTTGGACGACGATTCCCGGTGTGGGAAGGCAGCAGTAAGGTTCCCCCAGCATTGCATGGAGTAGACCAGGAGTGGAGCGGTCAAAAAAGGGATCTTGGAGAAGAGAGGAGAACGGGCGCGAAAAAGTAAGATGGCGGCAGGCAGAGACCAGACAGCGTAGGCGCAATGGTTGCTGGAGCAGCAGGAGTTCCTGAAAAGCTGCTTTGCTGAGCTGAAAGCAGAGATGCTGGCCCCAATGAAAGTGTTGATTGAGCGGCTGGTGGAGACCCAGAAGGCTCAAGGGGCGGCGATTAGAGAGATGCAGCAGAAAGCCTCTGAAAACGAGGACGAGATCTTGGGCCTGGCGGTGAAAGTAGAGGCGCACAAGGCGCTGCATAAAAAGTGGCATGAAAAGTTTGAGGACATGGAGAACAGGTCGAGGAGGAAGAATCTTCGGATTCTGGGTCTACCTGAAGGTCTGGAGGGGTCCGACATCGGGGCATATTTAGCCACGATGCTGAATACGCTAATGGGCGCGGGAGCCTTCCCGAGGCCCCTGGAGCTGGGCAAGGAGCCCTAAGGCAAATGAGCCGCCAAGGGCAGTAGTGGTGAGGTTTCAGCGCTTTGGACAGAGAGTGCGTTCTGAAATGGGTGAAGAAGGAACGGAGTAGCAGGTGGGAGAATACGGAGATCCGCATCTACCAAGACTGGAGTGCAGAGCTGGCAAAGAAGAGGGCAGGATTCAACCGGGCCAAGGCGGTTCTCCACCAAAAGGGGGTGAAGTTCGGGCTGTTGCAGCCAGCGCGATTGTGGGTCACTTTTCCGGACCGCCACCATTATTTTGATACGCCAGAGGAGGCGTGGACCTTTATTCAGAACGAAAAATTGGACTCGAATTAATGGTTTGCTGTGGGGTTTGGGAAAGCTGGGGAGTGGGAAGGGGTGATTGGATGTGATGTGTGTTTTAATGGGCGTGGGTATTGTTTTGGTGGGGCCGCTCCTCGCGTTCGAAGGGGGGAGGGGGGGCAGGAGGCCCTGTGTCATCGGGAATTGGGGAGAGGCTGCAGGAGGAAGGAGCTGCGCTACAGGGGGCGGGGCCGGCCCAGGTAGAAAACCGCAGGCTTTTTTGTCGCGCTAGAGAAGGGGGGCGTGGCCTGGTGGGAGGGGCGGTGCCGGAGGGGTGTCCGTATCGACTTGAAGGGGGAGAATTTGACGGGGAATCTAAACGGGGGATCGTTGGCAGAGGCGGGAGTGGCTGGAGTCAGCAGGAGTCAGCTGACTTACAGGAGTGCAATGGGTGGAGCAGGGGGCTAGGTCGTTTTCTAGCCGGGGGGGCGGGGGGGGGGACTGGGTTGCTGCTGCATTGACCGAAGGGGAGTTGGAGGTAAGAGGGAGAGTCGGGGCAGGAGTCCTCCGCCTGGGGGACTGGAGAGTGCGGGAGGCGTGGGCACGTGGCTGGCCTAAGAAAGGAGATGGCTAGTCGGCAGGGGGGGGGGTGCAGGCAGTCCCCTGATCCGGCTGATCACATGGAACGTGAGGGGCCTGAACGAGCCGGTCAAGAGGCCCGGGGGTTCACGCACTTGAAGGGACTGAGGGCAGATGTTGCTATGTTGCAGGAGACGCACTTGAAGGTGGTGGATCAGATCAGGCTGAGAAAGGGATGGGTGGGGCAGGTCTTCCATTCGGGGCTGGATGCGAAGAATAGAGGGGTTGCAATCCTGGTGTCGTTCGAGGCGCTGAACATTGTGGCGGATAAAGGGGGTCGATATGTGATGGTGAGTGGTAGGCTGCAGGGGACCCGGGTGGTGCTGGTGAATGTATATGCCCCAAATTGGGACGATGCAGGGTTCATGAAGCGCATGCTGAGTCGGATACCGGATCTGGAAGCGGGGTGCATGATAATGGGGGGGAATTTAAGACGGTACTAGACCCGGCGCTGGACCGATCCAGGTCGAGGTCGGGAAAGAGGCCAGCTGCGGCCAAGGTTCTCAGGGGGTTTATGGATCAGATGGGGGGAGTGGATCCGTGGAGGTTTGCTAGGCTGGCGGCCAGAGAGTTCTCTTTTTTCTCTCACGGGCATAAGGCCTATTTACGGATAGACTTCTTTGTGGTGAGCAGGGCACTGATTCCAAGAGTGGAGGGAACGGAATATTTGGCCATAACGATTTCGGACCACGCCCCGCCTTGGGTGGAGTTGGAGTTGGGGGAGGAAAGGGACCAGCGCCCGCTGTGGTGCTTGGACGTGGGACTGTTGGCAGATGAGAAGGTTTGTGGGAGGGTCCGGGGGTGCATTCAGAGATACACAGAGGCCAATGATAATGGGGAAGTACCGGTTGGTGTGGTTTGGGAGGCTCTGAAAGCGGTGGTTAGGGGAGAGTTAATCTCAATTAGGGCTCACACGGAGAAGAGAGGATGGAGAGGGAGAGGTTGGTGGGGGAGACATTAAGGGTGGATAGGAGGTATGTGGATTCCCCTGAAGAGGGGCTGCTGAAGGAGCGACGGAGTCTCCAAACGGAATTTGACGTGTTGACCACGGGGAAAGCCCCGGAGGGGGAGGAGGGGATGCGGCGGTTCCTGGACCAGTTGAGGTTCCCGAGAGTGGAGGAGGGGCAAGTAGAAGGCCTGGGGGCCTCGATGGGGGCAGGGGAGCTGGTTACGGGATTAGGGAGTATGCAGGCGGGCAAGGCCCCGGGGCCTGATGGGTTCCCGGTCAAATTTTACAGGAGGTTTGTGGATCTGCTGGGTCCGCTGCTGATGAGAACCTTTGTAGCGCACAAAGACTCCGTGAGACGAATAGAGTGAAGTCGATGAGGCTTTATTAAGCGTGTCTGTTCCCCCGCAGCTCGATAGTAAACTGGCCTGCGGGGGAAGACTCCGTCTTCTTATACTCCGCCTTCAGGGCGGAGCTATAGGTCAACGGCCAACCAGGACCCGGGATCTGTCAGCCAATGACATTAGGGCTTCCAGTCCCACATGACCCCCAATACATACTACCACATTCACCCCTTGTCAAAAATGAACCCGGCGGGGTGATGCTTCGTATGGTGGTAAGGGTTTACAGGGCTGGTCCTGGGAGGAAAAAAAACATTCACATGGCAATACAGTTTTGTACAATTTTGTCCTGTTGCAACTATTTACAGAGGGTATAGGAAGAAAAGCAAAATGTTCTTGTGAAAAGTCCATATTTAGTTTTAGATCGACGCCACGAGTCGGTCGGGTGGTCTGCTCGTCCGTGTCGATCGCCTCGGCCCCGGTGGTGGTGGTGCTTGTACCGGTGTTGTCGCCTCCAGGAGCCTTACGGTTTCAGCTTGGGCTTTATTCTTGGTCGGTGCTGAGGGGAGGGGAACCGATCCTCCTGGGAAGGGGGCGGTCGCGGGGTGCGGTGGTGGCAGGAAGGGGGGGGTTGGGTTGATGGTGTCGGGGGGGGTGTGCGTGTTGCCGGCGGGCGCCAGATCCCACAGGGAGACCGTGTCCTGTCGGCCGTCGGGGTACTCCACGTAGGCGTACTGGGGGTTCACGTGGAGGAGGTGAACCCTTTCGACCAACGGGTCCACCTTATGTGCCCGCACATGCTTTCGGAGCAGGATGGGTCCTGGGGCCGCCAGCCAGGTCGGCAGCGACGTTCCAGAGGAGGACCTCCTAGGGAAAACAAGGAGACGCTCATGAGGCGTTTGATTAGTGCTCGTACATAATAACGACCGGATGGAGTGGAGAGCGTCCGGGAGGACCTCCTGCCACCGTGAAACTGGGAGGTCCCTGGACCGTAGGGCCAGTAGGACGGCCTTCCAGACCGTGCCGTTCTCCCTCTCTACTTGCCCGTTCCCCCGGGGGTTGTAGCTGGTCGTCCTGCTTGAGGCTATGCCCTTGCTGAGCAGGAACTGGCGCAGCTCGTCACTCATGAAAGAGGACCCCCTGTCGCTGTGGACGTATGCGGGGTAACCGAACAGTGTGAAGATGCTGTTCAGGGCTTTAATGACTGTGGCCACGGTCATGTCAGAACAGGGAATGGCAAAAGGGAAGCGGGAGTATTCGTCCACTACATTAAGAAAATATGCGTTGCGGTCGGTGGAGGGGAGGGGCCCTTTGAAATCGAGACTGAGGCGTTCAAAGGGGCGGGAAGCCTTAATCAGGTGCGCTCCATCCGACCTGAAAAAATGCGGCTTGCATTCCGCGCAGATGTGGCAGTCCCTTGTGACTGTACGGACCTCCTCTAAAGAGTATGGGAGATTGCGGGACTTGATGAAGTGGTAAAACCGAGTGACCCCCGGGTGGCAGAGGTCCTCGTGGAGGGTTTGGAGGTGGTTAATTTGTGCGTTGGCACATGTGCCGCGGGATAGGGCATCGGACGGCTCGTTCAGCTTTCCGGGACGATACAAAATCTCATAGTTGAAGGTGGAGAGCTCGATCCTCCACCTTAAGATCTTGTCGTTTTTGTTTTTGCCCCGCTGTGCATTATCGAACATGAAGGCTACCGACCGTTGGTCAGTGAGGAGAGTCAATCTCCTGCCGGCCAGGTAATGCCTCCAATGTCGCACAGCTTCCACTATGGCTTGGGCTTCCTTTTCTACTGAAGAGTGGCGGATTTCTGAGGCGTGGAGGGTCCGGGAGAAAAAGGCCACGGGTCTGCCCGCTTGGTTAAGGGTGGCCGCTAGAGCTACGTCGGAGGCGTTGCTCTCGACCTGGAAGGGGAGGGACTCGTCGATGGCGCGCATCGTGGCCTTTGCGATATCCGCTTTGATGCGGCTGAAGGCCTGGCAAGCCTCTGTCGACAGAGGGAAGGTCGTGGTCTGTATCAGGGGGCGGGCCTTGTCTGCGTACTGGGGGACCCACTGGGCGTAGTATGAAAAGAACCCCAGGCAGCGTTTCAGGGCTTTTGGGCAGTGCGGGAGGGGAAATTCCATGAGTGCGCGCATACGTTCGGGGTCGGGGCCTATTATCCCATTGCGCACTACGTAGCCCAGAATGGCTAGCCGATCGGTGGTAAAAACGCACTTGTCCTCGTTGTACATGAGGTTCAAGGCTTTGGCGGTCTGGAGGAATTCTTGGAGGTTGGCGTCGTGGTCCTGCTGATCGTGGCCGCAGATGGTTACATTGTCGAGATACGGGAACGTGGCCCGCAACCCACGTTGATCAACCATTCGGTCCATCTCCCGTTGGAAGACCGAGACCCCGTTTGTGACGCCAAAAGGGACCCGTAGGAAATGGTATAATCGCCCGTCTGCCTCGAAGGCTGTGTACTTGCGGTCACTTGGGCGGATGGGGAGCTGATGGTAGGCGGACTTGAGGTCCACGGTGGAGAAGACTTTATATTGGGCAATCCGGTTGACCATGTCGGATATGCGGGGGAGAGGGTACGCGTCTAGTTGTGTGTACCTGTTGATGGTCTGGCTATAGTCAATGACCATCCTTTGTTTCTCCCCTGTCTTCACTACTACCACCTGCGCTCTCCAGGGACTATTGCTGGCCTGGATTATGCCCTCCTTTAGTACCCGCTGGACTTCGGACCGAATGAAGGTCCGGTCCTGGGCGCTGTACCGTCTGCTCCTAGTGGCGACGGGTTTGCAATCCGGGGTGAGGTTCGCAAACAAGGACGGGGGTTGCACCTTGAGGGTTGCGAGGCCGCAGATAGTGAGTGGGGGTATTGGGCCGCCGAATTTGAACGTAAGGCTCTGTAGATTGCATTGGAAATCTAATCCCAGCAAGGTGGGGGGCACAGAGTTGGGGAAGGACGTTTAGTTTGTAGTTTTTGAACGCCCTCCCCTGCACCGTTAGGGTAACTATGCAGAATCCCTGGATCTGTACGGAGTGGGATCCTGCAGCTAGGGAAATCTTTTGTGCGCTGGGATAGGTGGTCAAGGAACAGCGTCTTACCGTGTCGGGGTGTATAAAGCTCTCCGTGCTCCCAGAGTCGACTAGGCATGGCGTCTCGTGGCCGTTTATTAGCACTGTTGTCGTCGTCGTCTGGAGTGTCCGGGGCCGAGCTTGATCGAGCGTAATTGAAGCGAGACGTGGTTGTAGTAGTGGAGTGGGGTCCGTTGTTGCCGTCCAAGATGGCGTCGGGGATGGACAAAATGGCCGCCCCCATACATCGCACGTGGCTGGGGGGTCACAAGATGGCGGCGGGGGTGGACAAAATGGCCGCCCCCACGCGTCGTACAGGTCTGGGGCGGTCCAAGATGGTGGCGCCCCTCCTCCCCTCGTGGTGGCCGGGACCCAAAATGGCGGCGTCTGTGGGTCGCACATGGTGCGCTGGGGGGGCTGGGGAGCGCTAGGACCGCAAGCGCTAGGACCGCGCGGAGCTCCCTCACCGGGGACAGCGGTGGTCGGGGCCCAAGTAGGTGGCGCCGGCGGGTCAGGCGTGGGGCGCAGGGTGGGGGTTAGGGGCGCGTTAGGGACGCGCAAAACTCCCTCCTCTCCGTGGAGAGTGTTGGCCGGGACCCAAAGCGGTAGCGCCGGCGGCGGGTCATACATGGGCTGCGGGGAGGCGGGTTGGGGAGCGTAAGCGGCGTGCAGGGCTCCCTGTTCTCCCGGGACTGCGGTGGTCGGGACCCAGAGCGGCTGCGCCTGCGGGTCGTACATGGCGTGCTGGGGGGGTTGGGGCGCGTAAACGGCTCGCAGGGCTCCCTATTCTCCCGGGACAGCGGCGACCTCGCGGGACCGGCACACAACCGCATAATGGCCCTTTTTCCCACAGCTTTTGCAGATAGCTGCGCGGGCCGGGCAGCGCTGTCGGGGGTGTTTCGCCTGGCGCAGAAATAACAGCGGGCGCCCCCGGTGCGACTCGGCGTTTGGACCGCGCAAGCCTGTGGGGTGTCCGGGGGGTGGGGGTAGGGGGTTTGCCGCGACGGGTACGTACGGGGCCCAATGGGCTGCCGCGCGGTCGGGGCCGTAGGCGCGGGTATTACGCGCGGCCACGTCTAGGGAGGCTGCTAGGGCCCGTGCCTCTGAGAGTCCTAGCGACTCTTTTTCTAGAAGTCTTTGGCGGATTTGGGAGGATTGCATACCTGCCACAAAAGCATCGCGCATTAACATGTCCGTGTGTTCGTTTGCGTTCACCGACGGGCAGCTGCAGGCTCGTCCCAAAATCAGCAGCGCGGCGTAGAATTCGTCCATCGATTCTCCGGGAGCTTGCCGTCTCGTCGCGAGCTGGTAGCGAGCGTAGATTTGGTTAACTGGGCGGACATAGAGACTTTTCAGTGCTGCGAACGCCGTCTGGAAATCCTCCGCGTCTTCGATGAGGGAGAAAATCTCCGTGCTCACCCTCGAGTGCAGGACCTGCAGTTTTTGGTCTTCTGTGACCCGGCCGGTGGTCGTTCTGAGGTAGGCCTCGAAGCAAGTCTGCCAGTGCTTGAAGGCTGCTGCCGCGTTCACTGCGTGGGGGCTGATCCTCAGGCATTCCGGAATGATCCTGAGCTCCATAGTCCTTTTTAGGCACGCTTAATAAATTGTAGCGCACAAAGACTCCGTGAGACGAATAGAGTGAAGTCGATGAGGCTTTATTAAGCGTGTCTGTTCCCCCGCAGCTCGATAGTAAACTGGCCTGCGGGGGAAGACTCCGGCTTCTTATACTCCGCCTTCAGGGCGGAGCTAGAGGTCAACGGCCAACCAGGACCCGGGATCTGTCAGCCAATGACATTAGGGCTTCCAGTCCCACATGACCCCCAATACATACTACCACAACCTTCAACAAGGCGAGGGAGGTAGGGATTCTCCCCCCCGACAATGTCTCGGGCACTGATCGCGCTGATCCTCAAGCGGGACAAGGACCCGCTGCAGTATGGCACGTATAGGCCGATCTCGCTCCTTAATGTAGATGCCAAGTTGCTGGCAAAGGTCCTAGCCACAAAGATTGAGGATGGTGTCCCAGGAGTGATACACGAGGAGCAGACGGGTTCGTGAAGGGCAGGCAGTTAAATGCAAATGTGGGGAGGCTCCCGAATGTGATTATGATGCCCTCGGAGGGTGGGGAGGCAGAAGTGGTGGCGGCAATGGACGCGGAGAAGGTCTTTGACTGGGTGGAGTGGGAGTACCTATGGGAAGTGCTTGGCAGGTTTGGGTTCGGGGAGGGGTTCATAGGGTGGGTCAAATTGTTATACCAGGCCCCGATGGCGAGCGTATTTACAAACCGGCGGAGATCAGAATATTTTAGCTTGTACCGTGGGACGAGACCGGGGTGCCCCCTGTCCCCTCTGTTGTTTGCTTCGGCAATTGAGCCGCTGGCCATGGCATTGAGTGAATCTAGAAACTGGAGGGGGTTGGTCCGGGGAGGGGAGGAACATCGGGTCTCATTGTATGCTGATGACCTGCTTTCGTACACCGCAGATCCAGTGGAGGGAATGGTAGAGGTCATGCGGAGTTTGGGGACTACTTAGGCTACAAGCTTAACGTGGGGAAGAATGAGCACTCTGTGGTGCATGCGGGGGGCCAGGAAAGGGGGCTGGAGGAGCTGCCACTTAAGAGGGCGAAGAGGAGTTTCCGATATTTGGGTATCCAGGTGGCCAGGAGTTGGGCGGCCCTGCATAAGCTTAATTTGGCATGGTTGGTAGACCAAATGGAGGAAGACTTTAGGAGATGGGACGTGTTGCCACTCTCCCTGGCGTGCATGGTGCAGTCCGTTAAGATGACAGTCCTCCCTAGGTTCCTGTTTGTGTTCCAGTGCCTGCCCATCCTCATCCCCAAGGCCTTTTTTAAGCGAGTAAGCAGGAGCATTGTGGGGTTTGTATGGGCAAGACAGCCCCAGAGGGTCAAGAGGCTGTTTCTGGAGCGTAGTCGGGACAGGGGTGGGCTGGTGCTACCGAACCTGTGTAGTTATTACTGGGCAGCCAATGTGGCAATGATTCGGAAATGGGTAATGGAGGGAGAGGGGGTGGCGTGGAAAAGATTAGAGGCGGCATCATGCATGGGCACTAGCTTGGGAGCGCTGGTGACGGCACCTTGCCGATACCGCCGACGCGGTACACCACGGGCCCGGTGGTGGCGGCGACACTGAGGATCTGGGGGCAGTGGAGATGGCACAGGGGTGAGTTGGGGGGCCTCAATTTGGTCCCCAATACAGAATAATCATAGGTTGCACCGGGCAGGATAGATGGCAGATTCCTAAGCTGGCATCGGGCGGGAATTAAAAGGATGGGGGCCCTATTTATCGACAGGGCTTTTGCTAGCCTGGGGGCGCTGGAGGAGAAATTTGGGTTATCCCCCGGAAACGCTTTTAGGTACATGCAGGTGAGGGCGTTTGTGAGAAGGCAGGTAAGGGAATTTCCGCTGCTTCCCGCACGGAGGATTCAGGACAGGGTGACCTTGGATGTCTCGGTGGGAGAGGGCAAGGTCTCGCCGATCTATCAGGAGTTGCAGGAGGCGGAGGTACTGGATGAGGGCTTGTGGGCGGAGGCCCTGGGTAAGATTAACCCCTTAGCCTGATCCAGTTCAAAGTGGTTCACAGGGCACATATGACAGGGGCGAGGATGTGCAAGTTTTTTGGGGTGGAGGACAGATGCGTGAGGTGCTCGGGGACCCCAGCGAATCACGCTCATATGTTCTGGGCGTGCCCAGCGCTAGAGGTGTTCTGGAAGGGCCTCGCAAAGGCTATATCCAAAGTCCTGGACACTCGGGTAAAACCGAGCTGGGGAATAGCAATATTCGGGGTATCAGATGAGCCGGGAGTACAGGAGCCGAAAGAGGCCGGAGTTCTGGCCTTTGCGTCCTTGGTAGCCCGGAGGAGGATCCTACTACTGTGGAGGGATGTGAAACCCCCAAGCGTGGAGGCTTGGATTAATGACATGGCAGGGTTCATCAAGTTGGAGAGGATAGAGTTTGCCTTGCGAGGGTCTGTGCAGGGGTTCTCCAGGCGGTGGCAACCGTTCCTAGACTTTCTTGCGGAACGTTAGGTGGAGGTCAAGAGCAGCAGCTTGGCTTGTTTTTATTTTTATTTTTTCTCAGTTTGTTAGATAGTTTAATGTTTAGTGGGTTAAGTTGTTGGAGGGGATGGCGTAAGGCCTCTCTTTTTACTTTTCTTATGTATATTTTCTTTCCTTTTTGGAGTGTTTTGTAAAAATTTATTGAAAAACTTGAATAAACGTAATTTTTTTAAAAAGATAATATTTTACAAAGACAAAAAAAACCTCATGAGAAAATTCTCCGCCCCGCCGCGCAACATTTCTGGTTCAGCACGCCGGCGGGATGCTACATTTCGCCGGCTGGTCAACGAGGTTTCCTATTGTGGGGCAGCCCCACGCCATCGGGAAACTCCCGGGCTGCCAGCAAAACAAAGCATCCCTCCAGCGGAGAATCCAGCCCCAGGTACAGTAGATTAGATTTTATTGATGAAATATGCCATTTCTTTAAGCTTGTTATCTTCAGTTGAATGTGTTTTGTCAATTCTTCACTGGAACCCATGAGGGATTTGAAACATAAAATCAAGGAAACTAATTTGGACAGTCAGTAATTTTACCTGGGAGCCAAAAGTAAGGGTATTACTCCCACTTCAGATGTTTAGTAATTGGTTCAATGCAGCAGTGGGCAGTTATCTAAATGAGAAAACAAGGTTAATATTCAGGTGGAGCTCTTTATCAGAACCCTCGTGAGTTCTGAAGGAAGGTCCCAATAAAAATGATAAACTGTCTCACTTTCAGTTGCTAATTGAATTGTTTTGCAATTCAAGTCTGTCTTTTGCTTTTATTTTAGGTTTCCAACATTCAGCCTTTTAAATAAATATTACTAGTTGACTTAAAAACAGTAATTTTCTTTGATCAATAATTAAGAGGGAGATTGCATTAACTTTCCAAAGTTTTAAACCTTTCAGGTGAATTTTGCAATAGTCTACTCACAGACCCAGTGTGCTAAACCACTATTGCACCTATATTAGGTGATGTATGGTAGGACCTGTACTACAGGTACGACGGTAGTCCCTGTCTGCTGGCTTCGCCCAGTAGGCGGAGTATAAATATGTGTGTCCTCCGTGCGGCAGCCATTTCGCCAGCTGCTGTGGGAGGCCACACATCTTAGAGCTATAAAGCCTCAGTTGTATTCAACTCTTGTCTTTGTGCAATTGATCGTGCATCAATTTATTGCTCGAAGATTTTCAGAAGGTGGACCTCCGTATCAAGCTGGATCGCCGGCAGCTAGATCCGCAATCAAGAGACGCCAAAAAGGACTTTCAGCACTGGCTAGCTTGTTTCGAGGCGTACATCAACTCGGCGCGAAGCCCTGTTCCGGAGGCTCAGAAAATACAGATACTGTACTCGAGGTTGAGCTCCAACATCTTCCTGCTGATCCAGGACGCGCCAAACTACGCCGTTGCCATGACGCTACGCAAAGAAAATTACGCCCAGAAGACGAACACGCTCTTCGCCAGGCACGTAGTCGCCACTCGCTCTCAACTCCCTGGTGAGTCCATAGAAGACTTCTGGCGGGCCCTAATCCCACTAGTCCGGGACTGGGACTGTCAGGCCGTTACGACCACGGAACATTCAAACCTCCTTATGCGGGACGCTTTTGTTACGGGGATTGGGTCGGACCTCATGTGCCAGCGACTTCTAGAGGGGGCCATGCTCGATCTCACAGAGACAAAGAAGCTAGCGCTCTCTATGACGGTCGCCTCGCGCAATATCCAGGCCTACACCCCCAGCCGCGCGGCCCAACCCTCCTACACATCGTGGACCCCACAGACGGCCGCCCCAGCGGGGTCCTTACCCAGCCAATACGCCTGCGCCATGCACCAGCCAGCAAACCCCGAGGGTCCCCGATGTTAGTCTTGTGGCCAGCAGAAACACCCCCGCCAACGCTGCCCGGCCCACGCTGCCCTTTGTAAGGCTTGCGGTAAGCAGGGGCACTTCGCCGCGGTGTGCCAGGCCCGCCCAGTCGCCGCAATCGGCCCCACCCCCCTCGTTTATGGACAATGGGCGCTGCCATCTTCTCCCCCTCAGACCACGCGCGGCCAGTGGGCGCCGCCATCTTCCCCTCCGCGCAACATGTGCGGCCCATGGGCGCTGCCATCTTTTCCAACCCCCTTCACGTGCGGCCCATGGGCGCTGCCAATTTGTTCTCCCCAAGATCTTCAGGCGCCGCCATCTTGTCTCCCCAACGGCACACGGGCACCACCATCGTTCCCGGACCCGTTCCCCCCGGGCACCCCATCATCCGACACCAGCGACGACCAACCACGACTCGCCTCAGTGACCATCGACCAGTCTCGTCCGCACAACCTGGCCACCGCATTGACCAGCGTTAAAATCGGCGGACACGTGACCTCTTGCCTGCTGGACTCCGGGAGCACCGAACGTTTCATCCACCCGGATACGGTAAGGCGCTGCTCCCTCCCAGTACACCCAACCAATCAAAGAATCTCCCTGGCCTCCAGATCCCATTCCGTGGTGATCCGGGTGTACTGTACTGTCACACTCACGGTCCAGGGCGTAGAATTCAGCCGCTTCCGCCTCTACGTCCTCCATAATCTATGCACTGCCCTACTACTCGGCCTGGACTTCCAGTGTAATCTCCAGAGCCTAACCCTGAAATTCAGCGGACCCCTACCACCCCTTACTGTGTGCGGCCTCACGACCCTAAAGGTCGATCCACCTTCCCTCTTCGCAAATCTAACCCCGGATTGCAAACCAGTCGCCACCAGGAGCAGATGGTACAGCACCCAGGACAGGACCTTCATCAGATCCGAGGTCCAGCGGCTGCTGCAGGAAGGCATCATCGAGGCCAGCAACAGCCCCTGGAGAGCCCAAGTGGTAGTAGTTAAAACTGGGGAGAAACACAGAGGTCGTGGACTACAGCCAGACCATCAATTGGTACACGCAGCTCGGCGCGTACCCCCTCCCACGCATATCTGATATGGTCAATCAGATTGCACAGTACCGGGACTGCTCAACGGTAGACCTCAAATCCGCCTACCACCAGCTCCCCATCTGTAGAGCGGACCGTCCATACACTGCCTTCGAGGCACACGGTCGCCTCTATCACTTCCTCAGGGTTCCCTTCGGGGTCACCAACGGGGTCTCGGTCTTCCAAAGGGAGATGGACCGAATGGTCGACCGGTACGCTTTGTGGGCCACCTTTTCATACCTAGACAATGTCACCATCTGCGGCCATGATCAGCAGGACCACGATGCCAACCTTGCCAAATTTCTCCACACCGCCACTCTCCTAAACCTCACCTACAACAAGGAGAAGTGCGTGTTCAGCATGAACTGCTTAGCAATCCTCGACTATGTGGTCCAGAATGGAGTTCTGGGGCCCGATCCCGACCGCATGCGCCCCCTCATGGAGGTCCCCCTGCCCCATTGCCCCAAGGCCCTCAAACACTGCCTGGGGTTCTTTTCATACCAAGCCCAGTGGGTCCCAAACTATGCGGACAAAGCCCGCCCACGCATATAGTCCACTCTTTTTCCCCTGACAGCCGAAGCTCAACAGGCCTTCGCCCGTATCAGAGCCGATATTGCCAAGGCCGGGATGCATGCAGTAGACGAGACGCTGCCCTTTCAAGTGGAGAGTGACGCATCAGACCTCGCCCTAGCTGCCACGCTCAGTCAGGCAGGCAGGCCCGTGGCATTCTTTTCCCACACCCTTCATGCCTCAGAAATTCGGCACTCATCCTTCGAAAAAAAGGCCCAAGCTATCATTGAAGCTGTGCGGCATTGGAGGCATTACCTGGCCGGCAGGAGATTCACTCTCCTCACTGACCAACAGTCGGTAGCCTTCATGTTCAATAACACACAGCGGGGCAAGATCAAGAATGATAAGATCTTGAGGTGGAGGATCGAACTCTCCACCTACAATTATGAGATTTTGTATCACCCCGGCAAGCTCAACGAGCCCCCAGATGCCCTATCCTGAGGTACATGTGCCAGCGCACAAGTAGACCGACTACGGGCCCTGCACGACAGCCTTTGTCACCCGGGAGTCACCCGGTTGTACCATTTTATAAAGGCCCTACTCCGTCAAGGAAGTACCGACAATCATCAGGGACTGCCAGGTCTGTGCGGAGTGCAAGCCACACTTCTACCAGCCGGACCGTGCGTGCCTGGTGAAGGCCTCCCTTCCCTTTGAGCGCCTCAACGTGGGTTTCAAAGGGCCCCTCCCCTCTACCGACCGTAACACGTATTTCCTCAGTGTGGTCGATGAGTACTCCAGATTCCCCTTCGCCATCCCATGCCCCGATATGACGTCTGCCACCGTCATCAAAGCCCTCAAACCAATCTTCGCTCTGTTCGGTTTCCCCGCCTACACCCACAGTGACAGGGGATCCTCATTTATCAGTGATGAGCTGCATCAGTTCCTGCTCAGCAGGGGTATCGTCTCCAGCAGGACGACAAGCTATAACCCCCGGGGAAACGGACAGGTAGAGAGGGAGAACGGGACGGTATGGAGGGCCGTCCAGCTGGCCCTACGGTCCAGGAACCTCACGGCTTCCCGAATGCACTACACTCCATTCGGTCACTATTGTGCACTGCCACTAACAACACACCCCATGAACGTCTCTTTGCCTTCCCCAGGAAGTCCACATCCGGTGTGTCGCTCCCGACATGGCTCGCAGCCCCAGGACCCGTCCTTCTCCGTAGGCACGTCCAAATCCACAAGGCGGTGGAGAGGGTGTAGTTGCTCTATGCGAACCCCCAGTATGCCTACGGGCATATCCCGATGGCCGCCAGGATACTGTCTCCCTCAGGAACCTGGCACCAGCAGGTTCCCCACACACACACACACCCCTCCGGTCCGGCACCACCCTCCCCTCCCCCGGCGCTCCCAGCAGCAACCCCTGCAGGACCATCCATCCTCCCCCTGCTCACGCCCGAGAATGAAGAGGATTTCGGCATGCTACCGGAGTCACCAAAGACCAGACCAGCATCGGCATCGCCGCCACCACTGCGTCGCTCCCAGCGGCATATCAAGGCCCCAGACCAGTTGAATCTCTAACTGGTCCACTGGACTTCAAAAGACATTTTTTTTTCTCACAAAAATTGTACATGTAATATCCAGTTGTTGTATATAATTCTCCACCACAACCACCAGACTGAATTTTAACAGGGGGTGAATGTGGTAAACCACTGTTGCACCTATATTAGGTGATGTATGGTAGGACCTGTACCACAGGTACGACGGTAGTCCCTGCCTGCTGACTCCGCCCAGTAGGCGGAGTATAAATATGTGTGTCCTCCGGGCGGCAGCCATTTCTCCAGCTGCTGTAGGAGGCCACACATCTTAGAGCAATAAAGCCTCAGTTGTATTCAACTCTCGTCTTTGTGCAATTGATCATGCATCACCCAGCCTGGAGTCTGCCTCGCAATTACTCAAGGCAGTCGAATATGTTTTGTCAATTCTCCACTGATGCCCTGAAGGAAGAATCTTCTTAATTTTAGGCAATCCAATGTAAATTGATCCCAAGTTGAAATCAGTAATCCTTTTCAATTGTTCATTCTTTCAGCATTTATCACATATTTGAAGCAGACACTACTGGGATTTCCTGCACTGGTCCTTCAGAATGTCAATCGTAAATCAGGCACTTAAAGGCCACCTCAGTATATTGACCTCTGATAGACTTTCAGCAGCTTCTGTTTGCCTCTGTGAGAACCAATCATGGTGCACATTGGACACTGGGGCCTGGATTCTCTGATTTGAAGACTAAGTGCTGATGCTGACGTGGGAACAGTGCCGTTTTACACCCGAAAAAATGGTGCAAAAACTGCACCCATCCTCTGTCTGGTGGAGGGCTAGCAGGCAGCCAGCATAAAGCCCCCGGCTTTAGCTGCGGATATGGCCAGGGAATTGCCGGGTCCGTGGCCACGTATGATCACGGTGGTGGCCTGCAGCGGTCACGCCGTGCAACATGGCGCCGGCCATGCGCGGACCCTGCCTGTCAAAAACTGCCCCCCTTTGACCAGGTTCGCCGCCCCCGGACCATCCCCCACCAGTGCCCCCAGCCCCTGCCAAAGCCCCCCCTGCACACAGAACGGCTCCCACCCAACTCAGTCCGCAGCCGCCACGCCGGGTTCACGAAAGAAAATAGAATAACTGACCCATGCCGCCGGGAACTCGCCCCATCGGGGGCGGAGCAACAGGGGAGGGCCTCAGGTATCGCCCTGAGGGCATCCATACGGAGTGCGGCGTATTATGCGAGTACGACATTTTGGAGGGGGCGGAGAATCGCAAAAGAGAACCGCCCCCGATTTTGCCGCAAACGGGGATTCTTCGGCAGATGGCCGAACGCAATTTCGGCGTCGGAGACCGGAGAATCCCACCCTGGATATTTAAATTCATGTTTTTGTATACTAATACCGTTTTCAGAGGCTAGATTCACAGTATAAAAGTGATCCCCTACAGTGCAGACGTTGTTTGCACTGAGTGCTGAATTTGGTGCATTTGAGTGCTATAGTGAGAGTTTGGTGACTGAGGGAGTGCTGAATTTGGTGCATTTGAGTGCTATAGTGAGAGTTTGGTGACTGAGGGAGTTAGGTGAGGAGGGAGTAAGGTGCTCCTTTCATTTTGTTTCTTATATTTCTGCAAAGAGTGAGGAGAGCCAGGGGTTTACAGAGAGTGCAGCTGACTGGGAGCAGAGTCAGAGGGCGGAGATCCAGTTGGTCCACAGGGCAGCTATATTCTGTAAGGTAAGAGGGGATGGAGGCTAGGCCAGTTGCATGCTCCTCCTGTCGGATGTGGGTGGTGAGGGATACCACCGGTGACTATACCTGCGGGAAGTGCACCCAACTCCAGCTCCTCAAAGACCATGTTAGGGAACTGGGGCTGAAGCTGGATGAACTTCGCATCATCCGGGAGGCAGAGGGGGTGATAGAGAAAGTTACAGGGAGATAACCACACCCAAGGTACAGGACAAGAAGAGTCAGGGGGGAAAAAACAAACAGGCAGACAGGGCAGGGATCTCTCGTGGCCGTTCCCCTTCAAAACAAGTATACCACTTTGGATGCTGTTTGGGGGGATGACCTACCGAGGGAAGGCCCTAGCGGCCAGGTCTCTGGCACTGAGTCTGGCTCTGGGGCTCAGAAGGGAAGGGGGAGAATAGAAAAGCAATAGTTGTAGGAGATTCAATGATTAGGGGAATAGATAGGAGATTCTGTGGTCGCGAGCGAGACTCCCGGAAGGTATGTTGCCTCCCGGGTGCCAGGGCCAGGGATGTCTCGGATTGTGTCTTCAGGATCCTTAAGGGGGAGGGGGAGCAGCCAGAAGTCGTGGTGCACATTGGTACCAACGACGTAGGTAGGAAAAGGGGTGTGGAGGTAATAAATGAGTTTAGGGAGTTAGGCTGGAAGTTAAAAGCCAGGACAGACAGAGTTGTCATCTCTGATTTGTTGCCGGTGCCACGTGATAGCGAGGCTAGGAATAGGGAGAGAGTGCAGCTGAACATGTGGCTGCAGGAATGGTGTAAGAGGGAGGGCTTAAGGTATTTGGATAATTGGAGCGCATTCTGGGGAAGGTGGGACCTGTACAAGCAGGACGGGTTGCATCTGAACCAGAGGGGCACCAATATACTGGGAGGGAGATTTTCTAGTACTCTTCGGAAGGGTTTAAACTAATTTGGCAGGGGAATGGAAACCGGATTTTAGTCCAGCAACTAAGGTAGCTGATATTCAGGACGCCAAAGCGTGTAATGAGGCAGTGGGGAAGGGAACACTGACAAAGGAGAGTACTTGCAGGCACAGAGATGGGTTGAAGTGTGTATACTTCAACGCAAGAAGCATCAGGAATAAGGTGGGTGAACTTAAGGCATGGATCGGTACTTGGGACTACGATGTGGTGGCCATCACGGAAACTTGGATAGAAGAGGGGCAGAAATGGTTGTTGGAGGTCCCTGGTTATAGATGTTTCAATAAGATTAGGGAGGGTGGTCAAAGAGGTGGGGGGGGGGGGGGTGGCATTGTTAATTAGAGATAGTATAACAGCTGCAGAAAGGCAGTTCGAGGAGTATCTGCCTACTGAGGTAGTATGGGTTGAAGTCAGAAATAGGAAAGGAGCAGTCACCTTGTTAGGAGTTTTCTTTAGGCCCCCCAATAGTAGCAGAGATGTGGAGGAACAGATTGGGAAACAGATTTTGGAAAGGTGCAGAAGTCACAGGGTAGTAGTCATGGGTGACTTTAACTTCCCAAACATTGAGTGGAAACTCTTTAGATCAAATAGTTTGGATGGGGTGGTGTTTGTGCAGTGTGTCCAGGAAGCTTTTCTAACACAGTATGTACATTGTCCGACCAGAGGAGGGGCAATATTGGATTTAGTACTTGGTAATGAACCAGGGCAAGTGATAGATTTGTTAGTGGGGGAGCATTTTGGAAATAGTGACCACAATTCTGTGACTTTCACTTTAGTAATGGAGAGGGATAGGTGTGTGCAACAGGGCAAGGTTTACAATTGGGGGAAGGGTAAATACGATGTTGTCAGACAAGAATTGAAGTGCATAAGTTGGGAACATAGGCTGTCAGGGAAGGACACAAGTGAAATGTGGAACTTGTTCAAGGAACAGGTAATACGTGTCCTTGATATGTATGTCCCTGTCAGGCAGGGAAGAGATGATCGAGTGAGGGAACCATGGTTGACAAGAGAGGTTGAATGTCTTATTAAGAGGAAAAAGGAGACTTATGTAAGGCTGAGGAAACAAGGTTCAGACAGGGCGTTGGAGGGATACAAGATAGCCAGGAGGGAACTGAAGAAAGGGATTAGGAGAGCTAAGAGAGGGCATGAACAATCTTTGGCGGGTAGGATCAAGGAAAACCCCAAGGTCTTTTACACATATGTGAGAAATATGAGAATGATTAGAGCTAGGGTAGGTCCGATCAAGGGCAGTAGCGGGAGATTGTGTATTGAGTCTGAAGAGATAGGTGAGGTCTTGAACGAGTACATTTCTTCTGTATTTACAAATGAGAGGGGCCATATTGTTGGAGAGGACAGTGTGAAACAGACTGGTAAGCTCGAGGAAATACTTGTTAGGAAGGAAGATGTGTTGGGCATTTTGAAAAACTTGAGGATAGACAAGTCCCCCGGGCCTGACAGGATATATCCAAGGATTCTATGGGAAGCAAGAGATGAAATTGCAGAGCCGTTGGCAATGATCTTTTCGTCCTCACTGTCAACAGGGGTGGTACCATGGGATTGGAGAGTGGCGAATGTCGTGCCCCTGTTCAAAAAAGGGAATAGGGATAACCCTGGGAATTACAGGCCAGTTAGTCTTACTTCGGTGGTAGGCAAAGTCATGGAAAGGGTACTGAAGGATAGGATTACTGAGCATCTGGAAAGACACTGCTTGATTAGGGATAGTCAGCACGGATTTGTGAGGGGTAGGTCTTGCCTTACAAGTCTTATTGAATTCTTTGAAGAGGTGACCAAGCATGTGGATGAAGGTAAAGCAGTGGATGTAGTGTACATGGATTTTAGTAAGGCATTTGATAAGGTTCCCCATGGTAGGCTTCAGCAGAAAGTAAAGAGGCATGGGATAGTGGGAAATTTGGCCAGTTGGATAACGAACTGGCTAACCGATAGAAGTCAGAGAGTGGTGGTGGATGGCAAATATTCAGCCTGGATCCCAGTTACCAGTGGCGTACCGCAGGGATCAGTTCTGGGTCCTCTGCTGTTTGTGATTTTCATTAATGACTTGGATGAGGGAGTTGAAGGGTGGGTCAGTAAATTTGCAGACGATACGAAGATTGGTGGAGTTGTGGGTAGTGAGGAGGGCTGTTGTCGGCTGCAAAGAGACATAGATAGGATGCAGAGCTGGGCTGAGAAGTGGCAGATGGAGTTTAACACTGAAAAGTGTGAGGTTGTCCATTTTGGAAGGACAAATATGAATGCAGAATACAGGGTTAACGGTAGAGTTCTTGGCAATGTGGAGGAGCAGAGAGATCTTGGGGTCACTGTTCATACATCTTTGAAAGTTGCCACTCAAGTGGATAGAGCTGTGAAGAAGGCCTATGGTATGCTAGCATTCATTAACAGAGGGATTGAATTTAAGAGCCGTGAGGTGATGATGCAGCTGTACAAAGCTTTGGAAAGGCCACATTTGGAGTATTGTGTACAGTTCTGGTCACCTCATTTTAGGAAGGATGTGGAAGCTTTGGAAAAGGTGCAAAGGAGATTTACCAGGATGTTGCCTGGAATGGAGAGTGGGTCTTACTAGGAAAGGTTGAGGGTGCTCGGCCTTTTCTCATTAGAACGGAGAGGGATGAGGGGGCGACTTTATAGAGGTTTATAAGATGATCAGGGGAATAGATAGAGTAGACAGTCAGAGACTTTTTCCCCGGGTGGAACAAGCCATTACAAGGGGACATAAATTTAAGGTGAATGGTGGAAGATATAGGGGGGATGTCAGAGGTAGGTTCTTTACCCAAAGAGTAGTGGGGCATGGAATGCACTGCCTGTGGAAGTAGTTGAGTTGGAAACATTAGGGACCTTCAAGCAGCTATTGGATAGGTACATGGATTACGGTAAAATGATATAGTGTAGATTTATTTGTTCCTAAGGGCAGCACGGTAGCATTGTGGATAGCACAATTGCTTCACCGCTCCAGGGTCCCAGGTTCGATTCCGGCTTGGGTCACTGTCTGTGCAGAGTCTGCACATCCTCCCCGTGTCTGCGTGGGTT